>NC_143568.1:28562857-28877142 GCF_054136105.1 Typopeltis vanoorti
GTGGAATTTGTTCACTGTTGGGATCCTTTCTTATATATTACAGACCTGAATTTTTTCAGAATTTAATTGGCATGATGGTTACGCTCACAAATCATGTCATACAATGTATTAAACAACACCAAGTTTTACACATAAAATTGATATTATATTATAGACAGACTGGATCAGGGATAAATGAACACACACACACACACACACACACACACACTGCACGTTTTCTGCAATGCATAGCTTAAAGTATTAGGCATAAATAGAAAAATGAAAGATGTCTGTATGGGAATGACAAATATTTTATTAATAAAAGCTTTTTTATTTCGGTTACCAACCTAAAGTGCAAACTAAACATATATCAAATGGGAAATTTACTACCGAAGAAGTGACGAGTCGTAGATGGATAAAACTGCTCTTTCAAACCTTCCAATTGTTCACGTGACATAAATTGGCTTCCTCCTTCCCAAAGAAACCCAAGAGTTGAATTCCGCTAAAGCATAGTTCATCAGTCTCAGATAGTGTGAAGATTTTAAATAATCTTTTCCCCATTTGGTAAGGATTACGTAACGTTTACAATCCTTAATCGAATGGGAGTCTTATCCAACATGGCGGTACTCTTCAGAACTGTGTGGGATGATTGTGTCGGCCTCTGTTATACCGGCCTCGGCAGGGATGGGCGTCTGCTTGTAGTGCAACTACCAACAGCCGCCGGAAACGTAGCTGAGAGCAATCGATCGATTGCAAGCAGCCGTTGGACTGCTCGGCGTAGTTATTAAGCTGGCAAACAGGTTGGTCGTTGGTCCGAGAGAGATGGGACGGATTGGATTACGTCTATCAGCATGATGTGGGTCTCTCCGCCTTCTGATGTTTTCTGCGTAACAACAAGGGGGAACTCCTCGGCTAAGAGATGAGACTCTTCTGTAATATGTTGCAATAAAAGGCCATTTCTGCGGAGATTTTAAAAAGGTGTTCGGAGCTGATATGAAAGTGTCGTTTTACTTGGAAAAATCCTTCCAAAGAGATAACCAAATTACATTTAAAGCATTCTTCACAGATACGTTAATTTCTTTTCTCGCTGCCAAGGCGCATTTCTTTGAAGGACGTGAAACTACAACATAATACTACGTCATCACTCTTACTAAAGCTATTGGAAATGTTTTGTAATTCGTGTTTATATCACATTAATCAGGAAATTCTGTACGGCAAAGAATCAGAATTTGTTTTGTTATGCGCGCAGTGTTTGTGTGTGTGTGTGTGTCACAACATCTTTCTTTTTTTTATTTCGAACAATGTTTTTAAAAAATATTCTTACTAATATTCATTGGACTACACGAAAAAACATCAACAATTCAATACTGTTACAGAGAACCACGACAAACATGAGGAGGAAGGAAATATCATTCAATAGCATTTAGATTCAAATGATTTAATAATAATACAGATTTTATTTATTTGCCAGTTGGGCGCTAACAGAGTAGCTAGGATATTGGCTCTCCGACCAAACAAGCTATGGATTCGATTCCCACAGTAGTCATGGATGCTTGGTTAATGTCTTTAGATGATAAGAATTCCAACGCCCACTGTGAGACCACTACTTTGCTTACTTGAGGCCAGAAGTAGCTTGAAAAAGTATACCCCCCCCTTTTTTTTTAATGTAACTCCCACCTACGAAAGAACCTATTCGTAGGTGAGAGTTATAAACCTATATTACATTAGTACTGCTGGCGAGCTATGGATTTTTTCTATTTTTATTAATTATTATATATATATATATATATATATATATATATATATATATATATATATATATATATATATATATATATATATATATATGAAGAAAATATAGATTTAATGACTATAAAACCGAGATAACGTATAAAGATTTTAATGATAAATACTACTAGTTTCGGCATATGGCAGCCTTCTTCAGGTATTTATAAAGGAATACTAATAAACATTGAATTATTTAACAAACTGTAAATTATCTCACATAATCGATACATAAAAACGTTGTATTTTTTCAAGTTGTTCCAACTGACGTGCCATTGTTTGTTGCAATCCTGCGTGCAGGTTCACGTGAACGCCAATATTGAACAACTGCAGCATGGCTATCTGGGATGTTATAACTTAAATTGTTGTTTAAGTGGACCGGGTTCAGCAGGATTTCTCTTGATTCTACAATTTTCCTCTCAAACTCATCATCACAGCGAAAGATATTTTCTGATCTATTCCAGCAAACGGAGTGGCTTTGGTGGTTATCATTAGGATTATTTGAAAAAAGAATATGACTTGATAACGCCGTTGCATGAGATCTTTTGTAAGAGATGTCTCTCTTATGCTCTTCTATTCTTTGTTCAATAGATTTGTTTGTTTGTCCAAAGTATTGGATATTGCAATCGCACCACAATTTATATACTCCAGGGTACTTAAGGTTGTGATGAGTAGGTTTTGGATGGCTGATTAGAGAGCGGATTTTTGGAAGTGTGGTGAAGAAGGTCCTGATATTATATTTTTAAAGGACTTTAGCTATTTTTTTGGAGACTGTGCTAATGTATAGAATGGAAATGCCACCTTTAAAATTAATAGTCTCTGTTGTGCACTGCTTAGGAGGGTTCAGAAGAAATTTCTTAATTGTTTTCTCAGAGTATCCATTTTGTTTAAAAATAAGAGTGAGGTGATTCATTTCTTTTTGTAGTTCATCTTGTTCATTTAAGAGAGAACGTGCTCTGTGTCCTAAGGTAGATATAGTTCGAAGTTTTTGTGGTGGAAAATGATGAGAAAGATTATGCAGATATCTATTGGTATGCGTAGGTTTTCTGTACATAGGGATTTTTAATCTTTCAGAGCACCGAGTAAGCATAACATCCAAGGAAGGTAAGGAGTTATTATTTTCTAAATCAGCAGTAAATTTTATATTAGGATGTTGGATGTTTAGATGACGAAGAAAATCTGTGAGAGCTGTGTGCCCGTGATTCCAAATAATGAATATATCATCAACATATCTTTTCCAAACTTTTGGTTTAAGTGAGAAGGAAGATATGGCTTTCTTTACAAAATCTTCAAGGAAGATGTTAGCTAGCACTGGGGACAAAGGATTGCCCATTGCCAGGCCTTGTTTTTGTTGGTAAATGGAGTCCTGATATCTGAAGTAACCTGAATGAATGCAATGCTTTAATAAAGTGAACATTTTTTTGGATAATTTATCCTGTAGTAATGTAAGTACCTCGTCCGTAGGAACGTTAGTAAATAATGATATAATGTCAAAACTGGCTAGAATGTCATTTTCATCGATGGGAATATCTTTAATATGAGAAACAAAATCTGTGGTGTTTTTGATGAAAGATGAAGATTTATTGGAGAAACACTTGAGGTACTTTGCTAAATATTTTGAAAGTTTATATGTAGGTGAATCAATTCCTTCCACAATTGGGCGAAGAGGGGTGTTTTCTTTATGAATTTTGGGAACTCCATAGATGCGTGGGATAAGAGGATGTAGAGAGCGTAATGAGAGGCGAACATTATGAGGAAGTTCACTCGCATCTTTAACAAGTTGTTTGTTCGGTTTTGTAATTCTCTCGTAGGATCTTCCTGAAGAATTGCATATACTGAACTATCTCCAAGTAAGTGAAGCATTTTGTTGTGGTAATCTTCGGAGTTGAGGATGACCGTGGAGGCCTTTATCTGCAGGTAAAATAATAGTTTTTCCAAATTTCATCTCTTTTAAAGAAAAGATAATAACGGAACGCGCTAAAAGAATCTATCGTAAAGCTAAGATGGATCTCCTCAGCGAAAGAATTACAGACACAAAACGTTGTTTAGCTTTTTTGTTCAGCACGAAAAGATTTTTAACTCAAAAACTTGAAGAAATTATGGATAATGTTAACTTACATGATTTTATCATTAACAGTGAAGCACAAGCCACACGAATACAAAACAAGAATAAATATACTCTTATCAAGAAATTTAATAATCTAATAAGGACACAAAATAGATCTGGTCATAGTGAAGCCCGTATTAATCCTGAAAAGGTAGTAGTGAACAAATCTTCTCATATGTTAACGGATGCAGAAACGGATATTCTTAGCAAAGGTTCTTAATTTTATTCCCTCACCAAAATTTATCCCTAAAGAATCTCTCCTTACAAAAATAGAAAAAGCAAGTTCACTCATTCCTAATCATTTGGCGAAACTTCTTCGTATTGAATCGATTTTCATTATAAATAATGCCAAACCTCCAACAGATAATATTTCAGTGGCCGAAAGAAGAGCCCTAAAAAATCTAAAACAGAACAGCATCATTATTATTTTACCTGCAGATAAAGGCAACTCCACGGTCATCCTCAACTCCGAAGATTACCACAACAAAATGCTTCACTTACTTGGAGATAGTTCAATATATTCAATTCTTCAGGAAGATCCTACAAGAGAATTACAAAACCGAACAAACAACTTGTTAAAGATGCGAGTGAACTTCCTCATAATGTTCGCCTCTCATTACGCTCTCTACATCCTCTTATCCCACGCATCTATGGAGTTCCCAAAATTCATAAAGAAAACACCCCTCTTCGCCCAATTGTGGAAGGAATTGATTCACCTACATATAAACTTTCAAAATATTTAGCAAAGTACCTCAAGTGTTTCTCCAATAAATCTTCATCTTTCATCAAAAACACCACAGATTTTGTTTCTCATATTAAAGATATTCCCATCGATGAAAATGACATTCTAGCCAGTTTTGACATTATATCATTATTTACTAACGTTCCTACGGACGAGGTACTTACATTACTACAGGATAAATTATCCAAAAAAATGTTCACTTTATTAAAGCATTGCATTCATTCAGGTTACTTCAGATATCAGGACTCCATTTACCAACAAAAACAAGGCCTGGCAATGGGCAATCCTTTGTCCCCAGTGCTAGCTAACATCTTCCTTGAAGATTTTGTAAAGAAAGCCATATCTTCCTTCTCACTTAAACCAAAAGTTTGGAAAAGATATGTTGATGATATATTCATTATTTGGAATCACGGGCACACATCTCTCACAGATTTTCTTCGTCATCTAAACATCCAACATCCTAATATAAAATTTACTGCTGATTTAGAAAATAATAACTCCTTACCTTCCTTGGATGTTATGCTTACTCGGTGCTCTGAAAGATTAAAAATCTCTATGTACAGAAAACCTACGCATACCAATAGATATCTGCATAATCTTTCTCATCATTTTCCACCACAAAAACTTGGAACTATATCTACCTTAGGACACAGAGCACGTTCTCTCTTAAATGAACAAGATGAACTACAAAAAGAAATGAATCACCTCACTCTTATTTTTAAACAAAATGGATACTCTGAAAAAACAATTAAGAAATTTCTTCTGGATCCTCCTAGACAGCGCACAACAGAGACTATTAATTTTGAAGGTAGCATCTCCATTCCATACATTAACACAGTCTCCAAAAAAATAGCTAAAGTCCTTAAAAAATATAATATCAGGACCTTCTTCACCACACTTCCTAAAATCCGTTCTCTAATCAGCCATCCAAAACCTACTCATCACAACCTTAAGTAACCTGGAGTATATAAATTGTGGTGCGATTGCAATATCCCATACTTTGGACAAACAAACAAATCTATTGAACAAAGAATAGAAGAGCATAAGAGAGACATCTCTTACAAAAGATCTCATGAAACTGCGTTATCCAGTCATGTTCTTTTTTCAAATAATCCTAATGATAACCACCAAAGCCACTCCGTTTGCTGGAATAGATCAGAAAATATCTTTCGCTGTGATGAGTTTGAGAGGAAAATTGTAGAATCAAGAGAAATCCTGCTGAACCCGGTCCACTTAAACAATAATTTAAGTTATAACATCCCAGACAGCCATGCTGCAGTTGTTCAATATTGGCGTTCACGTGAATCTGCACGCACGATTGCAATAAACAATGGCAAGTCAGTTGGAACAACTTGAAAAAATACAACGTTTTTATGTATCGATTATGTGAGGCAATTTGTACCTGTAATTTCCAGTTTGTTTAAATAATTCAATGTTTATTAGTATTCCTTTCCTTTATAAATACCTGAAAAAGGCTGCCATATGCCGAAACTAGTAGTATTTATCATTAAAATCTTTATACGTTATCTCGGTTTTATAGTCATTAAATCTATATTTTCTTCAAATGTACAACAACCGAGTAAAAGCCGATCACCATATTATATATATATATATTGTATTTTTGTTAATTTTTACCTGGTCCCGAAACCCTGATCTATCTAGAGACCAAACATGGATCGTTTTCAAGCCACTTCAATCTTCCAGTAGACAAGATAAGACAAACATCCATGCCCAAAGCTGGATTTGAACCCTCCCCCCCGTGGACATGGAATTTACTTTGTTAGCGTATCCGCTGACGAATGTTTATCACTAACTACTTGCCAACCAAGACGGCAAAATTTGGTCTATAGAGTAGCGTTTCCTGATTATCTAATCCTTAACGCACCTATGGTGCTAATACACTATAGGCATCCATTCGCGGGTGGAATTCACATAAAAAAAAATCCGACTCTTCTGTTTGAAATTAGTTAATGATGTGTAGATACATCATTTTTGATGCAACATCGTCGTATTGGACCGCCATAGTTAAAAATCCTGAATCGGCTTCTTATAAAACTAAATTACCGACATTATCAAGTAATCTATAATCACAAATTGCCCTACAACACGAGTTTTTTTCCTGATATATACTTTTCAAATTTAAAGAATTCTAAATAACCCATTTATATTAAAAACCCATTCTTAAATCGGCATTATTCATAGGTTCTTCACCACAGAGTAAATCCCAATAAATAATAATAATAATAAATTCTCTATTGTTAAACAGCCTAAGTAAACGGTGACATTCTTAAAGATCAATAAACCATCTACAATTTTGTAACTGTACGCATGCGCAAACTTGACTAGGTACCTCCAAGTGGAATTTCTTTTTCATTTTCTCTGGTAAGAAAATACAAAGCGTATTAGCTATTCTTGAGGGATAAAATCGAAGTCACGAACGATTACATAATAAAAAAAAAAAAACTGTATGTGCCATAAAAATTTAAAGCAATGAATACAGAAACTCAGTAACTGCCGAACGAACAGTTTAGAAATCTTTAAAAAAAAAAAATTAAACAAAACAAATACAAATTTCGATTTAAATTTGCAAAGCTTCCATAGGAAGTTTTCACTGGTTCGTTAATTCCTCACAATGGAAATGAATGAGGAAGAAGAATTGCTTATTTTTACTCTGTTTACGTTTGCTGATTTCTAGAGGGAAAAAAAAATCCACGTATATACACACACACACACATATATATATATAGGAAAAGGTTTTATGTTTCTTTTCGGCAATTAGCTCTGACAGAAGTGGATTAAGAAATTACATTTTTCTTCAGAGAAAATAGGGAGCGTCTGTTACGGCTAATTTATCCCCATTTAAGGAACAAAATGTCATAAAAAGCAGGCTTTAAAAAAAAATCACAAAAATCTATCGTCTAGACGAGACTTATTCAAATTTCATTCACTTAATTGTGGAGTAAATTATGCCTGACCAGGCAGTCAATCTTCCGTGCGGTAAACACTCTCTGTACAGAACAGAGGACTAAGTTACTCCAGGAGAATGTCTTTTGCGAAATGGGTCTTCCGTTTCCGTTCGCCACATTCCTGGCTGCAAAGACGATGTTGTTTACCGTCTAATGATATTCGTGATGGTATGGGTTTCGTCCAAGTTCATCGTTGTGCGTGGACTACCGCAGGTCACCCAATATGAAGACACGTGGTTTGTTATGACAGAGTGCGACAACCGTGACTGTACGCTGCATTCCTAGAGCAAATTATGTCTTCAAGACCCCCGTTGCTCTCTCATCTTTGGGATGTGCTTAATGTTAAGGATCGGATTGCTCGTCATCCGCCTGCATTTTCGGTCATGTCCAGTATTTCGGGTTTGAGAAGGTGACTCACTAGTCACGTCATTGGAAAAGTGACCCGTAAGGTATAAAAGAGCGTTCTTCCCTGGATGTTGACTTACCTCGTGATAGTTCATTACCCCTTTGGATTTTTGACCTGATAACTTGTGTCATCGACATCATCGTAACGGCTTATATGAAGAAATGTTTGGGTGTGGGAAATACTCTTGGAAGCTAAAGATATATTTAAAGATGCAAGTAATAATTATGGTAAGACAATGAGGTCTTGCAGTAAATACGATACATGAAGAGCAAAGGGGATTGGGAAAATGAAAGGCTCTAAAAAAAAGAGGATTGAAAAGGAACAGAAACAGTAGGTTGGAAGTAAGAATTAGAAGAAATATAAATGTCGCGGAACATTCACTTGTTTAGCTGGAATGAACAGCGAAAGATGACAAACGTAATGAGTGACATAAACGGTTAATGAAACGAAATTGGACTAATTTTATTTCCATTCATGCTTCGACTAAAAATAAACCCAATGAGATAGACAACTTTAATTGATGTAGTAAGAGATAGACGGAGGAAGAGATGGACAAATGCTACATGTTCGTCAGAAAATGAACACATGAAAAGGAAGAATATCATCGAGAAGCAAATCGATTACACAAAATATGGCAGAATTTGAGAAAATAAAAATTAAAAAAAAAAAAAAACTGAACCAATCGGGGGGGGGGGGGGAGTTCTGTATACCGCTGCTGAAGAAGAAAGACTGTGGTTGTTCATCGATGAGATTGTGGTTGTTTATAATTACGATTACAAGGATAAATATCTTATTAAAGTTCAAACAAGTCAATGCTTACTTTACATGCTAAAGTATCTGATAAGAATGAATAACTCTCTGTGGAAAGCAATCTATGAAAACTGTACGAACGTCTCTTATGTTGGCCTCATCGCTACACAAAATGCTATAAAATTGTACAACGCTAAATCCATACTGGGAAGACTTCACATGAAGCATAATAATTATTTGCGTCCGCATCATCATATTCCTATTGTTATGATGTGCTAATTGGAGTAAGGAATGAAGGCTCAGCAGAAAATCAATTCGATACGCCCATATTAGGGATATTCGAGGAATTGAGACATTTTTTATTACTCACACCATTCGTTAATTCTTCCCAGTAATTATGATTGCTGCTAGTCAAGTCTTTCTAATCTATGGTTGGTTGTTATTATGGTCGACGCAATTAATGCCATGAGGCCACCGTTTCACGTCTTTTAATTGTATATATGAAAATCTCCAGTTTCTAGGAAGAAAACCTTTTCGCTGCATTAAACGGGAGAACTTACTTTCATTTGAAAAAAAAAAAAGCTTACAAAAAGTTCATCGTAGCCTAAGCGACACTCGATCCAAGGCCTTTCCACCTAAAGGGCAATATAATGTTCTCATCATCGCACCTCCTGTTCATGTATTTGTCTTTTTCGACTGAAGTAACCTGGCATTGCTCTTTCTTAGGAAACTCTGCAGAACAACTTTTCAATAAATGGAACACCAGGAAATTGATATAGTAGCTTCCATGTTTACGTAGAACAAAAGATCACAGTAGATGGAGATTGTGAAGAAGAAGAAATTATACGTATAATTCAATTTGGTTGGATAGGCTTTGGAAAATACCATGAAGCACTCAAAGCTTCATGGTGTTTTCACCATGAAGTTGGGATGTTTTTCTGAAACATTCCATAAATTATCCCAATTTATCTTAAACGCAAACTATTCCACAGCTGTATACTTCCGGTCATGATATATGGAAGTGAAATGTGGACTTTGACACAAAAATTGGCCAACAAGTTGAAGATTATACAGAAGAAAATGGAAAGATCATTACTTTGTGTTACCATTCTAGATAGAAAGCGCAATACTTGGGTCAGAGTTCAGACTAAGGTAAGAGACATCATAACAGCCATTAAAAGATCCAAATGGTAATGGGCAGGTCAAATTGCAAAAGAAATAACATTCAAAAATAGACAAAGGTGATATCTGAATGGTATCCCAGTAATGGAGAGAGACACGGGAAGGCCAAAGAGACGGTTAAAGGACGGGATTTAAAGAGAGAGATGGGTGGAACTAACCGGCATATAAAAGATCACGATAGAAATGAATGAAGGACTTTGGGAAGGCCTTCGTCCAGCAGAAGGCTGAATATGATGATGAACTTGGCATTTGATAAACCTACTTTTTACTAGGATAGGATAGGTAATTCTATCTCCGTAGTATATGCTATCAACACTGTCAATATTCTATGCTATTAATGTGCATAATTCTGAAATAGGTTATAATGCAGGGAAAAAAAAACGGGAAGTAAAGTTTCATGCAGGTGAAACAATGATTAATTCTAATTGCATCAATCTACTTGAATTCTTTGTGTTGTTGTGAATATTTTTCCCGTCATCCTTCCATGAAGCAACCATTTTTTTTCTATTTTTTTTCTATTCAACTCTCTAATCCGTAAGTCAGCTTCGTCATCACATTTGCTATCTTCAGCTTATCTACATGATGCATCAATAAAAAGCCATCAACTGCTATGAAATGATTCGTAAATCTTACACCGAATATCTGGGAGTATATGAAGATAACATAAGACGATGCACAGTTTAATATAAACCCAGCATTAATTTTTCTGAATGTTCCCTAGTTATGGTCAATCAAATACGCAAACAAGAGCATGTGCACAACAATGAGCACATGCTCACAAAAAAATTTGATTATCGCAATGTCACATAATAATGTATTTGTTGTCGGCATACTAATCTTTTATTGTTTATAAGTCCCATATAATTAAGAAGAAGAAGCTAGGCGTGTTGTTAATAAAGAACAAGAAATTCTATCTATTCTGCCTATCTATTCATCCCTGGTATGAATTCCAACACAAAAGTAGTTGTATGCAGTGGAGAAGAGTGGGTCACATAACAATGATAATAATTTCAATGACTTTAAGCTTGCGTTTTTATATATAAAAAAACCTTATTAAATAATATAGAAGAGATAATAAATACTAGGAAATAAGACTGATAATCTACTGCTTCAACAGTGTATTTGCAAGAATACATTACTGTAAAATTATATGACACGTCAGTGAGGGCGCTGTTGCATTCTCTTGCAGGAAAAAAAAAGTCGTATGATGCTATTAGTCTATTATGTCACTGTTCTATATTAATGTGATACTCAGGATGTAGAAAAATTTAAAAAGTGCATTTGATTATTTGGAAATTGACAAGAGATAGTATAACTCTAAGTACAATATAACTTTTATTTTTCATTATTATACTTGTAAACACATATTTATCTGAGCTTGCTTATCGACTATGATAGTCATTGGTATCAGTATATTTAATTCCGATTTTAACGGGTTAATTAGAATAGCACTGAAGAAAGCATCCCATAGCTTTCTTGCGTTTTATATGCATTAATTGCATGTGTTTTTTTTATGTCGGATTGGCTGATTACGGGTATTCTGAGTTGAATTGCTTAGAATTTGCACAAAAGAACTGCGACAGGAAAAAAAAAAAAGGGTAGTTAAGATTATATCGGTTGAATGTGTGTGTAACTGGCAAAAGCAGCTTGTTTGTTTTTTATGACGCCTCTCGTATCTTGAACATGATGAATTTGCACTAGTTTTTTTAACCAAGAGGCGTGCTTGAGAATCAACCAAGTCACACTTTGAACAGGGACGGCTCGTGCATAGGCACTGCGGAACTGCAGCACCGCCAATTTTTCTCGATACATAAATATATTTATTAATTTATTCATATTTGCTTGTAATATTTAATTTTATCATCAACAATCCTATACAATTCTCTTATTTTGTATAAAAAATAATAAAAATCCATCTTGTAGCACTTAGGAGGGCGTTTACCATAGTGTGTTTACCATAGTCCTAGAAGGACGCTAGCAGCACTGTGATTACCACAGTGTCATATTGCTACGCGCGCAAGCATACGCACGTCATAGTGAGATACGAGCTATTAGCGTAATGTGGCACTGTCCGTCGCGCAGTTCCAGTGTTGTTTACATGCAGTTTGCGCCAGTAGAAGAGTGTTCGTAATGCTTATCGTGTTTACTCCGTCTCTGTAAATAGTTAGACATTAAATTATTGAGTACATTATTGGGGTTATGATAATGGATTTTATTTTTAAGTAATTTTGAATTATACTAAACTGTATAATTTTATCGATAATAAACAATATTTTTTCATGTTTAATTTTTTTTAAAATTATCCTTTCCCTTAAAGGCATTAATGTTATTTTAGTTATCATTCGCATATTTACTTTATTTCTTAGGTTCGCTTTAATTTTTCGCAAATCAAAAATGTTTGCTGTTTTCCCCATTTGCTTTTATTTATGTTTATAATAATTTATTAAAAATAAATAAACTGCAGTGTTAAGATGCTGATAAAATTCAAGAGATCTTAATGCTAACTGTATCGTATGGTAGTTATTAATGGATAAAATAAATGGCGAAGAAGTGGAACAAATTTTGCACATAAGTCAGCTTCTTTCTATTGTGTTTTAATCAGTTAACTTTGCTTGCTTCTACAATTTCCTACTTTTTATGTTTCTCCAACAAACTTTTTGTTGGAGAAACATAAATTTGCCATAGACTTTTTGTGTTTATGACAAAAGAATAAATCCATACAACGTAACTATTTTTTTTTTAATCAGTGAAATACGGACATTTTTATTTCTCTAACTTAATAATGGTGATTGTATTCCAAAGGAGTTGATTAAAACATACCTTTTAAGACTATTACAATGGTGCAATGATCTCTCTCTGACATGTATACTCTTAAAGCATCAAAAAAGTTTATGAGAACTCCAACTTTTTTGTAGGGGAGTGGGTGTTTTAGGTAATAAAAATGAACTCTGACGACTATCGATTTAGTGAACTATTTGTAAACGACAAACCTATGGAGATAGGAAGAAAAAGAACAAATTCTTGAACTGGAAAAGTCAGTCCGTCTGGGTTATAATACCCCCCCCCCCCATTTCTAGTAATAATCGAATGAAAATTCAAACAATTGGTAGGGAAAAAAAGAAAAGAAACGAAAAGCAGCATAATTATGTAGTTGTTATGAAAATAACGTTGACTTGCTAATTGGCACTGGTGGCGTATCTTAAAACCAATCGGAGACTTAACATCTGAAAAGCTCTAGGAAGAACAAAAGAACTAAATGAACATACGTCATAAAGAATTCTTATTCTTGTATATTTGAGTCATTGCTGGAAATCAATCCAACTTTTTTTTTCTATTTTACTTTTTAATTCGGTGACTTTTAAATTTAATTAATATTTTTTAAAAAATGGTGCATGGCGGTTTATCAGTTTTGAGTCCGATGCGCTAATAGGTACGCACATCTTATTACAAGTAACTTACTCTTGGTTGATACGAAAGTCCTTATAAAAACTTTTCTCGTGCTACGACCGAATTAAATCCTGTTCTTTGCACCCCCAAAGGATGTCATCGTTACCATTCTGTCCTAAAGAGTTCCCCGAAGATGGAGGTCTTTGGATTGTGATTCTGTGATTTATAAATTCTGTGATTGTGATTTATAAATAAAACATTAGCGAAGGAGTCAGCACACAAAACAAAAACAAACAAAAAAAAAATTGGGAATACGCACGCTGGTTGGTATGCTTAAAAAAAGTCTACGGCAACTACGAGATGATGCGTTGATTGTGTTTGTTATGCCTCAACTGCGCATATCATCTGTTTAAGTGGAATGCAAAACGAAATAACTCTGACATAATCGTGTGCAGCTGGGGTGGAGCATCCGTTAAAAAGTGTACGTACATTTCTTCAGTCCACGATAGGATTCCAATCCAGGTGTTCAAATCCAAGAAACCATGCGTCGTTATTCCAAATGCTTACAGAATGAACGAAGAGCATTTTCACGCATTATTTCTCAAATTTGATAGGAATGGTAGATACTTTTTACGACCCTAATGCTACCATCCACCGTGCCGAATATAGGAACCGAGGCGGTCTGATTGATTATCAGGTTCTATACTTGATTTCTTCTTTTTTCTTGAATCTAATGATCAGTGGGTAACAATGCTACTTTACTAGGAAATAATAATTATAGAACAAAGTGGTTTTCCTTTGCCTTCCTTGCTAAACAGTCAGTATTTTATGTTGTAGAGATGTGTATTCACGAAGTCGGTTTGAGGGATGAAAAAACTCTCGTTTCCGGGAGAAAACTCCTTCCACTATAAGATCGATTACCTTACATTCAATTGAAAGGTCCTGAAAAAGGATTTTTCGCATGTTAAACGGGATTCGAACCCAGCTCTTTCCAACCCCCCCCCCCAAAAAGGGGGCAGGGGCTTCGTCTATACCTACTGAGATATGGAAGATCTATGTTTGATTTGATGATTGATATATTTCCTATGTTCAGCCATAGTCTGAATCTCATACAAATCAAAATTTCGCTGTATGAAATAGGAAAGATCTGAGATAATCATAAAAGCTTTACTAATTGTGCCATTAAAATGGTCCTATTTAAACGAAAGTTAAGTGACTTGACAATTTTAGTAGAGATTCCGAACACCAAATTTAAATTTCGTTTGAGTATTTTGTTACTAGTTTGAATTCTGCCATCGAAAATTATCTGAATTTAACCAAAACTAATAAAAAAAACTGATTTCAAATATCCAAACTAATCAAATTCTATCAGTTAGTGAGGGATTATTACTTTTTTTTTAAACATTTGTCAAATTTTAACACTCGAAATGGCCGCGATTTAAAACAAACTCTAGGTGATGGTCAACTTTACCAAATTTCATTGAAATCTGTCCAGCGGCCACAACGAAAGAATACTTGCTTACGCATTTTGCGAAAGATACATTAAAAAATATATATATTTGTTGTTGCACTCTGCTAATGTTTTGACAGGTTTCGGAACACTTTATTTATAATTAAAAAGAAGAATACTCCTTAACTCATATATCTTTTTTTGTAGGGGGGGGGGCACGGAGGAGAAGAAAGACAGTCCAGTTCATTATTGATTAATCAACATAATAAGGTGGTAGCTGAGTGTTGAAAATATAAAGCAAATATAACAGAAAACAAGGACACTTCCTGCATTTAGTCATTTATCTCATAAACATAAAGTAAAGAGGGGGGGGGGAACAGATTGGAGCACTTAAAACTATAATTAACGGAAAATAATGCAATCATGTCTCTAGCAATTATAATCGCATTTTCGATACGCCATGGATATTAATAGGAAACCCTCGGGCAGTTGATTGCCATTTCGTTTTCCCAGCCTCAACTGCGCATTCATTATGAAGGCAAGTCATCTAACAGGCAGCGCCACCTTGCGAATAAATTGTCCCCAACAATGTGAACGTTGATGTGCCAGTTGCGCTCTACGCAAACTTCGCATAATTTATATCTTTTCAAGCCGGCGTTCAGTGTTAAGGGAAACCGTTTGTCCATTGCCACTCCCCCTCTAGCAGTGCACTCCAAGAACAACGTCCACCAATGTAACTAAGATAGCGTCTGTTCCGGACAATTACCGTTTTTCGTCTTTTCCCATCCATCCTGTTCATTGTGGCGTACGACAGCCAGTCCGCCACAGAAATTAATTGGTCTCATTAAAAATGAATCCGTTGCGCCAGCACCGGTTGCTATGGAAGCTGCAGTCTCGATATCAGGTCACAGATCTCACCCTCATGAAATGCGCAGTTTGCTCTGTTAGAATCTAATGTTGGCGGCCACAAAACATCGCACTGTCTCAGTTGTTGCAGTTTGAACTTCTGCCTGGATTTTTCTGAATGTCACGAAGCAGTGCTGTTGGCTACTCAGATTCCTTGTTTTAGCAGTTTCGTAATGAGAAAGAACGCATTTCCATTTATATTATAAAATCTCATTTCAACCGTATGACTGATTGCACATCAAAGACTGTTCAGAGACCTCATGTTCCAATGATCCTCCAGGAATCTGGACAGAATCTTTCAAAAGAGTGTTTATTGCACAAATATGAATTATTTTATTTATCAAAATTTTTTGAGATTCTACTAGGGAAAAGAAAGGAATGTCTTATAAGCAGAATAACAACCGAAGCAACTAAGACTATGAGAATGTCATAGTATGTCTTTAAATTGCGTGTGTTATCCTGTCAATTTGTCTTTTTAGGGGGAGGAAATGAGCTACCAAAAAGGAGCTCTTTTGTCTTCGTATGAAGATATATTATTATTATTATTACGTGATACCCCCAAGGGATCCAAGGACTCATTGCAGGAGGGCACGCCACTCCACACAAACAACCGTCTCCACTACTTAATCCTTCATTTACACACAGCGCCATCCACCACCCACCAGTACTTCCTGTTTGTAAATTGTGCTGGTTATCTGGCTAACTTGCTTGCATGCAGTATGGAAAACCCGAGTTTCTGGAAGGAAAAAAACTCTTCCACCTACCCACCGAGACCGGCTGACCAGCCTTCAATTGAAAAAGCCAAGTTTAAAGATTCCCTCGTCATGATGAGAACCGAACTCGGGTCCTTTAGAAACATCGCTAATATGATTGTGAACTTTTCAACCGGTTCTTTATCCTCGATTCAATTTTAAGTATTTTGTTTTCAGAGATTTATTTAAATATGGTTTTAGTAAAGATATTGATATAAGGTCCGCGCGGTTAGCCTAGTGGCTGTGCGCTTCGCAACCAAATACGTGGAGAAGAAGTGTCCTAGGTTCAATTCCCGTCGGCGACGTGAGGAACTCAAGGATCTTCCATAGCCAAGTTAGCCGGTCTTGGGCGTGGACAGCAGGTTTTTCCCTCTAGTTTATCAGGGGTTTTTCATCCCGCAAACAGGCAAACCGACCCTGTGAACACACGAGGATTACAGTCATGAATATTGCCCTTAAGGGATGCAGTAGAGGAGTGGCGAACCGGCTGCATTAATACGCCAGAAACCCCTCATTAGGAGGGGTACTCAACCCATCCTAGACGGATAGGATTGATATAAGATTTTTTTAAGGCAGATACAACATGTAGCACTGAGTACTGATCGCAAAATAAATCTCCAACAGATTGCTAAAATTATTTAAAGAATATTAACTTAAATTGACAATTTCTTATGAGGAAGGTCAGTTATATATTTAATTTCTAGTAGTATCTACTACATATATTTAATATGTAGTAGATGATTAACTGTAATTTAATTTCAAAGGCAGAGATCGGATGTAATTTAATGTGTTAGAACAAAAATGTCTTCATAAAGCATAACATCGTAAGCGGACATTTTGTACAAAGAATAAAGATCGGGGAACTTACGTGCTAAACTTTTTTTTGAGTAAAATTTTCCCCCAGGTATCAAATGATCATAGTAATTTATTTAGAATGAATAAACTGGGATAGAAACACAGGCAAACATAACAGAAAAATATTAAGCAAAGCGAAATGTGAGAATGAAATTATCGCAAAAGTTTATGTTAAAAGCATGTCTAAACGTCTTTCTATGAAACTTGTGTCTAATAGTCTCCTAGTGACTTTCTTCTTTCTCCACAAGATTTCTTCTTTCGAGGATTCTACGAAGCATAAACTTCATCCATTGGCCTCCCCTGAAATTTAGCAGATTCATTGCACCTATGCTTTATCTTAATTTCGCCAATCCGACAAATCTGCAACTGTTCATGGCAAGGAACACCAAAGTTACATTAAACACCACAAGCCGGAACAATCCGGTCTTGCAGAACATGCTATCATATCGAAACGCAAAAATCTTTGAAAAACGACAAATCGTATAAAAGCAGCTTCTATATAGAATAATTATACAAAGAGAGCTGTGCAGTTTTGTTAATCTCCCCCCCCTCTTCCCCCAAATGATTGGATCTCGCGTTTATACTTTTTTATGAAACAGTGCTTCTCAACATAAGTTATTTTTCATAAAAGATGAAAAAAAAACTAATTTATTTTATTATTTATCATTATTAGTTTATTTATACTAGTTCTCTGCATTTTAGTGTGCGCTCGTTTTATTTATTTATTTCTTTTATTATTATCATTTTACAGTTATGTAAGATGTGAGAACCTCTACCACAAGTTGACTCATCAACTAGTCCTACGTATCTGTTCTTACATACGATATGTAAGAACAGATAAGCAGATACCTAGACAATTATCGTATTTCATAGATGCGTAATATATTTATCATTTCCTTGAACTTTTATGAAGCTAATAATTCATGACTATCTTCCTTATTTATTTATTTATATATATTATCAAAACGTTTATGACAATCTATAAAATCATAATCATCACTCATAAAATACGACACAACGCATAATAAACGCCGTAAATCTAATTCCAGAATCATCATAAAATATGTTATTTATAATAGCAACAGCCAAAAGAGAAAATATCTTTAGAACCACCTACTGTTTTATTATTTTTCAGTCTACCAGTAGATCATGTAAATCGTAAGTTGAAGATACCGTCTTCGGAGATGAAGTGCTGCCATCTAGGGGGATTAAGTGAAAACCCTTTAGAACGCATTGTAAACGTTGTCAAACTACAAGCGATGTTTATTACATAATGTGCGTTTAAAAATTGTAAGAATTACACTTCATATCAGAGAAGTACAGTAGATATAATGAAAATATTGTCAGACATAATGCTTTTCACGCCAGTTATGAAACTGTGCACAGCAGCAATAATAACGGTGTGGTTAACGAGAGACAAATATAGAACATTATTATTACAAACTGAGGCTCAATTATAGAATAAATCAGTCAATTAATGAACTTCAAAATCGTTCTCTCTTAAAAAAAAAATCAAGTGACATTACGTTATAAAAATTTTTTATTTTTCACTTGTACTTTCACTACCAAAACCACTATAAAGTCAACAGAAAGTATAATTGGAGTTGCTGTCTTCATAACATCAATAAACGTTGAAGGGTTCTGTAACTGCTAAGCTTTCTTTGTCCTGTAGTCTTCCTTCACAATCAAATACGTAGTTTCCGATATAATTATGAAGAATGAAAGCAGGGGCAAATGCTGGTCTTGAAATTCACGCTTGCTCTTGTTATCATTCAGGGAGTGAGTGGTGTGATTGAAGTCTGAGCGGAATAATGAATTACTGACCATTTAAAACTATATATTTAGAATGTTACGTATACATTTAATCATACAAATACAACATTTATTTTACAAATGATATTCTATCTTTTTCAATTTAGTTACTTGAATACAAATTCTACCCTGCGGTTCTTCTTTATGAACTGGCCAACAACATCGTCATAAAAAGTTGGTTGTAACTTAATTTTCCCAAGCAACACGCACACTTGTAAAGGCTGGCTGAAGCTCACTGGCTACAGCTACTTTGACTGCGTATGGCCTGTGTTTAAGACGACGTGAAGGGAGCGGAAATGGCTATGCGCGCATGAAATCACAGTGCTGCAGCGAGGACCTGGAAGCTCCCACAACCGAGCAAGCATCGGCCTTCGATACACAGCGCAAAGCTCAATTATTTTGACGCGCAAGCTTAAAACGTCTTCTGTCTACAAAAATAAAAGCCTAAATGGAATGCTTATAAATGCATGCATTTATTAACAAATAAATATTACTTCTTTCTCAATTAATGAGCTTGCGCAGCAAGCATGGAGAATTCGCCCCTGAATGAAAGACAGTGTTTCTAATAATTGGATTAGTGATGCGCAACTCAAAGCACAGTTTACATATCTGAGCATGTACGTCAACAATAATTTAACTAAAAATATAAACTTTGAGAGGTGCGTGAATAACGTTTTTTCGTTTATAAAGTTTGCGAATGATGAGTCTATTTCGAGAGAGGTTCGTTTATTATTAATGAATTTGATGAACTGGTATGGATTGGAATAAGAGGCAAATAAAGCGGTGTTTTATCCCGTGTAACTGATATATTATCTCTGTTAACCCTGCGGAGGTCGCGGTTGAAAAAATTGCAGCGTAGGTGTGTATCTGAGAGATACATTCATTACTAGTATGTGCTAAAATGCGATGACTTAAAAAAAAAAAAACACTGAAAATATAATACATGATGATGTATTTATTTTTAGTTACAATCTAGAAATTATTGAACAGAGAAACAAAGAAAAAAACAACTAAACCGATACTACAGTGACATCGGAGATCGCGGTATCTCTCAGATACAATTTGCTATGAAATATCACACACCTTTACATAACACGTGTTAAACCAAAACGCCCGCATAAACAGTATGGAATATCACTGGTAATATATGCATGCGCAGCTAGTCATGACCTCCAAGCTATACACTGGATATGTGCAAGAATATTTACATTAAACTGTTTGATTGTATCTGTCAGATCAACCGCGACCTCCGCAGGGTGAAGTGGGTACGATCTCCGCAGGTTCATCTACTTTGAAAGGAAATGTCTCTTTTAGTTGAACATCCCAAATTTTTAGTGTGTATTAACAATTCTGATAAATCATAATTGTGTGTGTGTGTGTGTGTGTGCATGCGTTTTAATTTAAAAAACAGTACATGAAGTGAATAATTAATTGTGAAAATAATTAAAGCATGGATGTCAAGAACATTGCAATAAGCCAAATACAACGAAAAACTACATGACACAGTCACGTGTGTGTGTGTGCGTGCGTTTTAAGTTAAAAAATGCGCACGAATATTTGTTCTTTAATTTAACTAAACGGGCGATTTAAAGTAGACAAAAGTGCTTATTCAGTCATCGCGAAAACGTTGATTGAAGTCCATCTCACTTTAAACTCGGGTCTGTCATCGTTCATTGAGTAACTGTCGTCGCGAGAGCTTCTTCAACCATCAAGCCTGTCATAATCGGTTGTCACAGTGCGCCTGTACACGCATGCACGAACTAATCCACAGCAGTGTACCAAAGTAGCACCAAGAAGAGTTCCACTTTTGTCGCAAGAAAAGTGGATTCAAATTCTCATCAGTACGTCACTGAAATCTCCTGTACTTTCTCCCCAACCCCCAGAGAAAATGTGGTACTGCACACTCTCTCACTATCAGTCACTTATTAATAATCAATTCAAATTGTATTCCATGATTAAATAGATTTGGGATTTATACAGTGTTAGAAGTTGTACAGGTGAGAAGCAATGGTAAGCCAATCCTCTTTCATTTTCTCTTCTACTGTGTTTAATTAACCATAGCAACAAGTTTCAAATTTCTTCCTTTTTAATATGATTCAACCCACTATCATCTGTTTACTCTCTTAATTTTCTCAAGACTCTCATATCTGTGGTCTCTAGTCTTTGGTTAAGTGTTTTATTGACCCAGCTCTCAAATCCACAAGTTTAAATTCTTGTGAATTAAGGTGTAACAAAGTAACTTTAGCCAAAATGCTGTGCGTATATACCAAGAGCAGTATGCGCTGGATGACAACATGGTGGAGCCATTTGACAGCCCTAAAAAAAGATCTAATAAAAAGCGGCATGCAGTCCCCATCGCAAATCAGGTATTTCAAGTAGTTCAGTAGTAGGTAACCAGTGACAAAGGTGGCATTGACTGCGAGGTCACTTGTGTACGTCTGTTAACTGGGTGCGTTTCGTCTGGCCGGTTGGCTTGTTAAAGTCCTTATAAAAGTTCTTGGCATCGAACCCAAGCCTTTCCAGTCAAAGGGCATCATAAATGCAAACGTGATAAGGTCGTATACTCTTAGTAGCCAATTATTATACGTTTAATATAATAATAATTGGCTATTATACGTATAATAATTGGCTATTATACGTATAATAGCCAATTATTATACCGTACTATTACAGTAGCCAAGAATGGCTACTGTAATAGTACGTAGCATTTTTAATGTCAGTTGCTATCGCACATCGAATATTCAATAATATTCGATCAAGCATTGATAAGTGAGTGGATTTTTGATATAAATTCTCAATAAATACCCGAAATTGAAAATTCAGTGGCTAAAGTCTAAGGGCCATTACTCGCAGCAAATACATTAAGAGGATCGAGTACAGGAGAACGCTTTATTTTTCAAAGCAAGAACATCCACGGCACAATTCGGGATTTAACATTTTTTAAAGGAAAAAAAAACCGCATACAATATTTTTAATATTTTACTCCAAGATTATTGAATGATTCGTAACTAATTACAGGGACTTCCAAAAAATATCGCAGAGCAAGAGTAGGTTCTTGACTTCCCTGAAATGCTAGAATTTTACTGTAAATCGAACTGTAGAAGCGGAATATTGATCGCAGCATATCCTTTTCGTGACAAGAACATTAAGAAATAATAGAATGAGCGATAATTTCTGAAAGGTAGTTAGTTGCTATCCGATTGCTTAATGTTTGTTGTAGGCATTCAAGCTCAGAAAAGAAGGATTAATCGCGAAAAGCAAAGAAGGGAGAACAAAATTGGGATTACTTTGAATTACAGAGCCAACTTAAGCTATAAAGCTTATTTGGACTTCATAGCCTTATAATATTTCTCAACACACATAACCATCATCAAATTCCCACCATGTATTCTCATCTCATAGTGGGAATTATCTGTACACCCCAAGGGGGTGGGGGGGGGTACAGAAACATACAATCCAAAACGTATAATACTACTTATCAAAAGATCTACAAGAAAATACAAAACATATTTTATCAATTACAATGTAAATACTCAGGGTTTATAATGGCACCATGAAAGCTAGAAAAGCACTCCGCCAGTGGTTACAAGTTCAATAAATATGCATATTCATAATTGATCTTACCCGCCATGGAGTCATGGACATTATGACAACTATCACTTTCGCTATAATAATTACCCCCATTACTCTAATTGCCTACTGAGACAATAGAAACATTGTTTATCCACTTTGCCACCTCCTACGTATATATATATAGTGTACATTATCCCTGGATTCAGAAGTGAACATTTAATAGCACAAACACGCTGATCAATATACATTCTACGATACATCCAGTGGCATAATGTCCTAGCAACAGTATATTGCTTGATATAATATAGCACGAGCAATGGTTGCTAAGAAACCAGTAGCTCTATTTGTTTCTATATAATAAACCTTTTAGCACTTTGCAATCAGGGGTATTTGGAAGCATGTCAGCGTGCTCGCTATACAATTTGGCATCCGAGGGTACGAAATGAATTCCTTAAGCTTATGAAATTTAAATGACTTCAAATATTAATGCTATATTTGAAAGAGAGACAACCAAGTTGTCTCTAAAGTATTATCTGGTTATGCAAATGGGCTGGAATATTCCGTTATAAGTGAATGATTACCGAAGTTCCCCTACTTAACAACTCATACTGTTAGGTTACCAAATACAATGCACAGGTGAGGGTTTGTAGTCCCTTATCTTCGTCTTTACTGTTCCGATAATGAGGCAAAAGCAGAATAAAAACGCATAAGACAAAGAAAGGAGTGCCTGCCAAAAAAAAAAAAAAAGAGACTCCTTCACAATAGCGTTGCCGCTATGAATATGGAAGAGGGGAGAATGAGGAGCAAAGGCTGGTGCACGGCGAGATCCGCTAGACGGTAACAATGTTCGATGAGCCGACCTCCCACCTGGTCGAACAGGCTGAAACCCTGTAACTCCGGGGACGTCTTAAGTTACTTGCACGCCTCGTGGCATGAGAGGGGAGGGCGGAAGCTGTACGAAATCTGAGGCGGGTACCAGTCATTTCTAATTATCCCGGTCATCATTGTGGGTGGTTAGGCTGGCGAGAGATGATCAGAATCGCGAAGGGATGTCGCTAGGACAGGTGTGGCGCCCACTCGCGTGTCCCCAAGTTTCGAGCGCTGAAGCATATAGAGAACATTGGGCGTAGCAGTTTATGGTGGGGGGGGGGGGAGGAGAGGGGAGTAGCGCGGCTTCTATGTACTTTCTTTGGAAAAGCTTTTAATTAACGAATCGCCAATTATCGAACTGATGTTTCAATGGAGGCGCTTCGCTGTGTGTGTGTGCGTGCGTGTGTGTGTGTGTGTGTAATAAGGATTTATTTTTAGACGATTTAGTCAAATGTCAATGGAAAATAACACGAAATAGGCAACCCACTAGAAACTGCATATGTATCCGTTAAGACTGATTTAAACACAAGTGAAATTCCCGACAAAAAAAGTGCTTATTTAATCATCTTTAAGTTTAATTAATTATATATATTTAAAGTACTAGATTCGTTGGATAAAATTCTTTCGCAATTTTAAAATTAAAGGCAACATTGTAGTTTTTAGGCTCTAATACATTGCAATGTATTAGTAATAAATGCAGATTTTCAAATCGTTTGCAGGGATCACGAAGCACGCATGCGCGAACACAACAATGAACAAGGAAAACAAAATAATTCCTCGTCTAATCTGTTTGAAACCCTTTCTAAAACCTGATAATTCCAAGGGCCATAGAAAGAGACAAGAAAGAATTTTGTTTCGTTAATATAAATTGCATGCAAAGCAAACTGTTAATTAGCAAAAAATCAAAAACAATCCGCGTGTGAAGCCCAATCACGTCAATTTACACGCTAATTTCACTTCATTTTAATCTCAACTATAAAAATTAAAGCAGATGTTTCATTTCTTTTATAGAACGGTCCATTGTTTGCTCATTTGTTTTAAAATGAAACAAGTATTTAAACCGTTTCCGGAAATCCACTTTTCAATTCAAGATTTAGATGAGGATTCTTATGAGTCGTGAGGGATCAATGGGTGCCTTCTTCCTCTTCAACCTTTTGGTTCTGTCCACTGCTATCCCCCATGATTTTCCAGACCACTCGGTTTTCTGCCTCTCCCATCCATCTCACTCCTGCAATCTCTTCCAGTTCATCTTGCTCCATCCATTGGTCTCCACTCTGTTGTTTTTCTAGTCCATCTCCCGTTACTGCATTTGGCAGGATGGCCAGCCGATCTCCACTTAGCCTGTTTAATGTATTTTACAATATCCATGACACCTGTTTGAGATCTTATCCGGGTATTTGTCTTCCTATCTCTTAATGCTATTTTTAGCATACTTCTTTCCATGCGATGTTATGTTGTTCTCAGTTTATTGTTTAGGACTTCTGTTAAAGTCCGTGTTTCTCCTCCATATGTTATGACAGGAAGCTTACGCTATGCACTGGTCGAAAGCTTTCCTTTTTAGACTCATAGGGATGTCACTTCTGAATATGTCTCTCATTTTCCCATAAGACATCCATCCAAGTTGAATTCTTCGTTCAATCTCTTTTCTTTGGCAATCCTCAAAGGATAACAATTGGCCCAAATATACACATGAAGTAACTTGTTCTATTTCATAGTTTTCAACTTTGACAGTTCTATGGTTAATATATTTATTCATGAGTGCCTTAATTTCAGGTAAACTGGACGAGGTATTATATCCAATCATAAGAGGGATTATAAAAAAAAAATAAATAAATAAACGTATTATTCTTGTAGTAATAGTAGCAATGCCGGCTTGTTTGGCTGAGTGGTTGGTGTATCCACCTCCCAGCAAAAGATTGAGCAAGGGTTCGAATCCCACCATAGGCATGGATATTTGTAATGTCCTTCATATGTACAAATTACACTCTTCTACGACAAACTGGGTCACCGTAGGAGAAATAAACTGAACACTTTCCTATTAGGGGAAAGGCCTTCCTCAGTAAAGAGGGAGGATCAGAGGCTCAATACAACAATAGCAATGTTTCTGTAGCTGAGTTATCATTAAGTTTCCTAAGAAATGGACATTGCGTAGATTTTTTTTTTGGATAGGACTAAGTTAGTTGGGCTTAGATGGAGATGACAGGGTTATTTTTAGCCACAAAATTTAACCTATCGGTACATACATACACAGTTCGTATATGTAGCTGACCAAATTAAGCCACAATAACAGGAATGTTGGCTTCCCGAAGCTTCGTTTACCATCTAGAGTCTTACCATCTAGTTCCTGACTAGTGGTGGAAATCAACGAATAAATCTATTTAAGTAATAAAATAGGTTGGTTTATTCGCTAATTTAACGTGTTTTATTCCTTGTTTCCATGGCAAAAGTTAAGTGGTCATGAACGAAATAGGCTAACTATGATAAGATGCTTGCCTCACATATCACATTCGAGTCTCCAAATAATGATACAAGTGGAACGTGCACACTACTGACACGATTATTTGACGCCCAATCTTTCCAAGCTTCTTCTGAATATCAACGGATGAAGCCCACCAATGTTTTTATTCACATACTCCGATCTATAATAACAAAAACATAGTTTTCTTTATTCTTTTTTAGATATATGAGTTCTTTATAAATCCAAGTTCATTCTAAACCTCGCATTGCTCCGTTGTCTTGGGGGGGGGGGGGGGTTCCATATAACTATAGGGGATAATAAATAGAAATAATGAGCTCACTGGTTTACACATTGTAAACGAGCAAAGTGCACACGATACGCTAAACAGACAGAAATCATTTCTATCCAAATAAGCGATCGTAGAGTTCTTCTCTAAGCTATTTACTTCAACGTCTGTTTGCAGTTGTTTTTTTAGTCATTAAAGGCAACAAATAAAAGCAGACACACTGTGGTTAGAGGCATTATACGGTGTCGAAGCCCGCTCTCTAGAGACTCCGCTTCTCCACAAAACGACTTGACGAAAACTCTGTGAATCACTACTATAAATCTTCCCGTCAGTCCCTAGTGGCTTTGCCCTTCTTCCTAAATTGCCCCTCCGGCAGTAGATTTGTGGAGAAATCAAACATAATAAGCGTCAGCGGTCCTCCCGAACCTTAAATTGGTCATCGCTACGGAATAATGATGAGACTAGAAAGCTGCGAACAACGAAGAGCGGCCGCTGCTCGTGGTTATTAGCCATAATGGGGGCTGTGATAGGCCTCTATTCTACCTAATTTGTCACGTTTGAAGCTACCAGTGACATGCCAGTCTCAGTTTACAAACAGCGCCCTCTTTTCGCTTCCATTAATGGCTTAGGCTTAATGCTTGTTTGTTCTGCCCAGTTACGCTAGCGTCATAAGAAAGCCTGGAACCAGTTCCCATCTGTCTGACTCGCTCGAGTGTTGGTTTGTTCGCCAATTGCACCTATTTTACACGCTTCTACTGGGAAATAACAAAGTTGTTCGTTCTTCAGGAAGAAAACGAAGTCTTGCAGAATTTTAAATGATAATCAAACGAACTGTGAGCAAAAAAAAAAGCGAACGTCTTTTGTTGAATAATGCAGGCTTTGGGAAAGGAAGCATGTTAGCCGTTACAGCCAGGTGAACAGCATCGGATTTCGCGGAAACAAATGAAGGCAGTAATTAATATCCAGTAGGCAGTTTTCGGTAATTGCTGTGGCGTCGAGTGGGACGCGTTTATTTTTTTTTTCTTTCTTTTTTTTTTTTTTTTTAAGAATTCCGAAAGACGACATCCCTATCTTTTCCTCCCCCTCTTCCAGTTACCACAAACGACCTTTTTATTTTCTTCCTCGTTTGATTTTTTTTTTTTTATCTGTCACCGCACGACTTACTGGAAAAGAAAACGATTTTTTATTGGTTAATAAGCGCTCACTTTAAAAATGTTTTTTTTTTTCTTTTTTTATTAACTCGGTGACAGTAAAAATGAAAAGGTTCACTTAAATTTGAGAAAAAAGATGTCGCGTGGAAGCATCGATGTATTTTCTTATTGCCGATGGGGATGAGTTTTAAACCCTGACGAAAAAAAAAAAAAAAAAGAAATACTAAGTGAACATAAGAAGGTGCGATGGAAGAAAGATAATTGCTTTTATAAACGTCACAAAAACTGAGAATTTTTGTCGTAAAAAGCCAAGATATATAATAATAATATTATAATAAGCCAAAATATATAATACTTTACTTCACTTCATCAGGATATAAAATTAATAAACTAAATCTACAAATCATAACGGTTAACAACTCTTGTGAAAAAAGAAATATAAACACGCTAACACAAGAATATTTTAATATTTGCCAAATATTTCAGTCTGAAATTAACAGAATCAGTGGCTACATAGGAACAGTTTTTACAAGGTGGAATACAAACAATTGATCATTCAAAAGTAGAACGAGCCGCGTGATGTTACATTGCTAAGCACTTAAAGAGAGGTAAATTTCATCAGTGATGAACAAATTATAGGTATTAATATAAACAGATGTCTTGACATGAGAATGTAACGTCCAGACTTGTCGGATTTGTTGTGAAAAATGTACGATTGATGTTCTTGTATTCTGTTTTCTATAGAGCATCCGGTTTGTCCAATTTCATATAATAATCATAATTTATAAATTCAATTAAAGATAACATTAGACTAATGTAGGAATTAGGTCTCAATTAAAAAAAAAATCCTAGTGTGTTATCCGGATCAAACTTTTCCATATTTTTCACAAGGATAGGCAATAATTTCGATTCAAGTTAGGGCGTTGAAGTAAGGCATCAGCACTCTCTTTGAATAGGCATTCGAATTTATAGCGAGGACTCGCCTTCTACATCTGTGTAGAAGGTGCGTCCTGGACCAGAGAATGTTGTGGCTTGTCTCTATCCCGTGCTGCGCCAATCCAGACTTGTCGGATTTGTTTGTAAAAAATGTACGATTGATGTTCTTGTATTCTGTTTTCTACAGAGCGTCCGGTTTGTCCAAAGTACGACAGATTGCAGTTACAGGGAACTTGATATACCCCAGGCAGTGACGTAGTCGAGCGTTTATCTTTAAAAGAAAAAAAAAAGATGTGGAAATTTTGTTAATAGGTATATAAGTGGCTGTTAAATAATATTTCTTCAGAATTCGTGAAATTG
The DNA here is from genome assembly GCF_054136105.1 of Typopeltis vanoorti. NCBI lineage: Eukaryota > Metazoa > Arthropoda > Arachnida > Uropygi > Thelyphonidae > Typopeltis > Typopeltis vanoorti. Next base: position 28,591,571 of record NC_143568.1, read on the forward strand.
GTTCTGAAATCCCGGAAATATATGGAATAGGAACTCGACGTACTGAATCTTTGTTGTTCTGGATTGGATTGTAGGAATCGAACAGATGTTGTGTAGTTTTTTCGGAGAAGCCATTTAATTTCATGTGATGTTTGATAGTTGAAAGTTCTTTCTGTCATTCGTGGGGAGTTGAGCAATTAGTTCTAGCTCGTCGAATTAAACATTTTTATAATTCCTGTTTTTTTTATAAGGATGATGGGCAGATTGTTTGAGAATGTAACGTCCAGTAAAAGTGGATTTCCTGTAAACTGTTGTTGTCAGAATACCTGAAGGTGAGCGGATGAGAAGGATGTCGAAAAAGGATAACTTGTTTTCTTTTTCGATCTTCATGGTAAACTTAATACGAGGGGGGGGGGTAGAGAATTAATTTTAGCTAAAAAGGAAGGTGAGGCTACACTGAAAAAATGTCATCTATATATCTATATACTCAGAAGGATGGTTGAGGATATATAGGTAGGTGAATCAATACAGTCCACTATAGGAAGGAGAGGAATGTCTGTCTTGTGAATTTTTGGAAGACCATAAAATCTAGGAGGACTTTCAATGCGTTTTTAACCTTTCTATAGTGTCTGCATCAAAACTTGTAACCTCATCTAGAAGGGAATTTAATTTCTTCAGTTGCCTGGTGGGTTCGTGATCAAGTTCTTGGTATGTTAAGCGATCTCGAAGTAAAAGAGAAATTTTTCTTCTGTAATTTGAGGAATTCATAATTACTGTCGCTTTTCCTTTGTCTGCTTTAGTGACAACAAGGTGACTGTTGCTTCTTAAGGAATGCAATGCTTTCTTTTCAGAAGGAGATATGTTGGAAGGAGGAAGCTTGGCTTTAAGTAGCGTAGAAACAACTTCTAGGCGGAGAGAATTAGCCTTCTCACTGGAGAGATGACTTAGGTTCCGTTCGATGTTAACCAGGAAATCTAAATAAGGAATCTTTTCAGGGACTATAGCAAAATCATGTCCTTTTCAAAGGAATAGTATTTCACTACTCGTTAAAGCGCGACCGGACAAGTTGACGATCCAATTATCTGGAACATGGAAAGGCTTGATTTGTCTAGAAACAAAGACATCGAATTTGCGCTTTAGATGTTCGATTCTGTTTTTTAAAAGAACGTTGTATAGAGCGTTTAGCCACATTAAGAACTATGTCGGAGAGTTGTGGGTCTAAGTTTGCAGAGGTAAAAGTTCGGAGACCAGCAAATTGACGAATGTTAATAGCCAAATCATGTTGAGCTGCTTTGAGTTGATAAGGGATTAAAGCTAAGCTGGTGTTCCTGTAAATTTTATGAGCTCCAGGAGATTCAATGGTTTCTTTAATCTTAGCGAAGTTAGGAATAATCTGATTGTCGTGGCATTTTTTTCGAAAAATGATCCTCGCTCGTAGCTTACCTTGTATTACAGATAGTTTACCGGTTTTTTTGTTCCAAGTGTAGGAACAGAATTCTATTCTTGAGAGATACTTGTGACATCAAATTAAGAAATAACACGAGAATATTTTAATATTTACCAAATATTTCAGTCTGAAATTAACAGACTATCATCAGTGGCTTGATGGGAAGAGTTTTTACAAGGTTGATCATTCAAAAGTAGAATCTTGATCACGGACCCACCAACAGGCAACGGAAGAAATTAAATTCCCTTCTAGATGAGGTTACAAGTTTTGATGCAGACACTATAGAAAGGTTAAAAACGCATTTTGCAAGCCCGCCTAGATTTTATGGTCTTCCAAAAATTCACAAGACAAACATTCCTCTCCTTCCTATAGTTGACTGTATTGATTCACATAGCCAAATATTTAGAAATTATTGAAATCACATTTAGGCCAATCACGCTCTTTTTTGAAAAACTCTGATTTCTTAAACAAATTAAATAATATCTCATTACAACCTACTGATCTTATGGTGAGCTTCGATGTAGAATCTCTATTTACCAATGTACCTCTCAAAGAGACCTTACATTTACTGGCTGAAATCTTCCCACAAAATATCGTAAAATTATTCCATTTTGTGATGCACTCTGGATATTTCTTGTGTCAAAACAAATTCTACAACCAAGTGGAAGGAACGGCCATGGGAAGTCCACTTTCACCTGCTCTAGCCAACTTTTATTTGGAACATCTAGAAGACGTCTTTTTTACATCTATATACCTATAGTCGTATATTCTTCACAACAAATCCGATAAGTCTGGATTGGCGCAGCACGGGATAGAGACAAGCCACAGCATTCTCTGGTCCAAGACTCGCCTTCTACACAGATGTCGCTATAAATTCGAACGCCTATTCAAAGAGAGTGCTGAGCCTTACTTCAACGCCCTAACTTGAATCGAAATGATTGCCTGTCCTTGTCAAAAATATGGGAAAGTTTAATCCGGATAACACACTAGGTTTTTTTTTTTTAAATTGAGACCTAATTCCTACATTAGTCTAATGTTATCTTTAATTGAATTTATAAATTAAGATTGTTGTATGAAATTGTGAATTAATACCTATAATTTGTTCATCAAATTTACCTCTCTTTAAGTGCTTAGCAATGTAACATCACGCGGCTCGTTCTATTTTTGAATGATCAATTATTTGTATTCCATCTTGTAAAAACTGTTCCTATCAAGCCACTGATTCTGTTAATTTCAGACTGAAATATTTGGTAAATATTAAAATATTCTTGTGCTAACGTGTTTATATGTATCTCTCAAGAATAGAATCTCTTGTGAAAAATATTTCAAAACGTTTAAACAATTGAAAGCGTGTATTCGCTATTATGCTGGCTGATGTGAGCAATGGCGGATTAAAGAACACCAGACTTGATGTAAAATGATCATGCGTTTTTTTTTTTTTTTTTTTTTTTTTTTTTTTTTTTTTTTTTGTGGAGCATTTCAGTTTGTGGTGTTTTGTTTCCGTTTTATTGTGTCAAATAAGAATACTACTGTTTTTTTTTTCATAAAAAAAGGTCAAACTATATCATCAAACACAATATATCGGACTCTACTACATCAATCGATTTTTTATTTATAAAATTTTTAAGATATGTGACCCAATTTAAATGTCGAACATTTGCTTCCCGTTTTATATGGCATTCGCTAAAGAATTAGATAATCTGGGAAGGAACTTTAACTCCAGAGACCAAAATGAATTTTGAGCCTCTTCAGGCAATGCAGGACGAGAGATCTCATACTGGAAGGCAAGACGCATCTGCCTCCAAAGACATTCGCGAGCATTCATGTTACAGAGGGATTTAATTGCCATCCGGTAAATGTTGGGAGGTTGAGGAGTGTACAGCAATCGACCAACGTCTATTTAGAGCAGTGTGTTCTTTGAAAGCCGTCATCGATGCAGCGAAGTTAATGATTACTTACTTCACGGCAGTGTAGGTCGGTGTTGGGAGCCTCCGTAGCTCAGTGGGTATAAACAGGTCCTTTGGTTGAAGGAATCCCATCTATGAAGTAAAGAACATTTATCACGTCCTTTCAATGGTGAGTTAGCTGAAATGAGAAACTGGCTACGTCTCATAAGGACGTAGCCGGTTTCTCATTTCGCTTCCGGAAATTAGAGTTTTTCGTGTTACTCGGAAACAAGCAAATCGGCCTCTGGAACACTCAGATATTTGTGCATATGGTACATTATAGGCACAAATATTTCCCCTTAGGGCAAATATTTGTGCCTATAGTTCTCCTGAACTACTCCACTGCATATAGGCAGTGGAGTAATTCACAATGTGATCCTTAATTGCGAGACTCCACTCGTCTTAAGGACCGGATATGAAGAAGTTATGTAATGCTTCAGACAGTCATAGGCAATCTTCGTTTTGCGTGTTTCTGAGTTCAAATTAGCTCACGTTTGTTTTATAAAAGTATTAAGAAAGGTTTCCACGGATAATCCATTAAAAGCCTTAGGAAGACTTCATAAACCAAGTACAACAATCGCTTATGAATCAGGTATTGGAGAAAGCATTGTGAAAGAGTGGAGAAACAATAGTAAATAAGTAGATTATGTAACCAATAGGAGATCCTAAGAGTACTTAAATTCTCGTAAGAATTTCTGGCTGTTTCTTGTATAATACAGTTAAGAGAACAGAGGGATTTAAATTCTTGCATTCTTGGTTGTGTCTCCAAACAAAGCATGTGATTCCTAACCAACGTATGCTGATTATGAAGATTAATCAACCAATTTTGATTAATCTTCATAAGTTCTCCAGTTTCCCAAGGGACTGGCAGCATGTTTTATTTTCCATAAGCATATCATCATGTTCGCATCGTCAATAAAAATGTTGGACTGAATATGAATTCCATGGTTGTTACTTTTACAACATGATATCCATACACCGTGCGGTTAGCCCAGTGGCTATGCGCTTCGCAACCATATGTCTAGGAAAGGAGTGTCCTGGATTCGATTCCCGTCGCCGAAGTGAGGAGCTCAAGGATCTTTCTCAGATATAGCCAAGTTAGCCGGTCTTTGGCGTGGACAGCAGGATTTTTTCCCGTTTATCTGGGGGTTTTCCTTCTGCAACCAGGCAAACTGGCCCCGTGAACACACGCAGATACAGCCATAGAATATACCGGGAGGCATAGAGCTAGTCACCTTATCCTCGGGAAGGGTACGACTTAGAAGAGCTTAAGATAGCTCTGTAACAGTCCAGTAGACCTAACACAGAGAAGGAGACCTAACACCCAGCTGGCTCCTTTAAGCCAGTTAATGGAGGTCTACTGTAACAGGTTTATGTTATGTGGTAATCAACTTCGTCTCTCCTTGGGTTCATCATTAGCCCCCTCTCTCTCTCGCTCTTTCAGGTGTTTCCCGACATGCATGGCGAGTGGTTAATGTATTCGCTATCCAACGGGTGGCGCGTTCGAATTTCGCATTGAGCATAGATGTTTGTGAAAGTATTCAGGTTGTAAACGATATTCGTTGCCAGGTGTGAAACCCCTATTCCACTTATTGAGTGGAAGCTCATTAATCCTTCCATGGCACTAATATACCATAGGTTTATATAACCTTTCCTGGGTGAGAGTCACATAAAAAAATAAATAAGCTGACAAGCGCTCTTATGTGAAGGACATTATTCTGACATACGTATCATACATAACACAACATGGACTTGGTACACGTCACTTTTTCGCATAGCCACCAAAGACGTTTTGCTATTTTCTGGCGTACAAGAAACCGGTGTCAAGTGTCTTTAACTAACAACAGAGTGCTACAAATCGCTTATCAGCCAAGCGCTCGAAGAGATGGAAAACATTGGGCGTAAGATCAGTACCGTGCAGATGGTCCAGAATCTCCCGGTTGCAGTGCCATTACTGTTCGCATGTGCAGCTGACAGCGTTCAGCACCTCGATTAGTAACGCATCCTTATAATTTTCGATTGTTTATCATTCTTATAATTTTCTTTGCTGACGGTGTGGTTTGTGTTTATGTATTTATTTTTGTTCTGCAGCGGGTCAGGAAAGATATGGATGTTTCGATTTCTACCAACTGATGGTCAATTACTACCGATGAAGTACTCTTAATATGCAGAAAAATCCGACATTGCTCACCTCTGCGTATGACCGTGTCCAATTATGTCGTCTTGCAAAAGAAAAGTGAGGCCGTACGGTACCAGGGTGAAGCTCCAAGATCAGCTAACTTAATTCAGATAATAATAATAATAATTTGAACGGAGGCAGGTATGTAAGATTAATATCAGTTATCGGGATGGTTTTTTTCGACTCTCCAAAAGGAAATGCGTATACTTTTGAGCTTTTAAAGAAAAGAATCAATTGCCATTTACCCAGTTCAGGCAATGATCTTTAATATTTGAATTACAAGTGAGAAGACTGAACAGTGTGTATAATTAATTCCAATCTGAAAATTCTGTTATTATGCAGTTTTAAAGTTTACTTTGTTGAGAATGCAGAATTTCAAGTTATTAGTTTAAAAAAAAGTGATTTTTTTTTCTTAGCTGAACTTAGTTGTTGAAATAATCATATGACAGTAGTAATTTCTAGAGATATACAGAAAGGTTATACAATTAACGGAGTTATGTTAAAACTGCTTGGCAGAGTATCAGTTTACTCGTTTCAGATATTTGGTTGTCCTATTTAACAAGAGAGAAAGTCATCAACGTGTGGATACAGTTTACATGCAATATCCTCACTGCTTAGTTTATTATTATTAGGGCCATTTCGGTAATGGTACACAATTTACTGAGTTCGGTCTAGTTCCGGCTGACGTATATTATGCTACATTTACATAAGCCGTGTTACACTTTGACAGAAACCCACTACGTATTAACAATCGTCGAAAATTATAATGGCAAATAAAGACACTGAGACAACACGAAGTATAATCCGAGTCACGTGCAGTTGAAGAGTTAAATACATCGCAGGAAACAAATCAAAGTTTCTCCATTGTGGTATTGGAAATCATAATATATGGATATTACAACTATTTCGATAATGCGTGTGCACTGCTAGCTCTGCAAATGTTTCATAGATGTCTGAGATTTGCGGTTTATCTCAATTTAATTTACATGAAGTAACAGGGGATTAATTTAGACCTGTGAGAACTTTACTCTGCCTTCGTTGGAGTGATCGAAAAGTGTACCATTGACTGGTTTGGAATTTTAGTTATTACATAACTCTCTCTCACACACACGCATACAAATAAAAGTAATAAAATAATCGGCTGGAGTTAAGGAAATACAGATTTGATTCCAAGGTTATTGATGTCAGAATAAATTTCATGTGAACTAATGAGGATAAATTAAGGCGTGTTTAGATAAATATCTGCAGAAGGGGATGTGAATTTGATAAGATTTTTTCCCTATTACTGGTCGTTTACCTAAAAACTAATATCCGACAAGTTTCGCACACACTAACAAACTGGTGGTTTTAGGCTTTAAAAAAAAAACGTGAAAAATATAAAAATAGATAATAACAAAGTTGTTCAAAACGCTGAAAAATCGTAAAAAATAACAAAAAAAGATAAATGGATTCATCCTAAATCACGAATGTGAAATCGCGTGCCACGCGTTAGCTGTCATCGCGCAAAGACTGGAAGTGATTGTTGGCGAAATTGAAATCCATCTCGGATTTCATGTCTTAGGATTTGATGAGCGATTTCTAGATGTCACTTAATATAAGAACTCCTGTTCAAAGATCTATGTGAATGGATAACTGTAACGGATTCTTTTAAAAGTCCGGAAAAAAGTTTTCTTCCAAATGCGATAATGTGGATGAGGTATGGTTGGCTAGACCAGATCTTTTATGCTCAACATCTCCCACATGTTCTTCCTTTCTCACTTCAAGTCCACGGCGTGTATCCCCAATGTACGCCAGACCATATGCATGGAGTTCTATATACTCTGGTGGTAAAACAGGATCCATCGGTAAAGGATAGACTGTTGAGTTATATGCTTTGTCCAAATATGCCGCGGTGAGAAAAAGTTTGAGGAACACTATTCTAGAAGAGTGTTTCCGGATTACTTAACCTTCCTCCGCCCATGTGAGATTATTATTATTATTATTATTATTATTACGTGATACCGCCAAGGACTCATCGTAGGAGGGCACTCCACTCTGTCTCCCCTACCACACGCGACTGCTATCAACGCCATCTAGTAACCATCACCACCAACAGTATTTTTTAGTCTGTAAATTGCGCGTGTTCTGAAGGCCTGTACACGGGATGAAAAACCAGAAGTTTCGGGAGAAAAAACCTGCTACCTACCTATGAGATCGGCTAACTCACTAATGAAAAGGCCTATATAAAGATTCCTATCGTAACGACGAGAATCGAACTTCGACCTTTTCCAATCGAAGGGTGCAATATACTGTCGTTCTTTCAATCGCGCGAGGCGCTTAATGCATAAAAAAATTGAATAATAAGCAGTTCAGGATTTCAGAGGATAGCCAAGGCAAAATTGGCCAACTGAAAAAATTTTCCACGGATACTTCGAAAGCTTGTTACAAATTTATGACAAGCGGTTATAAATTTCGAAAGTTTTTTATATAATGTGGGTTGTTAATTTCACATTATCATGTAAGAATAAAACATGTTTGCTATCGTCAGTTATACACGTTTAACACGGTACTTTACTATCTTCAGTATTACAATGTGATCAGTGGCGTTGCTAGAGTTGTTGCCTCCCGGGGCGGTCCCTGAGTTTGCCGCCACTCTCAATAAACACCAAAAATACAACAAAAAGTCAAAACTACGTATAGGGAAATAAATTAAAACACTATTATAATTACGGCTATTATAGCCTGTTTTTGTTAAGGAGTGACCCTATTTAAATACATTGGCTATCAATACTCAAAGGGGTATATATATTTAGGGCATTATTGGTGAGTACAGAAGGCAATTAAGGTAGAATAAAAGAGGTGGAAAAATTTTGGTACATACCTTTATTGATTCTATGATGTCTTCCACTTCCATGAAGTAAAAAACCTGCCCCAGTTGCCACAATAGTCTTCTACCCTTCCTCCCCCCCCCACAAAAATGCACCCTAATCCAAATTAATATATGTATACATTTATATATATATTATTAGTATTAACCCGGGTTATCAAAATCATTTTCCTGCGTGCAACCCCCCGCTCCCTTCCCCCCTCTTCCTCTCCCCACCCCCGCTTGTAAACATCGAGATCAATCAGCGAGATCATGGAAGTGGAAGACATCATAGAATCAATAAAGGTATGTACCAAAATTTTTCCACCTCTTTTATTCTACCTTAATTGCCTTCTGTACTCACCAATAATGCCCTAAATATATATACCCCTTTGAGTATTGATAGCCAATGTATTTAAATAGGGTCACTCCTTAACAAAAACAGGCTATAATAGCCGTAATTATAATTGTAGTGTTTAAGAGGAGTAACATGGGATTTTTCCCAGAGACTATACTTAAAACACTGTTTATTTTTGAAGTAAAACTTTAATTTCAACATTCTAAAATGTTATTTTTCTTGCTTTTCTGTTAGCAAAATCGTCGATAACATTGGCGAAGTCTGTTTCATAGTAATGTAGGTGATTCTTAATCAATTTTATTTAGAAAAACTCTTCTCACATCTAGCAACACTTACAGCAATTGTAAGGAAAATTCGCAGTAGTGTTACAATATTTGGAACTAAGTTCTCGAGCCTGTATTTTAGAATTAAATGCAAAAGTTCAAAGTGTCGCCCGGGGTTCATGGGTATCAGTTTTTTTTTTTTTTTTTTTAAATCATGTGTGCTCTTCTGCTAGGATGTTCCAGTACTTTTAGCAACATAATCTATTTTTAAATGAGTTTTTCCGAAATTTTTTAAATTGCTTAAGTACTCTAGAGCAGCTTAAAAATTGTCATTTCAGTTTGAATCTTTATCTACAGTCCAATCAAAATATAACAACCGTCTTAATAGAAAAACACGTCATCAGGAGTGTTTGGGGTTGAGGATTCAAATTCACTTTATTCCAAAATTCTCGACCCTCGTATCTCAGAGATGTTTTATGAGATTCAAATTCGGCGCGATCTAACACCTGGAAGTTCTCGTCATGTTCGGCAAACCATTCTCGACGATACTAATAACCTGGCACAGCGTATTATCCTGCTGAAACACACTTGTCATTTGGGAAGACGATCATCCTGAAGTTGCGTACTTGATTAGCCATGATGGATAGATAACATTCATAGTAGGATTCATGGGGATCAGGGTTTCAAGTGATTCCCAGGAAAGCGTCCTTCATAGCACCAGACAACACTGGTCCCTCCTCTTTCTGCTACAGCTTGACATCAGGTTACTTCCTCTCCCCATTTTCGCCTAACCCTCAGCTTACTATCCACACTACATAGCTGGAAACGAGATTCATCCGAAAATACAACTTTTTTTCCTCCTACTCTTCAATAGTTTAATGGCGTCTCCTAGATGCAAAATGTTGCCATAGTCTTCAATGATTAGGTAAGCATGGGTACTTTGACAAATCGCCTACTTCGGAGGTTCATACTGAAGGTCTTAGAAACAAAGGTCGTTCGTTAAATTCCACAGTTAGTTATTTCACAAGTTGTCCCGTTTTGCAAAAGCCCATTAGCCTGGCACTGCTGTTCAGCTTATTATCCTTCCACTCTTGGAACCTTAACTACAGCACTTCGCGAGCGAGCAGCTTGCAATGTTGTTTTTTTCCTGGATACTGCCATCTTTCAACCGGTAGCCTATAATTATGACTTTTTCATTGTCTGTGAGATACTCTCCCCCTTGCCCACATCGGTCAGCAACGTTTAATGAAATGCACATTACATACTACTCCCCCCCCCCCACCGCCAGTAGCACTGTGATACAAGTGGCACCTGGGATTATGGAATGGCTGATTGCAAAATAACGGGGGTGATCATAAATGCTCTGGACTGTGCATCTGCCCTATTATTCTGAATTCTCTTCTTTTCTATGGCAATCAAAGGCTTATTTGATACGTGGAAATTCGCTCTTGTTAAATGCCTTTCATCAGTAGCTTGAACTTGATTCTTGGATCAGAGCACGAAGGAATCATAAAATCCTTCGTATTCAGTTACTGCTCGAGATTTTTTTTTTCACGATCATTGAATCCATTAATAAAGTTATCACTTAATTTTGAAAATAATTTGTACACAAAACAATAAAATAACTTACCGATATCCGAGAAAATTAACCGTGAGTGTCTCTCTCGCATTCCGTTTTGCTTTTATGCTACAAATTAGACATTCCCTTATTCCAGTTTGCCGACTAACGTTACGTGGTTGGTTTATTAAGATTGGATCGAGATATTTGCAACTGTAGCCGAAAAAGTTGATGCCATGAATTTATTGCATGTTCTGTCAGTTTTTTTACCTTCTTTTCTAAGATGAAAAACCACGTTTCTGGCACTGAAAGCCCTTATGAAAGTTCTTTGTCGTCTTAACGAGATTCAAACCTAGGTAGGTCGAATTATTGTCATCTTAGCAAAGAGCATCGTTATTTCCAGTTGAGTTGTGTAGACTCCTATTTACTAGGAATTATTCCATCATGGTTACAAAACTGTGTCATAAAGATACAGCATATTCAGATTAATTTCTTCAATTCGCGTTTTCCAGTGCGGGTTTTTTTCTCCTTTAATTAAAATCGTATTAAGAATAACGCAGGTAGAAACACTAGACTATGCTTTATAGTCGGTGTCACCATCTCTGAATAAAAAGTAAATTGCAGATAGTGTCCCCTTCTTCATCATTCTTGCACAATATCACAAAGTTACCCTTCGCATGCATTATACAAAACTTGGTATTTTTGCAATCGATAATTACAGATAATGATAAGCACACATTTTAAAATTATGATAAATCAAAACGCTTTATCACTGATAGGAGACCTCCACATAGTCTTTAAAGGAATGCAGAGAACCGACCAGGGCTTCTGACCTATTGTCCAATCCTCACCTTCTCGTGGTGCACCCTGTTAGGTATCCACCTGGATATTGAACGAACGAGGATGGGCTGGCAATTTGGGATTTAGCCGACCAAATTGTATTTTTATTGGCTTAAACCACAATGCAAATATTAATGTGCTTTTTTATTTTTTATTTTTTTTAAATAATTTTTTTAAATGAAAAAAGGACAAGATTCAGCAAGAACTAAAATAGTAATAGATAACAAGATCTTAGAACAGGTGAATTCATTTAACTACCTAGGATGTATGATCACATATGAAAATGAAAAAGATATAAACGTAAAAATTTCAAAATATTTAAAAATAACAGGTGTAATTAACTCTGTATTTAAACCAAACTTAGTTCAAAAACAAACCAGGATGAAAGTATACAATACATTAGCCCTACCAGTCTTAATGTATGGAAGCGAAATCTGGACAATAAAACAAAAAGACAAAGATTAACAACAGCAGAAATGAAGTTTATGAGAAAAACTGCAAAGTATACCCTATTTGATCACAAAAGAAACGAAGAAATTATGAAAGAATTAAACCAAGAACCAGTAATAGAAATAATTAAAAAATATAAACATAGATGGATGGAACACGTTCAAAGAATGAAAACAGAAAGATTACTAAAACAAGCCATTAGGAAAAAGAAAACCAGGACGTCCTCTTAAACGATTCAACGATGACTTCTAAGGCCAGAACAGGCCATGCTAGGCCTAAATCCTTGATACGCATGATGATGATAATGGAAAAAATGTATCCAAAGAAAAAATTCTTTTGTCAATTTTCATTCTCAATATACCTATTCTCTTTTTCCAACCACAAAATGTTACACGTTTTCTATATACCTCCCCCATTTCCAAAGCATGACCAATAAATGATTGAAAAAAATGTGACCCTTTACAATAGATTTTTTGGGTTGCTTTCACAAAATACATAAGTACCTGTTAGATTTAGATTCATATTGACTCTCCGTTCCCACTGTTTCCATCGATTCAGACGATGGTTTTTCAGCATACAAAATGGTAGTTTTTGTTTTATGCTCGAAGAGAGAGTTAAGTGCGTTTGCGTAACAATTACCAGCCAGAGTATGCTTCTTAGCTATCCAATGCTAAAAACGCGTAGCTTTAGAATTGAAATATTAAAACAAAAAATAATTTTTGTTTTTTGGAATATGAAATTCATAATAATAAAAAACAGCATCATAGGTGAGAAATTTCTTCCATAGAGACAGGTTTTGAAAGCATTTCGTAACATTTCTGACGTACTTCTCTTGACCACGTTTCCGAACCGCACACAAAGTTCTATAGCACGTTATCGTAAAAGTTGTTAATCGTTCCTACCGCCACAACTAAGAAACACAAATGCAGTGTTGGCATTGGTTCTGCTCCACCAGACCACAGTATCTTGAGGCATTCCGGACCAACTAGACAGAATAACGTCTAGGAGGTCAGCGACGGCAGATCGTGCGTTGCACATGAGCCTAGAAATTCAGTGGGATTCCAATCAGGAGAATTAGGGGCCATGAGAACACACGAGATGCTTGGATATGCTCTCTGAACTGTGCGAGCCTCGTACACGGGACGTTGTCTTGCTGGAACAGTCCCGGTCCATCGGATTGCCAATGGGGATGAGAGAGAGCACTCAGTGATGTCCACGAGAAAAATCGATCTACCATGATACCGTCAGCACCATTGGCCTGTTTCCAGCCTACATTGTAGTCTGATTGGTTCGAAGCAAGCTGCGTAGTTACTTTATGCATAGACAATTGCAGTACTGATCCATCCCTCGAATGTGGAGTCGTAAGTTGATGCATATTGAGCTGAACACTCATATTACGTTTCAAACACCTGGATAATGCAATCTTCAGCATAATGAGAATAACAACAGATCAACACTTTTTTCTAATAAAAAATATTCGTTATGTTTAAAAATACTCTATAATTATTGTCATTATAAGTTTCTTATATGTATCTTTAAAAACGTAATGACGTTACTAAAAAAAACAAAAAACATGCAAGCTTCCACAAACGGAGTCATGCAAGTGATGGAAACGGTGTTCTAGAAAGATGTGCATATAACGAAAATGTCAGTCCGATGACGAAATAAATAATGAAAATTAATTTTCGATAAAATTCTAGAAAATGGGATCCGAGGTAAAATGGATCTTTATGATCCATTTTATAATCTTTGTGTTTATTATAATCTCTGTGTAAAAGTTTATGTTCATTGAAAATTGCAGTTATGTTATAAAAAAAAGTAATTCAGTTTGGTATCAACGTCCTTTGGTCGGAAGGACTTGGGTTTGAATCTTCTCTAGGACGCGAAAAATCTCAGTATATAGCTTTTCAACTGAAGGTAAGTTAGCTGATTTCATATAAAGGTAACAGGGATTTTTTCTCTTGGAAACTCGAATATATTTCATCTCACAAAACATGCGAACATAATGGTCTCATAGTATTAGTTGAGCCTCCGTAGCTTAGTCGATATAGACGAAGCCTTTTGGTCGAAAAGACCTGGGTTTGATTCCCCATCAGTGTTGGAGGAACCTTTATCTGGTCTCTTTCGACAAAAGATGAATTAGTCGGTCTCATTCGGAGGAAGAGGGATTTTTATCACCCGGAAACTAGGGTTTTTCGTTCCCCCGAACAGGCAAACCAGCCCCCATGAACACACGCATCTACAAACATAGGACACCTAGAGGATATGAGTAACCGCCTTATCCTCGTATTACGGTTGGGAGGTCCAAGGATGCTTGGAAGGCCGTGGGCACTTAAGTGCCTGTTAGGGCCACTGATGGATGGAGTATTAGCTGATTCGGCTGTAATTCCAAAGCAACACAAAACGTCCACAAGATAGGCACTGGAAATGGGTACTTAGGCTTGGTGAATCTCAATTACACCGTCTGCGATTTAAAACATAGGGATGGTGAAAGCTTGATGATGCAGAGGGTATTTCTTGTGGTATGGAATTGGTCTACTTAAATTTATCGATATTACCACGAAAGGAGAGGTAGCATCGATATTATAAAATAGTTCGCCCACCGATTAGAGATCCCTCGACACTTCACGCATGTCAGAAAAAGAATCCATTCCGATAATAGGGTAATCAATGAGTCTTCTGGGATGTGTTTGTTTATTATTACAGGTCGGAAAATTTAGCTTTTCTTTTACGAACATTGCTGTTTTTAAAGTGTAACTATTTTGCTTGTATAACAGTTGGAAAAATGTATGTAGAGTATTAACAAAATTAAAAAATAGTATAGCATAAAACAAAAATTTAACTAAGTTTATTTTTAAGAAAGTTTTCTATAAAATAACAATAATTATACAGAAAAACAGAAATTTTTTCAAATGAATTTAGATATTCTAAACTTACAGTTGAGAGAACTGAGACACTTTAATGTCCTAAACCGATTATTTATTTGTGACTCTTTTAACAAACCCATGCAAAAAAACGTTGGAAAAAAATACCATTATCAAATCCTTTTAATCTTCAGAGTCATCTGAATCGGTGTCCGAAGTGAAAGTGATGGCGATTCGATCACCAAAGGTTCGCATAATTCTTCGATAATTCCGTCTCTGTCCCAATACATATTTTCCAATGAGGTGATATGAGAGCAATATTTTCCCGTTTTGAACTGTAATACTTTCAATCGCCTGTTCTGAAAGCTTAAAAAGTTTCGACATATCAATATCCTCAGTTGCGATGGCGAATGAAATTTTTCACTTCTGTCCAAGCATACTCAATAGCATTAATATCGCAATGGTGGTAGCCTCAAAAGCTAGAAATCCGTGTCGAATTTAAATAGTTTAGTTGTGGGCGTTTCTTTTGACCAAATTAAGCAATTCAATTTTTCGCATATCTGGGGAATGAGAAATGTTATTTGTAGAGAGCCAATCCATAAGAACTTGCTTCTTATTAGACCAATTTGGAACTTTGTTTAATCGAATAGAGTGATATGAAGGGTTATCAATTATAACAGCAGCATTTTTAGGAAGGTTTGGAATCAGTTTTTTTTCTGCCTACTTTTCGAAGATCGTAGAATTCATTTACCCATGGTAATCTCCAGTAGTTGAATTGGCTTTGTATAGTAAATTTGAATTCGGTAGAAAAACCCATTTCTCCACCCGCACACAAAATTATGCGCCGCGAGGCATTTCCGGTTTGTAGCACTCCACATTCTTCTTTAGACTGCCGTTTTCCATAAGTTAAATTACTATCAATCCAAGTTTCATTTAGATACACAAGTCTTTTCTCCTCCCTGAAACGTCTTATTGCTCTCAAATACTGCGTTCTAGATAAAACAATGTCACTTTGCTCCATGATAAGCTTCCTTTTATTCTGAGATTTTTTAAAACAAAATCCGATTTCATGAAGTATTTTCCTTAAAGTTTCTCTTTTCCAAGGAAAATTATTGTTTTCTTTAAGCACAGGAATCAATTTCGGAACAGTAGACTCTCTTTTCTCGACCACGTAAAATTCGTGAATAGTTCTTATAACGTTCTACATCAAAATCATTCAAAGCTACGGTTTCGATGGTTTTCTTTCTCTGGCGCTTTTTTTTTTTTTTTTTAGATTTAAATTTTGGTTTACCTTCACCTTTTGATTTCCTACGAATTCTTTTAACAGTCGACCCCGATACGCCCGCAATTACACTTGCAAGTTTTATGGCTTGAGAAAGGGGAACAAGGAGACGATTCTTTTTCGCAGAATGTCAGCACATTATTCAATATTCTTTTGCAAGAGCTACTGAAACATTTAACAACAGAACTTGTTGACTGCACTGGATCCATCATACAAATTAATAACAAAAAAAAAAAAAATGCAAAAAAAGCGACAACAAAAATCAAGCTAGTACTAGCACAGCAACAGACAAGAAAGCATGTGATTTCTCATGTTGGCGACCAATTCGTACATCCTTCATTTCTTTCTCCTCTTCAGCATGAATCGACTATTCTTGGCAAAATGCCAAGGAGAGATCTACAAACGGTGGGCGAACTATACTATGAACGCCGAACTTAGGGAATTCTATTGAAGAGTCATTTGTTCTAACTAGACTTTTTATGCAAAATCTATTATTACTTGCTTTAAAATCACAACGCGCCTTTAAAGGAGTGATTAACTCAGATCTCCGATCTAAACCGGAAAAACATTTTTGGAATGAAGTTATCCTTGGAGATCATTATCACTGGCAGGAATCAAATCAACCCTGTGCGTGAAGAAGGAAGACTATTTTCGTGGTGAATCTTACCATGCAGAATAAGTGTTGATACGTACTAAAGGCAGACCTTCTAAAAGACAATATTTGATTACCCGTTTGTCGAGTGTTCTGGTGCTTTTGGCGACATAGTTTATACGAGAAATGAGGTAGTAGAATGAATTATATCTTACTAAATTTACATGCAAAGAATTCATATATTTGATGGGCGATGATAAGTCATTCGAAATAATAAGTACTCAAATATATGAATTTGATTGATCAAATTCATGTATTTGATTGCTGCTACACAGAAGTCATACTGATCAGTTGTTTTCATAACAAGGCCTATTTCAAATGGTGAAATGAAAAATAAAAGGTTTTCTTTGGATTCCTTCATGTGGAAAAGCATGATACCATATATTTGAAAACTCAATTTTGCACGTGATAAATGATTCTTCGTTTGTTATTAAAAAACAATACACAAAACCTTTGTGTTACAGAACTACAAGATTCTGCAGAGTAATTCCCTGTTGAATTTAAGGAACCAAAAATGCAGTACTGCATGCTCATTTAATCAATCTCGCAATGCGAAACCTGGCATTGAAAGACCTGCGTACCGTTCAGAAGCCAGAAAGTCAACAAGAATTTCAAGACAACTCTATTTCGTTCCAAATTAATCTTCACATGAGATAGAATATCACAAGGCGTGAATGCCGATAGGAAATCATTACCGGATACAACTACAAACGTATTAAAAAGCATTAAAAAATATGAAGTTGCAGTATATATAGATAAGCGAACGTTTAAAAAACGACCCTAATATCGATAAAGTATGGTACTTTACTGTTTAAAATTTGAGACGGAAAAGAAAATTTACGCGAAAAGTAATTTTAATTATTTAAATTTTTCAATGCTAAGTAAGGCGATGCATGCACTGTGGAACTGCAGCTCCCCCGATTTTTCTCGATATATAAATATGCAGTATTTATTAATTTATTTATATTTGTTTGTAATATTTAATTTTGTCATCAACAATCCTATACAATTTTCTTATTTTGTAGAAAAAATAATAAAAATCCATCTTGTAGCACTTAGGAGGGCGAAGGACGCTAGCGGCATTGTGTTTTCCAGCGTCATATTGCTACGCGCGCAAGCATATGCACGTCATAGAATGCTGTAGCTAATGAAGTTCTGAGGCTCGGCTATTGTTCTTACCCTCCTGCCATGATCAGAGCTTTAATAGTTAAATAACACCTTATCCCTACGCTGTCCTCTACAGATAACGGGGGAGATGAAAAGCATTCTTGCTTCGCCCCTTTAAGCCAGTCCTTATAAGGACTTTCATGCACGTCATAGTGAGATGCGAGCTATTAGCGTAATGCGGCATTGTCCGTCGCGCAGTTCCACTGTTGTTTACATGCAGTTTGCGCCAGTAGTAGAGTCTTCGTAGTGCTTACCGTGTTTACTCCGTCCCTTTAAATATTTGAACATTACAATTAAAAACATAAGATTTGTTATAGTAATTTTGAATTATACTAAACTGTATAATTTTATCGATAATAAACAATATTTTTTCATGTTTAATTTTTTTTTTACATTTTTACCATAATTTTGATATTTGATCCAAACACGTATACACTGTACTTACAGTGTGTATGTATATTTCGAAAGTTGCAGTACCCCCACGATTTGAAGCCACGAGCCGCCACCGATTATTATTACATGATACCTACATGGACTCACATCGTGGGCTAACTCAGTTCTTTTCCAATCGAAGACCCCAACGTACTGCCTTCCTTTCAATTGCGCTACAGAGGCACTTCATAAATATTTCGCCTTATTATCGAAGCCATCTTCAATAGTGGCAATGGGGCACAAATTAGAAATAAATATTTTAAAAAGCGCCTTCATAGCGTAAGTAAGATAAAACACGATTCATGATTATGAAAATAAAACAAAACATGATTCCTTTGTCAATAAATTCCTAATTCATTAGAATTTATTTTATATGCACATATAATAAGTAAATAAATTAGGAATTTAGAAGATTGATACAATAATATTTCCCATAGAGGAGATAACCGAAGTCCATCAGATCTGTTTAAATTCAGATGTAGAACGGTCTTGCAACTTTCTTCGCATAAACGTTTTGTAAGGAATCTACGTCCGTTATAATTTTGTTTCGTTATTGTACTGAAGATACCTTCGATGCTAAGCAAAAATATTAGCTTTCAAGTAAGTTTTCTTATCTGTCTCCATTTTAAACAAATGACAGCTTACGTACCTATACAGATAAGTATATCAGCTTTATTGTCAAATGTAAAAACAATTTTGATTCATTTGCAATGATGCCATAACAAATCTGAGTGGTAAACACCTTTCAATCTTGAACATGATTAAGAATTACTTTAATTTACCAAAGTTAAAAACTTGAAAAGAATATATTAATAAAAAAAATCTTAATTTATTATTGTATAATGATTTAAATTATATTCAAACTCCATTACACTGCTACACAAATCCTCGATGAAAACAAATCACAGGATTAACTTACTTATCAATTACTGCTATTCCAGTCAAAGGAACCCTTTAGAATTTAAGTGAAAAAATGTCTGTAAAACTTCTAGTACCCAGTTTTTCTTCTGCAATCTAGCATTAGTGAAAATACTGTGAGGTTGCAAAGGTTTTAAATTGCAGTATATTTTAAAATAAATTCACTAAGCCTTATTCACAAAAAGGAGTAAGCACTAATTTTCAGCTTCAATGTTCTGGAAATCAGTTGTAGGTCTGGCTGGTGGAGTAGTTACAGTACCATATCTCCAACTAATGGGCTATGGTTCAAATTCCATTATGGACATGGATGTTTTGTTAATATCCTTAGATGGCAGTGAATGTGTGTCAGACATCATTGCTCTGATTATTGAAGTGGTTTTTGATAAAGTTCTGTGTCTGGTCTCTAGAATTCAGTTCTCAGGTTACTGATCATCCTTAGCCACCCACAGTATAAATACTAATGTATTACAGATTTAAGAGCCTTTGATGGGTGGGATTTACATTTAAAAAAAGGCCATTCTCCATAATTACTATTGCAGAAGATTAGTGCAATCTCTAGAGCTGAAGAGACTATAGAAGACAATTGAACGGTTGTCACATGTTTCTAATCCTTACTATATATTATGGCATGTAATACCAATGGTTTTTTATCTATAGAATATGTACAAGGAAATTCTTTTAAAGATATTTATTTTTTTATGTTATTTCCATCTTTATATGGAAGTGGGGTTTCTATTTTAAAAAAATCAGCCTGAGAACACACATGCATATAAATGCTATAAAACACCATCACCTCATCTTCTTAGCAGTAATGGCAAGATAATTTGGAGAATGAAACTATGAACACTTGGTGTGTTGGCAGTTCCAGATAAAGATAAGTTAAATTTGTGTGTGTGTGTGGGGGGGGGGGTAACACTCTTCTGCCTTTAGGATGGGGAGAATAATTTTTGTGTATTCATTGAAGTCCTGGTTTTCAATAACCTTACCTGCATGATTGTATTCAAAAACTGACAAATTTAAGCTAACCAAAATTGATATTTTGTTGAACTCAGTCAACTGTCTGACATTAGATTGAAGCTTTATTTGTTAGATATATGAATTAATGTTGGCAACATAAACTACTCACATACTTGTTTATACTCTGATTTTGGACATAAGATGTGGCAAGTATACACAAGGGAGAAAGTGAATAGTGAAGTCCATTAATGTGCTTAAAAGCAAGGAAAAATGAGAATGCATGCATCCAGAAAAGAAATGAAAATGTACAGGCAAGTGTTTTAATGTCCTTGCAAATGCACCTGAGTAGTCAGAATACTAAGGGAGAAAGTGAGATGAGTTGATACAGAAAGAGAAATGGCTACAGGGATAATCTTAATGAACAAAAATTGTCTTCAGTGGAGGGAAGAACATGAGAATGTGGATTAGATAGGCTGGAAGACAATAGTTACATAGCATATACTTGAAGGTGGAGGACCATGTTTATTTACAAATGTCAGAAGTATATTTGAAGTAGTGTATTGATAATTTAACTCATCTAAGCCAAATTTCCTCTAACATTTCAGCCTTATTTTAGTACACCAAGATTTTGAACTATTTTGTTTAGTAAGGAAATCTCCAAACAAACTGAGGGTACAGCTATGGGGATTCCTGCTTCTTCCCAGCTAACTTCTTTATGAAGATAAAGAAGATAGTTTGAAGATAAACTCCATCCTACATAGACTATCTGTAAATCACTGCCACTAAGCAACTATGCAAACTGTGTGTTCTCCACTTGGCCATAGGGACCTGACATACTGAAAACTCTCAGTATACTTGAAAAACAAAATTCTAGGATCCAATTCACTTTAAGAAAAAACAGGATCTAGAATCTCCACCTGACCAACCTATCATTTGGCTGTGTCATTCAGATGATTTGTTCTTCATTTGGTTATATTGTCCTGACATACTGAACACCTTTTTAACATACTTGAACAGCTAACAGGATTCCTGAGGTCCATTCACTTTAGAAAAAGAAAGATTACATTAGTATCACCACAATGACCATTCATGACTTGCAAACTGTGCATTGGATAACTCTGTCAATACTTGCCAATGAATCTGCTGGAAGAAGGTCACTCTGATTCAGAGAAGCAAATAAGTATAAAAGGCTATTCCTTGAATCTGCTTCTGCCTTTAAAATGATCCTAATTTCAATAAATCTGGATGCATAAAACTGCCTAACATCTGAGAAATGCTCATCCTTAAGTCCAACAACCAAGAGCTCCAATCAAGTCTACTTGTGGTACAACTTAGGATTTGGTTTGCTTTTTCACTTTAGTCTCACTTACTCATGTAGTGGCTGCAAGAACATCTTTACCTGCTTATCATTCCCTGATGCTAAATTGACTCTGAAATATACAGGAATTAATAGAATAAATTATTTTAGTTATATCATTTATATGGTCACCTACTTCCTAAAAATCCAAATTGAGTAATAATCAATGAGGAAGATAATAGCAGAGACTTCTCATGTGATACCAGTTAAGGATAATTTGAACGGGCTAGTTTGATGAGGATAAAGAGCATATAATTTTCCTTTGCCAAATGTAGTTTTGCATTTTGGCAAGAGAATGAAATGCACTGTCTATTAGCAGAATAACAGTACAGAAGATGAGGAAACTGGTGTAATTATGGATAAAATGCTGTAGCTTAAGGTATACACTGCAACAATTGTGAATGTAACCCAGCTGCAATGCCACACCACTCTACTGTATTCAAAAGGACACTAACAAGTAAGAATAAGAATGCAGTTATGCCATTTCACGTGGCATTGTAGTGCCTCAACCACTATGCAAAGATTTGATCTACAAAATATTTAGATCTTATGGAAGAGTTACACAAACTAAAACTGTATCAGGACTATGGAATGGTGAATGTGGATTGTAGAGTTTGGCAAATAGCAGGATAGAGAGGATATGTGATATAACTTATTAAGATGGTAAGAGAAGATAAGATAGATTGTGATAGATTGATATCTTTTTGCATATAGTATAGTGAATGTGAGATAGCATGAGATCAAATCTGAAAACTGTATAAGAATATTAGGAGCAAATCATGTACTGACAGCGAGCGTGTCAAAAATGATAGAATTCAAGGTGAGACAAGATATGACAATACTGTGGAATGGAAGTTTCTCCAGTGACAAGTCTACTTGAGACCTTGAAATGATTATAATCTAATCTAACAAACTATATATTTCTATATATAAATACCAATTCTTCACCATACAATATATTGTCATCATATGTTGTAATAGATTTAACGGTATTGATATGAACACAGATGGATAAGTGTTTATTAACTTAAAAGCTAATATTTCGCTGGTATTATATCCAGCATCTTCAGAGCACACAACACAAAGTTTGTTACAAATGCAAGATAACCACAATCCGGTGTAACAGCGGGGCTAGTACAAGTAATTGCAGCGTGCAACACAAGACTAAAGTCCTAATAGGGCACCAGCGAAGGTGTCGGATATATTTTTTGTGTTCACTGAGGCAGATATCCACATTTCTTCCTGTCTGTCCATAGTGGGCTTGATGGCAAGAACAAGAAAATCCCTGTTGAAGAAAATCAACAGAAGCCTTAAAATATACTCCAAACCCTAACAAGTATGGCTGTATAAATCTACCAAAGATTTGGGAGACAGTCATCCTAAGACCAAATTAATATTTATTACTTTTATTTTATTTTATTTTTTCAAACTTTCTAAGACTGTTATTTGGACCACTATTTCAAAACTTGGAACTTTTTTTTTTTTTTACCTAGATGGCACCATATTAGGACTTTAGTCTTGTGTTGCACGCTGCAATTACTTATACTAGCCCCACTGTTACACTGGATTGTGGTTGTCTTGCATTTGTAACAAACTTTTGTTGTGTGCTCTGAAGATGGTGATATAATACCAGCGAAATATTAGCTTTTAAGTTAATAAATAGTTATTTTCTTATCCACCTGTGTTCATATCAATACCATTAAATCTATTACAACATGTCTGATGAACAGATAAGCCTATCCACGCATTTAAATTGTCATCATATGTTATACTCTCAGGTTGGTTGGTTGATTTAAGTTTTAATCAAAGGTTGTTCAAAGGACAGCAAAGGTTATTATCTTTGCTGTTTTTATTACCTGCACCATGGCAAAGGTTACAGCAGTACATAAGGCATTAATAAATAGTCAATAAAGGGATAAATTACTAAATAATGTTTACAAAATATTAAACTTAAGCAGTGAGTATCTACATATAAATAGCATTTATAATCAAATGCTTTTGTATAAAAAAATTCTTTATAAAAAGTTAAAAACCTCATGCAATTTGTCCAAGTCTGATAACATCTATTGGAGCATATATGGCTTAGCCAGATAAGTAAAAATTCCATTCCTCTCTTATGTAAAGTGCTGACACTCCAACAGAATATGACAAATGGTAAGATGTGTGTTGCATTTTTCACACACACAGGTGGGTCATTAGCCCTTAGTAAATAAGAATGTGTTAGATAAGTGTGACCTATGCAGAGCCTAGCAAGAATAACTTCCTCTCTTCTGTTTCTATGTTGATTAGGCTGACAGTGCTTAATATCATGCCATTTGCTATAGCAGCTGCATTCTCATTTCCCTTAATTCCAGTACGGCTGGGAATCCAGCACAAACAAACATCAAAATTAAAGATTTTCATTATGTACAACAGTTATAACACCTCACAAAGCACTGGATGTGGATTATATATAGGAAGAGACAGCCTATAAAGAACTCAAAGAGCCTGCATCGTTTACATACCAGTTTTGGTAGCAGTTCTCTTTTATATTTACAAGTGCAAGCCGAATAGCATGCAATTCTGCTGTATAATTACTGCATTGCTCAGGATGCGCAATGCATCTGGAACAGGAGACTCTACTTACACATTCTGAATAAAATGGTTACAACAAAAGAACCCTCACTAGAATTCTAAAAAAAGAACAATTCCCCCCCTCCCCAACCTGACTATATACATCATATCCTAACCTTACGAGGGTGGTTGAAAAGTTCTCAGCCTTGACTATAGATAGCAACATTATTGGCAATATTTTTTTTTCTAAGTTGGTACATCTGTCATAAGCATCCATATGAAATTGCAAGTCATTCTATCAGGTAGTTTGATTTATACAGCTGTCTGAAGCAAAAGTGTTGTCTGTATCCCTTGAAATGGATAAAATTGAGTATCGTGCATTATAAAATTCTTTGTAAAAGAAGGTTTAACAGCAAAAGGAATTCATTTGAAGTTCATTAAAGTTTATGGGCACTCTTCTTCTTCATTTTCAACAATTAAAAAATGGGTTGCAGAGTTTAAACATGGCTGTACCAGCCTTCAAGATGATCCACGTGAAGGATGTCCAAAAAGTGTAACAACACCAGAAATCATTGTTCAAGTGAACGATATGGTATTGGATCCCTCAGATCACCCAACCTCAATGAGTGACCAAAAGAATCATTTCACTCATTAAGTCTCAAAAACTTGTCGCTCCTGACCTGATGCAAGATGGGTGCCGTGCATGCTCACAGCAGATCAAAAATGCACTTGCATGAAAATCTCTGAACAGTACTTGGAGCGTTTTAATAAGAATAAAACTGATTTTGTCCGTCGATTTATTACTATGGATGAGACTTGGATTCACCATTACACACCAGAATCCAAACAGCAGTCAAAACAGTGGATAGAAGCCGGTTGTTCAGTGCCAAAGAAGACAAAATCGGTTCCATCAGCAAGAAAGGTCATGGCATGTTTTGGGATGCTAAAGGCATTTTGTTTATTAATTATCTTGAAAAGGGAAAACAATAACTGGGGAATATTATTCTGATCTTTTAACCAGACTAGACGAAAAAATTCATGAGAAAAGACCTGGTTTTCAGAAGGAAAAAAGCATCTTTCATCAGGACAATGCACCTGCCCACAAAAATGTTTTGGCAATGGAAAAATTAAGGGATCTGCACTATGAATTGTTGGAACATCCACCCTATTCCCCAGATTTGGTTCCCTCTGAACTTCTCTCTCTTCTCAAAACTAAAACTCTTTCTCGCTGGTCAGCGTTTTTCTTCGAATCAAGAGGTGATTGCAACTGTAGAGGGGTATTTTGCAGATCTTACTGAGAACCACTACAGGGACGGGATAATGACGCTGGAGCATCGATGGAATAAATGTATTGGTCTTAAGGGAGGTTATGCTGAAAAATAAAAATAATTTTGAAATTATAAATTCGTTTTTTGATTGTTAGGCTGAGAACTTTTCAGACCACCCTCGTATATCAAAGGTACAACAGATAAACTCAACTCACTCTTGAAACAATGAAAAATCATAACAGTTTACAAACCTCTGGATGAAGTTTTCAATTTTCTCAGATAAATTAAGGACCACTAGGATCCTCTCTGCTTCCCAGGTGTCTACAGTAACCCATGTCAATGTGGGATCCAATATTTTGAAAACAGGACAAACCACCATTACCAGAAGAAAAGAACAGGAGCGCGCCAAGGGTATTTGCCGCTCTGGTGCAAACATTTATTGGCCGCCCCTTAAAAAAATAACTAAAAGAAATTGCATGTAGCATTTACTACAATAAATAAAAATCAATGTTGCTGCCCGGGTGCGGTGCACCCTTTGCACCTTCAGGTTGGCATGGCCCTGGAAAAGAACATAAAAAAGTGGACTAGCCCACCATGCCTTAAATGAAGACCATTTCATCAGGTGAAAAAAGCAAAAGCTACTATATAGATTCCAGTTTAAATCACAGGCTGTTCTTAGAAGTGGCTCGTGCTACAAAACCTGTTGAACTGTAACAGAAATGGTGCAATTCTACATAAATTTTGGCACACTGCCTTTCAGTTCATCAGCAATAACCACAAAACATCACTATAGAGAGCACCATTGTTGACTTCCATGCACGTGGATTATGATAACTAGTCCTGGCTGTTTCTGAAGTAATGCATCCTGCACACGGTCAAGTTGTATTGAGTAGATTTTGGCTGTAATTGTTTAGTCTGCAATGGGAAACTCGTAGTGGACAATACCGGCTCCAGTCCACCACACATAAAGCATAGTCTTCTGGGGATGAAGCGGTGCCTTTGAAGTGAGCAATACTTGATCGTTTAGTGACAACCAATGATACGTTTGCCTCCTGTTAGAATATAAGATCCATTTTTCATCATAAGTCAGCAAGTAATCTAAAAAGAGCTTGCTTTTATGACGTTAAAGACGTGAAGAACAAATTGATAGCCTTTTGAAGTTTATTATCATCTGATAATGTATGTGGGACCCATTTGCTCAGTTTTCATGAATTTCCCAGTTGATGCAAGTATAAACCAATTGTTTCACCACTCACGTTAAACATTTCTGAAAGTTCTTGACATGTATCTTGAATTATTTTCAACAGCGGTACGTGATTCTTCATTATCAATAATGAATAGTATTCCTGAACATCATGCATCTTCAAATGATTCATCACTCAGAAACAAATTTTTTAAACCATTTCTGCACAGTAAGTTTGGCTACTGCATCTTTTCCAAATGCCAAACATATTTTATGGGATGCTTCTGAAACCTTTGAACTGAGTTTAAATTCGTAAAGCAAAGAAGCCAGAATTACACTAGGTTCAACTGACACTTTAAAAGGGTTCAAAGTCACAGAAAAAAAAAAAAGTACACACCATGTTAGAGAACACCGACTAACTGATGCATATCTGTGCCTTAGGATGTACACAAAAAATTGCGCTCTGCAGCAAACTCTACTGAAAACTGCATGAACTTTTTGGTTACCTGATACTTAATATAGTTATTAAATTTAGTTATTTCATTCCTCTGTCTGCATAGTTTATTCCAGAAATTTTAAACAAGAATCCCACTCTAGAGACCAAACATGGAACTTTTTAAAGCCACTTCAGGGTCTGCAGTAAGTGGGATAGTGGTTTCACACAAGATGATAAAATTTATTTCTAACCTAAAAATAATCACTAACAGCCATGACTATGGCTGGATTTGAATCTGCAGCATGCTGGTTGAAGAGCAAAATATACCGAAGTTCTTACAAATTCAAATCATGGACAAAATTGCCTGAAATATTAAATAAAGCTATTCAAAAAAGTATATCAGTGGTGATTAAGTTTTCTGTTGACAGGCCAGTTAAGATTCGTTATAGATCATTTTCATTTCTGAACATGTTTCCAAATAGCATATAGATTACATAATGATAAACTTAGATACTGTATGGTTTAGAATGGCATTTCATAAACCCTAATTAGTGAGCCTTTCAAGGAGTCTTAACACAGCATGGCAGTGATGTTTGGTCACCTTACAATCAAAATTTTTTTTTTTTTTTTTTTTTTTTTAGAAAGGGTAAACTTATCCATATGCATATGAACTGTTTATATGGATGACATACCTATAAGGTATTCCATCATTTAACAGTATGATTATATTCATACCAAAAAGATACAATAACTAGCAATTAATAAAAACCACAAATTATTATTATACAGATATTATACGGATATCAGAAGATTCATCATGAAAGATCCATTATTCACACAATACCTATCATATCTCTCCTTAAACACATTCAAACACCCACAACCATGTCTGGCAACCCATTCACCACCCTCCAAACAAAGAATCTAGTCCTAACACTCTTACACATCTTCTACTGGTGACCCCTTGTTCTCTCCCTTCTTGCCATGTATTAAAAAAGTCTTCAGTGTCAATCCTATAAAACCCCTTTAATAACTTAAATGCTTCTATCATGTCTCCTCTTTTTCACCTATCAGCTGATTTCTGAAGCCTACAGAAGACTGTCAATTTATTCTTATAGGAAGCATTCCACAGACCTGCCACAATCTTTGTCACTCATCTCTGAATCCTCTCCACAACTTCATCCTTATTGTTTTTGGTTACCTAAAATACCTTCACAATATGCCCTCTAAACTTCAACTCTCTCTCTCTCTCTCTCTCCACAATCACACCCAAGTCCCAGGGCCCCATCAGTTTCCTGAGTTCAGTTCAGTTCCATCAATATAGTACACAGCTTCTGATCTCTTTCCCAAAGTGCATCAACTTACACTTGGTCACATTAAACTGGCAACCATTTATCTTGCCCATACTGCTAGTCTGTTTACGTCTTTCTGCAGGATCTCTGCACCTTCATTTACCATTGCTCTTTCCAGTTTAGTATTGTAGCAGACATAATGGTCATAGATTCAAGTGAGTAAAGACAAAAGTTAAGTTGTGTGGCAACTTGAAACAAGTATGAATATATACTAATTATTAGTATGAAATGCTTCATTATACAAAGCAAATCAGAAGAGCAAGTGGGAGTTACCTCTTCTGATAAGCCAGTCAATGAGGATAACAAATAAATAAGAAATAAAAACTGCTTTACAAAAATCTAAATTTGTGTATCATGCAAATTTGTGGGTATTAGAAAAAAATTCTGCTTTTCATTTACATAATAGATATAAAAATTATATAGAGATCACCTAAAAACATATGTATAACAAATTTCGTTGAGGCATTATCATGAGATAACAAAATTATGGTTTGAGAAATAACTAAAAATTCAATTTAATTTCACTTTTCTTTAGTTTTCTTCTACATTTACATGCAAGTTAATACTACTTCATTAAGTAGAAAACTTTCTATTAAGAACATGTTGAAACTTTTTTTTTTTATATTTCATTTCATTGCCTGACAGGATAGTGACAGCACAAATAGTGAATGAGTTTAAGGAGCAGTATGACAGACTGTGTATAAGATGGGGCTCCCATGATGAGTCTTGGAACTCCATGGAGTCCTGAATAAGATTATATTGATTCCCTGTATGACAGCATCATATGTAGGCAGGTTGTAGGTCATGGGGGAGGGGGGGTGGCTGTTAAAAAGAATGTGAGAAAGGCTGTTTCAAAGAATGCAACTAGATGAAATAAAATATGAGCTTGAAAAAGAAGTGGTTCAGTAGTTTTAAAGCTGAACTGTGCATAGATGTTAACCAACATCTGCTCATGTTTTTACATACTTAGGGAGAGTGTAGAGGAATGATGGTGGCCAGTCCAGCAGAAGAGTGCCCATAAAAATGCCTAAGGCAGAAAAAGAATGCCTATAAGAAAGTGATTAGCATATACTAATTGAAATGCTAATGGATAGCATTTCAATTAGTATATGTCCATGGTGAAATTTATTTAAACAATATATTAATTTTTCTTGTGCCTTCCAGTTGTAAAATCTTGTATAGACAGAAATTTAAAATTAAATTCTTTCTATACTGATTTTACTTAGAAATTTAAATTATATTAATTTACTTGTGATTTTTATAAATATTTAACTGTTGAATTACTGTACAACAACAAAAGACATATTTTTCTTTGTCTTTTGTTGTTGTACAGTAATTCACAGTATAGTAACTATCTTATGTTATACAGTAATTATCTTAACAACAGATTGTTAAGACAAAGAAATATCCCAGACAGGATTAAGAATACGACTAAGGCCATCACACGTGTGAGGGTCAAGAATGTACGGGGTTTCCTGCCTTAACACAGCGACCTAAAAAGGTGGCGGGTGAAGACCCACGTGAATACCCAAGGGAATAAAAGCATAGCAAAATCCAAGGTCAATGGAGCAGCTTAAAAGGGGAGACATCGAGGGGATCTTTTTTTGTCGGAGAAGGTCAGTCATCATAGTGGGAGTTAATCGGAGAAGGTCGGTCATAGGTAGCCAGAAGACTGCTTAAGAGGAGAGGCTGTTATCGATGGTCATCGCTGAATAAGCACGCTTTCTCCCAGTTTTCTGTTCTGGCTCCCGGTTCAAGTATGTCCTGTCGATTCTGGGTCAAGGGACCCACTCCAGCCAACAGACATCTGAAGATGTTAGGTGGGTTGTTTAAGCAGTGAAAGAAGTAAGTTCCGGACTTCCAGATGCCAAGGTGCCTGATGACCACCACCAGTGGAAGTGCCTTCGTCGATGTCGAAAAAAGGAACCCATGTGTGAAAGGCAATATTGGAATGAAATAGATGGTAACGATCTCAAGGATCTACTGATGTGGACGAGATGACTAAATACCAAGTAAGGTCTTCTGTATATGATTAACTAAAGACAGAAATTGTAGCAGAGTTTGCTCTAGCGAATTTGTTTGTTAGTATTACTTCAGAACTGAAGGCAATTAGCTAAACATTGAGAATGTACCTGCTTAGTTGTGTGAGATAAGATAGCATTTATTGTTACTTTTTTGTTTAAACTTACCTGTTGTATTAAAGTTAAAGCCTTTTTGCTTTAACCTTAGCCGATTAAAGCGAAAAGCACCGACCAACGCAAGCTAGATTACAGAGTGACAATAGTGCCAGGCAGATGCCAGAGATGTCGATTTAAGCAACTTACGGACTTTGACTGAGGCATGATCATTGGCCTGAAATCCGGAGGGTGGTCGGCGTGCCGTATAGGCGTGCACATGAACCGTTATGACCATACCATCCGACAGTGTTGGGAGCTGTGGATACGTTCTGGCACTGCCACACAGTAGAGTGGCACCGGTTAGATCAGGAGGCCAACACTAGAGAGGTCGCGCAGCAAGCACGGAGGGATCCCACAGTCACCCGGTCCACTATACAGGCAGATCTAGGGGCTCCTGCGTGCCCACAAACCATTTCCCAATGTCTTGCAGAGGCAAATCTATGATCCCAGTGCCCCTTATGTGTGCTCCCATTAACACCGCAACATCGCCAACTCCGTTTGCAGTGGTGCCAGGCAAGAGCGACGTGTGGTCTTCAGTGATGAGTGCCACTTTGTCTTGGGGGCAGATGATCATTGTGTCCGGGTGTGGAGGACCCCTGGTCAAGGACACAATTCCGACCTCGTTATCGAGCGCCACACCTCCCACACTGCAGGCATTATGGTCTGGGGAGCCATAGCCTATGATAGCCGATCACCCCTTGTAGTGGTATGTGGCACATTGATGGGGCAGCGGTATGCAGATGACATCCTACGGCCCCACGTTCTCCCATTCCTGGCCAGGATATCAGGAGCGCTATACCAGCAGGATAATGCCCATCTGCACACGGCTTGGGTTTCCCAGGCCTGCCTACGTCATGTACAGATACTTCCATGGCCTGCCCGCTCCCTGGACTTGTCCCCTATCAAGCATGTTTGGGAGCAGCTGAAACGCCAGCTCCCACTGTGCTGCAATATCCAGCATTTGGAGCACAGCGTCCAACACGTGTGGGCCAGTCTGCCGTAGGACAACATCAGGCGTCTGTTCGCCAACATGCCAGACTGTATTGCAGCATGTAACGAAGCACAAGGCAGTGCAATGCGCTATTGATGATGACCGGATTGCGTACCACAGATCCCTTTGTAATTGTTCTTCAGCTCTGTTTTTGCCATCATGTGCATCACTCACCTGTATTATTACACCAATAAAATTTCGGTTGAATCCTATACTTCCTTCTTGGTGCACTAATTTCTTTGTCCGTGTGTGTATTTCCGTGCTAAGCGAAATGTTTTTTTTTTTATGGAAGGATATTTAAATCTTATCTGTGATTTCTGATGGAGCAGTCGAAATAAAAATAAATTTTCAGAAATCAATAAAAAAATAATAAATACGCTTGCTGTTATAACAAAGGAATTTGGCTTCAGCCAGAGGCAAATTCCCAAGCAATAAATTTTGTGCATGTGAATAAACATAGCTACAACCTTGAGAAAGGGGGGGGGAGTGTCAAAAGGTTAAGAAACAGGATTAACTGTAGTAGACTAAATGAGGCAACGGATTAAAAACCTTGGAGTTATGACTGTATAACAAGTAAAGTATAATAAGTTACGTAAATAAGTCAAATAAGTGTAAGAAATATTATTGAATAAGGTGATTAAGAATTTTAAAGAGAATAAATAAAATAAAAACATATTTTTACACATTGTCATGAAAATTACATGGTGAGAATTCAATTTAAGATATTAAACTAATCTTTAAGTTTATCTATTCTTTTTTTAGTAAAGCAGAAAGATTATTTGTTAGCAATGCTAATAAGTGTTTATGTTAACAACTATTTATGTTAGCAATGCTAATATAAATAGTTGTGACCTTGTCACTACAGGTTTTTTAAATCACAAGACTCATGGCATATAAACTTCTTCAACACAGCAAACTGATTAAATATGGCTTATTTTATGCATATAGCTATTAAGTACTTATATAAATGATAATAATGTGCATTATTCTATAATAGTAATAATAATAGACAATCAAATAATTTGCAGTACCTATCTTGAAATTATCACTCAAGTATCATCCATCAGTAAAAAATCTGTTTTCAACAAGTGCTAATCTGTAAGACAAAAATAATTTTATCTAATTGGTTATTTTTTTTTTAATTAATACTTTTACATTTCAGTAAAGTGATTTTATTGGAATAAGTATGGCCACGACTAGACTTACATTGTGTAAGATTATAATCTCATGTGAGAGGATTCTAGATTTAAAAAAAAAAAAAGTCAAATTGCAGTTTGTTTGATTTTAATAGTACAGAACATTGGTACCTAACAAAATTTCACTTCAGCATACTTATAGTAAACAAGGTGAGTGCTACAGTTGGTTAATGGAATATTTGTATTAGACAATACTTTCAAAAGATGCAAATTTTCAAAAATTTAATTTTGTAAATTAAAAGAAAGCTCAGTCCTACAAAACAGATGAACATTATTACAACTGGTGGTTTTGTCATCAGTTTAATCACAATAGACCAACATTTATAGAACAACAGATCACCATATTCATGGTGATCTGTTGTTCTATAAATTCAAGGTTAACAAGTAACACAGTTATTCATTAATTTAACTGCACAAAGGAAATTTAAGAGTGGGAAACAAAAATAGGTGCTTTTCCAAAATTGCTGTAATCAGTTGGTTTCAATGGGAAAGTTGAATGGCTTTTTGTTAAGTATGTGTATGTGATGCTGCAGTGATTAATCTTTAACAAAGCCCAAGTACTGGCAGAGAATTTTCCATGAAACAGCCATAAACCAAGGTAATGCATCAAATCAAATGGGGGAGGAGAAAGAATAAAAAGTACATGAAGTACACATTACAGAACTCTTTAAATGGAATAAATATCTAAATCTACAAAACTGAACTTAAAAAAAAACACAATGTTTATTGCATGATGGTCTTTGATTTTTTCTCTATATAAGCTCCTACAGTAACTACAGGAATGTGTATATGGCCTTAACAAACATTAAAAAAATACTTGTATATTTATTTTGTCGACCCAAAATATTTTTCTAGTGCATATCAAATCATGCCTTCCCATCTTCCAACACTTGCTATGCATATTACATGCTGCACTTTAAATGCCTACTATAATGTTATATCAAAATGTATTTTAAACACATTTTTTATGAAACGGGCACAAATTCTTTAGATATCAGTAACCTATTCACATGACAAATGGTAACATTACTGGACAACTGTGATACAGAGTTTTAAATGTTGTAAAACACGCAGCATCCATTTGCTCTGTTTAAAACTTATGCTGGAAAAACATTTTCTAAATGTTGCATTGTTTGTAGAATCCATATAATTTGTCCATATTGAAGTATCATACTTACACGTTCAGCTTAAGACATATACAAATATCTAATGGAAGAAATGGTATATTTGTTAGACAACTGATTATTAGTTGTTTTTTTTCTTTTTCAAGTCCAAAAAAAGTTTTCCATTTAAAAAAAACTGCTTATATACGAGATTTCATTGGGTGCCCTTAACATAATATACATCTTCCTTTCCAGGCTTATAGGCCAAGTGGCACCTGTTCCAGACTCAATTCCATCTTTTTAAGGGTCTTCCTCTGCATCGAGTACCTTTTGGGTGGTAATTTAGGATCTGTTTAGGTATTCTGCTTCTATTCATTCTTAGTATGTGTTCTTTCCATTTTTCTATATATATATATTTTCAGAATTCATTTTACTCGGTTGGAATATTATGAAAAAGCTTTAATGACTGATACTGACTCAGTATCAGTCATTAAAGCTTTTTCACACACACACACATATATATACAGTAAAACCCTGTTTTTTTTACGTTCCCACAATTTACGTCATTTTCTGTTGGTCCCGTCTTAAGGTCTATTCTCACGTATTGTTTTCCTGCCATTAACAACTTGATGTGGGCGTTATTTCCCGTGATTTGCATTTTTTTTCTCGGTGGCAATACCGATTTTCGAATCGATTTCAGCGAGAAATCTGTGCATTTCTGTTCTCAGGTGGCGTTGCTTTCGGCTGTAGTTTTGTTTCCGCCATCACAGTGACTTGCGCGCATGCAGCAGTACTGTAGTGATGAATGATACCATGATTTTTCAATCACAGTACGAACTGATATTGCAGAATTTCTGCAACGTAATTTAGCATGCGAAAGTTGCTTTCAAGTTGCGGTGGTGGATTATCCATGTTAGTAACATGGAGAAAAAAGACAGAAAATGTATTTCGGTAGAAGAAAAGATGGCAATTCTGCGACGTGTAAATTGCCATGCCGGAACACATGTGCATTCAGCATAAGATCTTGGACTCTCCGTGTCCACTTTGAACACGATAGTAAAAAAACAGGTCAAGCATTGAACTCAATGAAAGCAATCTGGAGCTAAGTCAAAAAAAAAAAAAATGAAAAGCAAAAACAATCAACAATTAAAGATTTTTTTAAATAGATAAATGTAAGTACATTGTAAATTCATTTATTTTCAGTTATTAAATTTTGTAATCTAGTATATAGACTCACATACTAGCAGTAAGTCATCTTTTAGTTTTTTTTTACATTTCCTGCTATTTGCACTTTTTTCCATCAGTCCCCTGAAAAGTGTAAAAAAGGGTTTTACTGTATATATGAAAATATGTGTGTGTACATATATATATTATTATATTATTATTATGTGACACCTCCAGGGAGTCCAAAGACTCATCGAGGGAGAATGTGCCAACAGCATTGAATGATTGAAATTCCTTTCCAACTACTAACCGTGCTCAAGCTTGCTTAACTTTTTGCGAGCCATTAGTAGCAGAGGCTCTACCAATCGACCAACCTTTGCTGGCAAAGGTTGGTATATATATATATAGCTTTCCTGAATGCCATTAAATATCTGCAGAAAATAGCAGTCATTGGACATCACATGACAAGAAGCTAAAAATGGTGTCACCACAAGAGAAGATTATGAGCAATGCTTGGTTCTTTAGCATAAAATTGATTTTCATGTTGACTAAAATTACTGAATGCCTTTTTTGGAAATTTTCCCCTCCTCTGCTTCTAGCATCAGAGCATGGTGCAAGAAATTTTTAAACTGGGAGAGTCCATGACCAGGAAAGAAGTGAATGACCACACATGCAAACTGGGAGAAGACTGTGTGTACCTTGATGTGGAATTCTAAAATTGATGGATCAGCATGGCTCTTGAAACACTAATTATCACAACTACTTACACAACTACTTTTTGCAAGGTGGATGTGTAAAAGACAGGGCATACCCTAGAAAGGTGAGAGAACTTAAGGATTAAAAAAAACATTTATCAGAGAAACCATTATCATCATTGACAGAGATATGCTGGCTTGCTCAAGGAAAGAAGTAGGATTCCAGTTGGAAGCAACCTGTGACAGATGGAGCTCACAATGAGACCTATTAAATATATTGGCAAAACAACTTCACGAGTCTGCCTATTTATGAACATATGTCCACTTTTCCCCTGAGAACAATGATTTTTTTGTATATTAAATGTTTAAGGACTTCAAGACCATGCTATATATGTGTTTTTTAGAGTAGAGTACTTTCCCAGCTCACGAATGCAATCATTTAACAGTGCTAAATGAAATACACAAATTCTATATGCAACATATTACAGAAAATATATTTTAAATAAACTTTCAGAAAACACAAACACAGTTAAGAGATATAATTAAGGCTTAAGTATATTGCTTCAGCTGCAATTCCAAGTAATCTAATCCAGTGTAGAAAAAGCACTTGAAACATTTTTTTAGAATAGAGTACTTTTCCAGATCATGACTGTAATTGTTTATTAAGTGCCAAGCAATTAAATATACAAATTCTCCAGTTAAAATATATTTCAACGAAACTTTCAGAATACACACAGTTATGAGATATAATTATGGCTAAAGTGCATTGTTTCAGCTGTAATTCTAAGTAATCTAAAAAATCTTTTTCAGAGCAAAGTACTTTCCTGGCTCATGACTAATAGTTTAATAGCACCAAGCAATTACATACAAAAATTCTCCATGCAAAATATTACAGAATATATTTTAACTAAACTTTCTGGCATAAACACCAAGAGAGTAAAAATAAATTAATTTATTGTACTCCCTAATATTTTGCTTGTTTTCTACCTAGCATTTTCAGAGCATACATTATACTGTGACAAGCACATATGCACTAAACTAAAACTTCATAAATAATCCAAATTGTAACTGAAACAGAATTAATGCCCTCTATGGGTCAGATATTCATAAAGTTAATTTGGACAAGTCCAAATTAACTGGCTCTCCTCAGATCTTTGAGAAATTAATGCAACCATACATGTTGCAGTTGGGGCTTTATCCTCTGTGTTGAATGCAGGATGATCACAGCAAAATTATTCCCGTCCTATATATATTAAGGGACATCAGAAAAGACAGCTAAAGTTATCTGTAAATATGATCTCTATTCCACTTTCAAATTACTAGCTACCTTCTTCCGTTCTTCTAAAGATCAACTTCTCTGTTGAGAATGGAATTTATATATCCCATTCTGCTTATTTTCATAGTGTCAAATTTCAATTTAGGTCAAGTATTCAGAAGACTTGTAATGGATTTATACAGAAGTGTATTATCATCTACATGAAGTAAACAGCTAAATTTAATCTTTCTCTGAGCTTGATATCAAATATAATGCCAATACCCTTCACATAATATGATTATGATGGGCATTGATATTATCATCATGTATATGAATGATAATACATATGATTCATATAATGATGAACCCTTGTTTTACAAGGGTTCATCCATAAACGGGACATCAAACCTGTTCCCTGTACATCCTTCAATTCTAACTGTTGACATACAACTTATTGCTATATACAGGGAGATCAAAATTCATGTATCCCTGCTTAAGGCCTTGAGCACCACCCAGTGATCCAAATGCGACGAAACTTTGCTGGAATTGTGTCATGCAGAAACGATATCTGAAAAAAAAAAAAAAAAGTAGTTCCAAAATTCACCAACAGGGGCACTGCATGATGTACTGAATGTAGATGTAATTTTTCTGTGTGTGTAAGGAGAAAAGTGATGCAAGCATAAATACACATTTTTATTCCCTTCCATTATGAATTCACAGGCTGCACTGTTCAATGTGCTGCCCTTCCCAGCATTCCACAAATTGTATCCTTTGCACAGTGTGTTCAATGGCAGAACCCAGGTCGGGACTGATGTTGTGCACATACTGTGTATGTCTTTCAGTGCTGGCAAGTTATTAGGATGAATCTCGATAAACCATCTTTGAGGAAATCCCCAGAGGCAGAAGTCAAAAGGGGTCAGAACAGAAGACCAAGGCAGCCATGCAGTGAGAAACATATAGCTGATAACATGGCTTCTGTGAAATATTCTTGAAGAACCTCTTGTATGGATCAATTGATGTGTGGAAGGGGCACCATTCTGCATGAAAATGACTGAATCCATGCACAGGTGCTGCTGTAGTTGTGGCACAATAAAACTGTTTATCATGATAACTGAGCAGGTCACAGGACTCAACTGGCGAATGTCCTCAAACAAGAATGGTCCAATGATAAATAAATCTGTAAACCCACATAATGCATATGATTCATATACATGATGAACCCTTGTTTCACGAGGGTTCGTCCATAAATGGGACATCAAACCAGCTTCCTGTACATTCTTCAATTCTATTTGTTGACATACAACTTATTACTATATACAGGGTGATCAAAATTAAAGTATCCCTTTCTTTTAGTGTTACACAGCGATCAGCATTCATTTTTGAAATTATGGATTCTACACGGTTGTAGAATCCATAATCATGGGTTTTAACATGGTCGTAGAATCCATAATTTCAAAAATGAATTAAAGTATCCTTGTTTAAGGCATTGTGGAGGTCACCTAGTGATCCAAATGCTGCGAAACGTTTCTGGAATGCAATGTGTGTCATGCAGAAGCAATGAATGCAAAGCAAGTTGTTGGACTGCATGTTGGTTTTGTATAACCCATACTTGGCAATTGTGGATATTCACAGCTCTTTTCAAATGAAAGTGAGCCTCATCTCCTCACAGAATCATCTATGGCCATGCAGCTTTCAATTCCACTCGGGCAAGGAATGTTAAAACAAATGTCAGTTGATTTTCAAAGTCCTGTAGGTGCAACTCTTGTATCAGGGTTATCTTGAATGAGTAGAAATGCAGAATCTTCTGTACAATTTTCCAGGACATGTGTAAGGCACATCCATGTCTTGATATGGATGTGCACATGCACTACAGGAACTAATGCTGTTATTCACGTTATTCACTGGGGGGGCTCCCCCCATGATGGGACCCCCCCAGTCCCTCTATAATGTCCCGTTTAGGCCACATAACTATGGCATTTTGAATTTCTCTTTGTACTTTATTATATACTTTTTCCAATTCACAATACTTAAATACAGATCTTTTATATTCTCATAATTTCTCAACAATGTTTTAAAATAAAAATCTGGTCATGCATTATTTGTTGCAAACCTGGTTTGTTCTCCAAATTTCTCTTACTCCTAAGTATATTTCAATTAACATTATCTGAATATTCAGTAAAATTCCTCTGTAATTCTCACATTTTATATTTCTTCTTTTATACAGGGTGTTCGGGATAAATTTGACATATTTATAATTAATTATATTTTTCCGTAAGTTACATGTATTAACACACACTTCTCTTCATTTAAAAGTTTGGACCCTTCTTCATTCACATACAAGATGTCAGAAAGGATGGATAGCTGGAACCCACCTGAATCATGGAAGAGAATAACTTGTATCATGATGATTCGTGCCCACCATCAAAATAAGGATATTACGACTGCTGCCCAATGCTCCCTGAATACAGTAAAAACAATCAGGCATGAACTAGAGACTTGCAATGGTGACTACGAGGATGTAGCAAGAAGAAAGATCCCTAGCAGACGATCTGATTGCGTTCGTACAGCAGAATTCCTCGCAAATCTGCAGGAACAGGTGTTGAAGAACCCTGGCATTGGAATTCGGGCTTTGTTCGTGGAGTTGCTAACTGTAGTCAAGCCCTGGATAACAAGGGTAGGCAATGGTAGGCCGTATGTATGGCAGCAGGATTCGGCCCCTTGCCACACCTCTGGGAAAAGTCAAAAATGGTTGTCTGAAAATTTCTACGACTTCACCAGTCCAAATGTTTGGCCTCCAAACTCCCCAGACCTTAACCCCATGGATTATTTTGTATGGGGCGCATTTGGAAAAGACACCAATCGCACTTCCAGTAATACAAAAGCCCAGTTAATGGATAAAATTAAAACAGTTTTTGCGGCCCTTCCCAGGGAGACTGTAGCATCAGCTTGTTCGAGGTTCCGAAGCAGAATTGAAGCTGTGATCGATGCTAATGGTGGTTATTTTGAGTAAATCTTGTTGATAGTATTGTAATTAACTCTGCCTGTAATGTTTTTTTGTCAATTCATTAAATTTAATAGATACAAAGAAGATTTTCTTTTTCCTTACGAAACTGTCAAATTTATCCCGAACACCCTGTAGATGGGTAGTATTGAGGAGTTTGTTCACCTTGGTCTTTAATGAAAACAAGTGCCTTGTTCAATCGGTCAATCCCAGTCACTATGACATTTGGTCATTTTGTACCATGTCTATGGTTTAAGCCCATACAGAATACAATTTTGGTTGGCTAAGTCTCAAATTGCTAGTCTATCCCCATTCACTGGAAAAATTGGATATTATAATGTCTATCAATATCTAGCTGCAGTTCTGGGAAGAAGAAAAAAAATCAGTGAAAAGACAGTCACTTTTATAGAAACTTAGGGTGAAGAAATCAAGATTTAATTTTAAAAAATCAAACGTTCAGAATGACCAATATCACTTACTCAATACAAGATTTTTATATACATAAGATTTAAAAAAATAAGTGGGACTGGAAGAATATATACATACAAACTGGAGAAGTGAATGAGATAACTGATAGTTGAGTTTCTCTGAAGAACAGAGTGTGGGTTTGATGACATGGGATGTAAACAGACATCACTATGGTTAAAATGAAGGCTGAATGTTTATGGGAAGTAGATCGGAAAGACTTTGGGAGGTTTTCAAAATGTTCTAATTGTTAAAGTAGTATTTCACAGTTCAATGGATTTGTCTTATTATTATTAAGAGAGACCTCCAGGAAGGCTACATATACATGCACCAGCTATCATACTGTTCTTGAATTCATTCACACTGCTTGTACACACAACATCCAATGGCAATCCATTCCCATCGTGCACCAATCTATGAAAGAAAAATCTAGATTTCACCCACTTCTTGGCAGCATTCATTCACAGCTTCCAAAGATGTTACTCTCATCCTTTCCCACCCTATATAAAATAAAAAATTCCATCAACTGAAATCATGTATGACTCTTTCAGAAGTTTGTAATTTGTAAGACTCAATCATATCACCAGTGCTGTAACGAGGGTGTGGCGAAAGAGGTGCAAACTAGGTTTGGGGTGCAAAACGTAAAAAATAAATATAAATATATATAAAATTCCGTTATTTTATGTTGTATTTTTAAATTTCGGCAATACTCCGCTTTAGAAACACAAATTCTACAACACATTGCAACTCATTTTGATGGGGTTAATAGTAAGTATTTAACATATTGCATTTAGTAAAATTTAACTTGTTACTTTAACTAAATTTAACTTCCTGGGGCAGAGCTGACTACTACCGGGTGCATCCCCAGGTGGCGGATCGCAAACAGCCTTCAGATATAGAGGCTAGTTGCGATATAAGTAGAGCAATCTGGCGAATAAGCAGCTGTGGACCAACAGCGACTGAGCTATCAGGGCATGGGGGAGCAGAAGTGGCAACTCTGTTTCACTTAAAACCTCACAAAGCCCAATGACAACTCGGTGACATGGCGAGTAGTGCCGCCATTAAATAAGCACCTGCTGGGGTCACTGTCCCTGACATTGGGAAGCAGCATTGTCAGCACTGACACAAGGTTGAAGCCAAATGATGACGGAAAAGCTTATGATCAGAGATTTGCAGATGGCAATATGATTATATTGTGTACGTCTCTAATACTGCAGAGCAGAAAGGAAACGGAGAAACTACTGCTCTACCTTATCTCTAGAACAACCACCATGGCGAGCAAACCCTTACAATTGGCCCCAAGTTCCCGGCGTCCCTTAAATGGGACAGGGGTGCGAAGAATCTCCGGGCTCAAAATGGTGTCCGCTTTTAAAACTGCAACTTGGAATGTCAGAACTCTGTATGAAGCTGGCAAATTAAGAAATGCCACAAGACAAATGAAGAGGCTGGGCATCCGGATTTTGGGAATTTGCGAGACAAGATGGCCAGGATCTGGAAAGTGTCAACAAGATAATACGACAATGTATTACTCTGGGAATGATGAGAACAAACATCGACATGGTGTAGCTGTAAGAGTAGATGAAGAAATCAATAAATCAGTAATAAATTGGATTCCATTTTCTGAAAGGATAATGCTGTTACAACTTAAGGGAAACCCCATTAACATAAATATCATCCAAGCTTATGCACCCACAGCTGACAAAAGTGAAGATGTTGAAGAGTTTTATGAACACCTAAAAGAGATTAAAAACCTAACAAAGAAACATGATATAAACATAGTGATGGGTGACTTCAATGCAAAAGTGGGAAGAGGGGGTGATGGAGAAATTGTTGGCGAATGTGGCTTAGGCACCAGAAACGACAGAGGAGATCGCCTAGTCCAGTTCTGTCAGGAAGAAGATCTAACAATAGATCTGCTTCCTGACAGAAGACCTTGCCAGGTATACAGAAACACATAACATCATCAAGAAAAAAATAAAAGAAGCCAAGGAAAATTGGATGAAAAATTTATGTACTGAAATTGAATTGCTTCAGAAGAAACATGATAATTTCAATCTGTATAAGAAAATCAACGAAATTTCTGGAAAACTGAGGAAAAAGCAAATAGTGTCTCTAAGAGACGAAAATGGAAAAATAGTTCTAGAAGAAGAGAATAAAGCACAGATTTGGATAAAATATGTAACAGAACTTTTCAATGATACTAGACAGAAGCCTATAAATATAAAAGATAACATTCAAGGACCAGCAATCATGAAATGCGAAATAGAGAATGCTATACTAACAAGTAAAACAGGAAAAGCCAGTGGACCAGATGGTGTGCAAACAGAATTTTTAAAATTAATAGAACCAGATAACATCAAACTTCTTGAAAAACTATTTAATAAAATATATGAAAGTGATGAATTTCCATCAGATTGGCTCAAATCTACATTTATCACTGTCCCAAAGAAACCCAAAGCGAATTCCTGTGGTGACTTCCGACTTATTAGTCTAATGAGCCAAACATTAAAAATATTTTTGAAAGTAATTCAGAATCGTATTTATAGAAAAAGTGAAGAAACTCTAAGTGAAACACAATTCGGCTTTCGGAATGGTTTTGGTACTAGAGAGGCCCTTTACTGTACCAAATATTGATACAAAAATGCATAGAAAAACAGAAATCTGTCTTTATGTGTTTCATAGATTTTGAAAAAGCATTCGACAAAGTCAGACACACTAACTTAATAGAAGTCCTTCAACAAATAAGGCTAGACGAACAAGACATAAGACTAATAACAAATCTGTATTGGAATCAGTCAGCTGCCGTTCAATTAGACAACATTACCACCAGTGATATTAACATCAAAAGAGGAGTGAGACAAGGATGTGTGCTCTCACCACTCCTGTTCAACATATATGCAGAGGTAATCTTTAAAAAAGCATTGGAAGAATGTTCAGAGGGAATCATAATAAATGGAAAGATTGTTAACAACCTTCGATATGCAGATGACACCGTGCTAATTGCAGATAATATTATGGATCTCCAAAAACTCATTGACAGAGTGTACATAGAAAGCCAAAGAATGGGAATAAATATAAACATCAACAAGACAAAATACATGATCATCAGCAAACATCCAATGCCTCATCAATGAAACTGACACTCAATGGGAAAAATATTGATCAAGTGTCAAGATATAAATATCTTGGTTGCTGGCTAAATGAACGGTGGGATCCAGAAATAGATATAAAGACAAGGATTGAAGCTGCACGGCAGTCCTTCATGAAAATGAGAACACTATTCTGCAATAAAGACCTAAACATGGAAGTCAGATGCCGAATGCTGAAATGCTACGTGTGGTCTATTCTGCTCTATGGAGTTGAAACATGGAAATTGAAGGCGACAACCATCAAGAAAATCGAAGCCTTTGAGATGTGGCTATACAGAAGAATGCTAAAGATATCATGGACAGAAAAAATTACCAATGAAGTTGTCTTAAAATCCATTGGCAAAGCTAAACATCTTGTACAAATAATCAAGAAACGAAAAACATCATATCTTGGCCACATCATGAGAAACAGCAAATACCAACTTCTACAAACTATTTTGATAGGAAGAATTGGTGGCAAAGGAACTAGAGGAAGAAAAAGAATATCATGGTTTGATAACATCAAGACGTGGACAGGAAAGAGCAGTGCACAACTGCTCAGATTAGCACAAGAGCGCAGTTTGTTCGCCAAGATGGTCGCTGACCTTCGATAGAAGATAGCACAATAATAATAATAAGAACTTGTTACATTTAAAATTTTCAAAATTTTTGTCATTTTTGGGTTAGGGAGGGCGCAAGTTAGACACTTGCCACGGCGCTTCATACCCTCGTTACTGTACTGCATATCACCCCTCTTTCTTCTGCTTGCTAGTATCTGCAACCTACAAATTCTCAATCTGTTTTCATAATCAGCATTCCACAAACCTGATATCACTTTAAACACTCTCCACTGCATCAGAATCACAATGGAAACCAGGAGACTAGATCTACACACAACAGCCCAAGTGAGGTCTTATTAAGGCCTCGTATAGAGGCCAAATAACATCCTTATCTTTACATGTCAAAGTTTGTTTTGGCATTGCAACTATCTTTTGAGTTGTATTTGCAATCTTTGCTACATGGCTCCTGAACTTCAACTTCCTATCTACTAACACTCCATAGCTTGATCAGTTTCTTATAGCATAATCTCACCAATATAATATGACAATGGATATCTAATCATGC
This sequence comes from Typopeltis vanoorti, assembly GCF_054136105.1. NCBI lineage: Eukaryota > Metazoa > Arthropoda > Arachnida > Uropygi > Thelyphonidae > Typopeltis > Typopeltis vanoorti. Next base: position 28,636,157 of record NC_143568.1, read on the forward strand.
CAAAGTGCATGACTTTACATTTACTGACTTTGAACTGACATCCATTTTCCCATGCCCACATTTCCAGCCTATTCAAATCATGCTGCAAGTACTGCATATCAGCAGCATTCCTGATTACTCTACCTATTTTTACATCATCAGTAAATAGCTGTATATTGCCTATCAAATCCTTCCCAATGTCATTAATGTAGATTGAACAAATAAACTTTCAACATCTTTCTCTAAATCCAGAGTAATTTAATAAAAAAAAAAAAAAAAAAAAAAAAAAGGTGGCAAACCTTTTGGCAACTTCTATAGGTAAAGATGACCTTGCTACTGCTTCTGCCTGGTATCTCCAACTCTGGGCCTGGCTCCCACTGAAGAGACCTCAATAAAGGTCGAAACTAGTCTGGGTAGTGGCCAATCCCTTAATGCATGACAGTATACATATCCACAAGGAGATGTGTTTTGCATTATGGGAGATATTGGGATAGGAGTGTTGGTAGCTTGCTCCACCTTTGCTATGAGCTGCCCTGGTGTTGCACTACTTACCCAGGTAAGATAGTACAACACTATATTCAGTCCTGAAGATATTTTCAGGTGCAAACTTTGTTTGCTGTCACTGGGATAAAGGATTAAACTATATTTACCATGCTTCATTGCGAAGTAGAGATTCTCTGACAACCCATTTCTAAATGCAAGTCCTAACCAACTTTTCCAACATCTTCACCACCACTACTGAGATACTGATTGGTTGATAGTTAGATACAGAGATCTTTGCACCACCCTTGTGCAATGGGATTACCATACATTCTTTCCTCTCCTGAGGAATCATCCCTGTTCTGAGACTCAAATTATATAGCCTGGTTAAAGGAATAGCCAGTCAGTTCAGTAGAAAACTCAGCACTTGTGCTGATATCCCATCAGTCTCAGTCCCTATTGCTGAATTCTTATTCAGTTTGTGCAACAGCTCTAATACCCGAGTTTCTTCATCTAGTGAAGAGGCAGTGAGCTCAATGTTGCATACACCAGGTTGATAGCTTTTAGCAAAATGAGCAACCTCTTCTGCATCTGTGACACTCACACTATATTTGCATTTATTTCATATTCATTCTATCTTTACTTGCAATATACTGATAGAATTCTTTGGGGTTATCTTTAGCTTGCAGAGCCAGTGTCTTTTCATACTCAACTTGGCTTTCCGTACAACAGCTGTAACTCTTCTGGCCTGTTGCTAATTTCCATTAAGACGTCATGTTTATGCACACAGTATTCCTTTCACATCATCCTTTTCTTTTCTTGAGAAATTTTTTTATTCATTTCTTGCTTCATAAGATTAGACATCCATTTGACTCCTACTTTATTTATTCTTCTAATTCTGGGGACACATTCTGATACTGCATCATTTAAGTATTTTTTAAATGCTTCCAATGCAATGTCGGTATTCTTCCCATCCAGCAACAGATACCATTGCTCTGAACTCAGTATATACTCCTCAGTTAGTCATAATTTCCTGCTTTTTTAGTTCAGCATGTAACCCTTCCTGAATGGAACATTCATAAACTTAGCCACTTCCCAAGTGACCATATGATCACTGTCACCAACTGGAGGCAGACTAGTTATGTCTTTAACTGAAACACCCTCTGACAAGATAACCTCTAATTTTATATAGTCTTATATAAAGTTGATAGTTGTTTTTAAGACAGTACTTAGAAAAGAAAACCTAATTTGTTTGATGTTGAGAAAGCAATATTTGTAATATGTTTATTTGTAATATGTTTAGACAGCTAAGTTTGGCAAGTGCAAGAAGAATGATTGTTATGGGAGATTTTAACTACAGTAGTATAAATTGGAGAGAGGAAGATGCATGTAGCAATAGTGATATGGAATTTCTAGAATTCTTGAGGGACAAATGTCTTAGGCAACATGTAACAGAGGGAACAAGAGGTTCAAAAGTTTTGGATTTGGTTATAGCATCAGAAGAGTTGATAATAACTGAGTTGACGTCTCTCCCACCAGTTGGAGAGAGTGACCATACGGTGTTGACTTGGAAAATGAATAGACATGCAGGAGTATCAAAGAGACGGGAACTTATGTGGAATTATAAGGCAGGTGATTATGATAGTCTTAGACGTCAACTTCGGGAAGTTTCATGGAGGGAGGAATTGGAAGGCCGGGATATCACTAGTGCGTGGGAAATTGTGAAAGAATATTTGTTATCAGCAATGGTAAGTTGTATACCACGAGTGAAGAAGAGGATGCAATTTGGAGTAAAGTGGATGACAAACAATATTAAACAGGAATTGCATGTGAAAAAGAGGCTATGGAAGAGATATAAGGAGACAGGTGAAGAGATGCATGAGGAATATAAGACACAGGCCAGAAGAGTGACTAGTGTGGTAAGGAAAGCAAAACTGGAATATGAGAGGAGATTGGCCCTAAGATCCAAAGAAAATCGTAGGGAATTTTTTTAGCTTTGTGGCCAGTAGGAGAAGAAATGACTGTGGAAGAATGATATTGTGGGATAAAAATGGGAATAGAGTGACTGATGCAGAGGACATAGTGGAATTGTTCAATGAACACTTTATTGGAGTATTTCATCCTAGAGGAGTCAGTTTTAATGCTAGAGGGATAGGACTGGTTCGAGGTCTGGAGGTACAGGAGGAGAGTGTGTTTCAGATACTGAGTACTTTGGATGTCAGTAAAGCTGTGGGACTAGATGGTATTTCACCACGAGTTTTGAGAGAATGTGCTAGGGAATTGACAGTGCCTTTAACGTGGCTTTTCAATGAAAGTCTGGCTTTGGCAAAGGTGCCCAGGGAATGGAAGGAAGGTAAGATAGTGCCATTGCATAAGGGTGGTAACAGACTGGAAGTGTCATCAGTAGTTAAGATCTTGGAGAAAGTAGTGAGGGACCGTATACAGCATTGGGCAGATGAGGGTAATGTTATCTGTGAGAATCAACATGGATTTGTGAAAGGACGCTCTTGTTTTAGCAATATGCTAGCCTTTTATAATAAAGTTACAAGAACATTAGATGAGGGAAAGGCATATACTGCAATTTTCTTAGACTTGGCGAAGGCATTTGACAGGGTGCCACATGATAAGCTGATATTTAAGTTGCAGCACATGGGTCTGGATGTCAGATTGGTCAACTGGATTCAGGATTGGCTGTCTGATAGGTATCAGAGAGTTGTGTATGGTGGAGCAGTTTCCAGGAGGCAGAGGGTTACAAGTGGGGTCCCACAGGGCTCAGTACTAGGACCTATATTGTTTAACGTTTATATCAATGACATAGCCAGTGGATTGCAGGGGGATATTCAGTTGTTTGTGGATGATGCGAAGCTGGGAAGGATTATTAGTAATAGTGCAGATGTGGTAGCCCTGCAAGAGGATTTAAATAAGCTAGATAGATGGGCAAATGAATGGGGGTCAGTTTAATGCAGCAAAATGTAAGGTCTTGAGGTTTGGGAAACATCGATGGGATGCTGCATACTCTATGGGAGGAGTTATACTGGAGGAAGTAGGGGAGACAAGAGATCTGGGGTTGATGATTGATAGAAACCTGAAGTTTAGGGGACATATTGCAAAGGTGGTGAAGGTAACACAGAGGATTGCTGCAATTATGAGAAGGACACTGACCTGCAGAGATAAGTGGGTTATCATTCCGTTGTATAAGTCTCTGATCAGACCAAACTTGGCCTATTGTTCTCAGATTTGGTCCCCAGGATTTGAAGGGGATAAATTAACTGTGGAAAGGATACAAAGACGGATGACAAAGATGGTTTCAGGACTGTACAAGGATAGTTATGAGGATCGGCTGAGAGAATGTGGACTGCAGAGTTTGGTGGATAGAAGAAGGAGAGGTGATATGATTGAGACTTTTAAACTGTTGAGAGGTGGTTACAGGGTTGACACTGGGGAGTTCTTTCGCTTGGTTGAACAGCGGGAAGGAGTGATGACAAGAGGCCATCCCTGGAAGTTACGAAAGGAAACTGTGAGCAAGAGGGTAAGGAGTGGTTTCTTTGTGTGCGGAGGGTGGTTGAGCCGTGGAATGCATTGCCTGATGGAGTGGTGGGAGCGAGAACGGTCAGTGAGTTTAAAGAGTGGTATGATAGACTTTGTGTTTCTCAGGGGGGGACCTCCCCTCGATGAGTCTTGACAGACTTTATGTCTTAGGAAGGACCTCCCTTGATGAGTCTTTTGACTCCTTGGAGGCCTGAATAATAATAATAATAATGCCAAGAACTGGAGGTTAGGCTTAACTCAAGAAGAAGACTCGCACCTTACCTAAAGATGTGGGTATTACCAAAAGTAAAATAATTTCTCTCTCTCTCTCTTTCTTCAGAAAATAAGTACTACATTTAGCTAAGACTGAAGTGTTAGGCCTATGAGGACTACAATGAAAAAGTGAAGACCAGAATTTAGGACTTTATGAATTAATTACTTACAATTATTTGCAGCATTGTTTATGTATAAATAATTCATAAAACTGTAGCACAAGTTTCTCTAAAAAAAAAAATAATTTGGACTGCAGAAGTAGATATTCTAATATTCCAATTGGAAATGGACCATAAAAATCATGAAGCTCACGATTTTTATGATGAGAAGATACGAGTCTTCTACTTCTTGAGTTAAGCCTAACCTCCAGTTCTTGGCATAAACAATTACAACTGGCAATCTTAAATTGCCAAAAAACATGAAAAACAAGAGCATTGTGTGAATTTTGCTCTAAGGAAGATGTGAAAAAACCACATTGTGATAGAGAACCAACAATATCCATAGCATATACTGAGAAGAGCTATGTGTGAAGAAGAAATGAATGCTTTTGGAGGTGTTAAGATTATTTGATATTCTAATATATCTATGTTATTTAGCTATTTTGGGAATATCTACAGATTGTTTTTCATACTCACAACATCTATTAAAGAGGTCTCCTTAAAATTAGTTCACATTAAATGCCCTTTTGGTTAAAAAAAGATTCAGGTTTGAAGCTTGTCTGGGATACATTGAATAGTTTTGTTTCATCAGAAGGAGAGTTAACCAATATCATATAGAGGTGGCAGGAGTTTCCTTCTGGAAAATCAGGATTTTCATTCTGCAAAACAGGCAAACCATTCAGCAGAACACAAGCAATTTCCAGGCACAGCATATACACTTCCCTTGTGGTGGCTTTAGCTGCTCCAGCTGCAATTCCAAGCAAAGAACTATAGCATCTACAAAATTACTTCCACCTACAAAGAACTGCAGTGGATGCTAGGCTGTATCAAGTTTCATAATGCTAGAAACTCAATCCCGAAAAGTGTAATATGATATAAATACCTCAACTAAGATGTTGCTATGATTTTGTGCAAGAATGTTCCATCATTTCATATCAATGTATCTTTTGATAATTTAAAATAAGGAGAATTGATGAGTACATTGATTTTTTCAACCAAAAGACGAATATAAGAAAAGAATAATACTGGGTTTAATAGATCGTAATAGATATTTAATTAAACCAATTAGTTTTGCCACATATGCTAGTAGCTTCTTTTGGGCTACTAGGAAGAACAAATATACAATAAGCAGTAAACATGAACCATTACATAACTAAAAACCGAATATATAGGAACTGTTGCACAAAAATAAGAGAAACACGTGGAGCATGGAAGCTGGCATGGATCAGCCATTGTTCAGTAGATATGCAAGATAGTTGGCAGAAAAGTTAGTCTGATGCATAGAAAGATCTAGTAAGTGACTTCCAAATGTCACATGAAATCATTCCTTGGTTTCTGGTGAGAATACCTTGTGAGCAGATAACCATCATAGCCTCTTTGATGTTTTAGGCATTGAAGTTGTAACTCTTCTATATAAGACATGGAGCTCTTGTCCCATTCAATATTGTGGTGAGTGTTTGAGAAACAGAGAAATAGAATTTCAAATTTAAATAAGAACAAAGATATTATAGTACTCAAGGCTGATAAAAGCAATTGTCCAAAATTTCAATTTTACTTTCTGACACCTCTATCTTACACTCCATTAGATTATGACCCTACATGGACAAGCCATGAGGAAACCAATAACCTTTTATGCAACACGACTATGTGGATTATGAATCTTAAAAAAAAGACTGAAATCTATGCACCCCCATTAACTCCACGATTATATGGAAAACCCAAGGTACACAAGACTAATATTCCTCTTCAACCTACTGTAGATGGTATTAACTCACTTATTTGTTATCTAAATATCTGGCTAATCTTCTAAAGGAGCACATCCGATATGCAGATGTTTACATTAAAAATTCGCAACCCTTTGTAGAAAAAGTAGGAGAAATTTCTATCTTGCCAACAGATATTGTAGCTGGTCAGGATATTGTATCGTTATTCACAAATGTCCCTGCAGATAAAATTATGGCACTTGTAGATAATCTGTCCCCTCAGGACATCTAACTATTTAGACATTGTCCCAACTCAAATTTTTTCAGATGGAATGGGAAAAGCTACAAACAACTATCTGGCCTTGAAATGGAAGTCCTCTATCTCCTCCATGTGCTGACTTATTCATGGAAAACTTTGAAAAAGATTTCTTGCTATCTACAAATCCTAAACCATCACTTTGTTGGAGATACATAGATGACATATTTATAATCTAGAAACACAGTGTGACTGAGTTACACGATTTTCTTTCATCTATTAACTTCTTCTACCATAAAATTAAATTCATTTTAGAACTTGAAAATAGAGGAAAATTACCTTTCCTAGATGTTCTAATTTCAAATAAGCAGGAGGCATCTCTCTCTTAGCATATGCCGTAAGCTCACTCATACAGGTGATTACTTACATTTCTCTTCATTACACCACATATCGCAAAAATAAGGTATTATATATATGCTGAAAAACAGGATGATCTCTATTACAAGAGATGAAGAAACACTAAAAGAAAAATTACGTTTTCTTCTCCAACTATTGGTGAGCGATGGATATTCTAAGAAAATGATACAAAGAATACTATTCTCTACTCCTTCTCTACAACAGATCTGTGAGATTCACTACAAAGCCTCAGTTTCCATTTTTTATATCAGTTCAGCAAACTTTCTCTCAACATAACCAGTCTCCTTATATAACAGCTCTGTTATGTTCGCCTAAGAAACAAAACCATTGTAACAAATGTCCTGGACTTGACAATATTCCATGTTCTTGTGGCCTTGCTTACACAGGACAAACATCTAGAAGTTTAGAAATTGGGTAAAAAGAGCATATTGGAGACATCAATAACAACAGAGAAGATGCCTGGTGTTCCCTTTCTCCCACTAACCAATATGGAATGGACAAGAGCTCCATACCTTACATAGAAGACAACTTCAGTGCCTGCAACATCAAAGAAGCAACAATGGTTGTCCACTCACAACAGAAACAAAGAAATCGTTTTTTTGTGACATTTGGAAGTCACTTATTAGATCTTTCAATGCATCAGTTAACTTTTCTGCCAATCTACTGAACAATGAGTGACCCATGCCAACTTCCATGCTCCACATGTTTCTGTTTTATTTTTGTGCAACAGTTGCTATATATTTTTAATCTTTAATGGTACCTGTGGCATGACTATAAACAATAAATTACACGACAACCACACTAATTAACTTTAATGAAATGAAAGTACAGATACTCATCATCATCATCAAATTCCTGCCATGTACCCTCAAGGGGTGTACAGGATATGATAGTACTACATGAAAAATTTACATCATAAACTTCCTATCTACAATTTTCCTCCAAATCAGTCTGTTATCAAGACTCCAATATCATCAGATCTTATATTTCTATCTTCCAAGGCACTTTTTACTGTATCAATACACCTATAATCTTGGTCTTCCTCATAGAAAACTTGTTTTGCTAATCTTTCCTCTCCCATTCAGTTTAAGTGATCATACCATCTGAGATTAGCTCTGCTAATGCATTCCTGGATGCTGACAATATCAAGTTCTTTCCTAATATCTTGGTTTTTAATATGATATTACCATTGATGCCATCTGTTCATGCCCCTAATCTTTCCCAGGACTCTCATATCTGTGGTCTCTAGTCATTGGTCAAGTGTTTTACTTATAATGGATTTATTTAGAAGTTTAACATCATCTGCATAAAGCAAAGATTAACATCTCCAATTTTGATATCAGGTTTAGTACCACTTTCCTTCATAATGTGATTCATATAGATAACGAATAACAGAGGGGATAATGTACATCCTTGTCTCACACCAGATTTAACATTAAACCACCTTCCTGTACTTTCTTCAATTCTAACTACTGACTTAAAACTCAAATAAAGACTAAGTATTGCTTGATATAATGATCCACTTACACCATACAACTGCGGCGTTTTGAACAGTTTCTCTCTTGGCACCTTGTCATATACCTTTTCCAGATCTACAAAACTTAAATACAGATCGTTATATTCCCATGATTTCTCGACTATCTGTCATAAAGTGGAAATCTGATCCTGACAGCCTCTATTTGGGCTAAATGCAGCTTGTTCTTCACCAAGCTTCTCTTCCCACAATCCTTCTCAACCATTTCTCAAGTATACTTGCATATATCTTGCCAGGAACACTCAGTAATGAAATACCTCTGTAATTCTCACATTCAGTTTTATTTCCCTTTTTATATATGGGTACTATAAGAGTTCTACTACAATCATCTGGAATTTGTCCAGGCCTTCTCAACTATGCAGTGCGGTCACTGTAAGACTTTTATACTTCCATACTTGAGCATTTCTGGTCAAATATCATCTATGCCTGCTGCCTTTCCACATTTTAGGCTTTTGATGGCTTTTTCTACTTCAAGTATGGATATGTATTCCTGATTGCATGCCTGTCAGTGTTGTTTACCACTGTGCTATCATCACTGCTTGTTTCATTTAGCAATTTTTCGAAGTAATTACTCCATACTTCAAGGATATCTTTTTCTCCTGTTTTCATGTCACCCTTATCATCTCTAATTCCTTTTTATAGCAGTTTTTCCTCCATTTCTGAGCTTCTTCAACAACCTCCAGAATATCTTGCCACCTTCTTGATATTTATTTTCTATGCTCTTACCAAAGTCCTCACATGCTTTTGTTTAGCTTTCTTACATTTGTCTCTCTATTCTCTAAGTGCACAAGCTGACTTATTTGCCAGGAACTTTTGATATGCTTTCTTTTTCTTCACTACCTCTTTAACATTCTGTATCCACCATGCAGTTCTGATTTTTCTATCCTTGCAGAACAACCTCACCACATGCCTCTCTGGCTGAATCAATCAGTGTTTTCTTTAGGGTTTGCCACTGAATCTCCAAGGTTTGGCTCCTGTTTTCAAACTCTTTCATTTTTTTCTTGAATAATATTTCTGTATTTCAGTGTACAGTTCATATCTGAAAGCTGCTCAAGTCTTGAACAGGATAAAATTGAATACATACATATTCAAGGCCCACCTTTTCTAATTGGGATGTGGGGGCAACAGCTGCAAGAGGAACTTCCAATGGTCACGATCCTCTGCCACCAAGCTCAGGTGTTCTGGTGGGATTCCCAAACGTTTCCACCCAAGGTTTTGGATATAATCTATCCAGCGAGTCCTTGGTCTTCCACGTGTCTTCCCACCCTTTGGCTTGGCAAAGAGGGCCTACTGAGAGAGCCTCTCTTGTGGCATTCTGACCAGGTGCCAGTACCAACGTAACTGTGATCTCTCAACACGGAGAAGCAGCGGTTGAGTATTGAGGGTTTCCCGAATTGCAGAGCATCTGACTCTGCCGAGTCTTGTCAGCCCCGCACCCCTCGAAGGAACCTCATTTCAGCCACTTGGATTCGTGTCCGCATTCTTTCGGTCATTACCCAACTCTCATGACCATAGGTGAGAATGGGGACTGTATTGAAGACAGCCAGCTTTGCCTTTTGGCTTAACTCCTGTTTCAATACTAGCGAATGGCCAAGCTCCCAAATTATTGAGCTTGCTAAGCCAATTCGAGTATCTAGCTCTATGTCCCATTTTCCATCATTCGTGAATATGGACCCAAGGTATTTAAACTTTTCCACCTGCCTCATTGGGACTCCACTTACATTTAGAGTGCACTGGGATGGTTGTCTTGAGACCACAAATGTTTCAGTTTTAGCCACACTGATCTTCATTCTGGCATCTGCACAAACAGCTACAAACCTATCCAGGGTCCGCTGGAGGTCATCTGTGAAAGAGCTAAGCAGAACTAGGTCATCTGCAAAAAAGCAGACGTCCAATGCTACATCTTCCAATTCTGACACACTCATTGCCTCGGCTGTGCCTATCAATCCAGTCCATAAATATTATGAAAAGGAGGGGGTGACAGAACCCACCCTTGGTGGAGGCCAACAGAGACTGTGAAAGGTTCAGACTTTGTGCTGTTTACCCTGACACAAAACTCTGGGCATTCATACAGGGACTTGATGGCAGCTAATAGTTCGCCATCCACTCCCTACTCCTGTACTACTTGCCAAAGCTTATCCCGAGGAACCCTGTCATATGCCTTCTCCAAGTCCACAAAACATGTGTAGACATTCTTGGCATATTCCCAAGATTTATCAAAGACTTGCCTTAAAGTGAAGATTTCGTCAGTTGTGCTTCTACCAGGACGAAAGCCATATTGTTCTTCCTGGAACTTTGACTCAACTGTGCTCCTGCACCCTCTTTCCAAGCACTTAGCATACACATTCCCAGGCAGGCTAGGCAGAGAGATGCCACGATAGTTACTGCAATCCTTCTGGTCTCCCTTCTTAAAGACTGGTATTATTATGCCTGTCTGCCATTGCTTTGGTGCTCGCCCAGACATCCAAGCAGCCTGACACACTCGAGTCAGCCAGAGAACACAGTCAAGATTTAAGGCTTTTAGCATTTTTGGCCAAATTTCATCATCGCCAGCAGCCTGGCCCGATTTTAGCGATTTTATTGCTAAATGGACCTCTTCTGCTGTGAGACCAGTCATTGTCCCGATCTGCACCTCTTGGATGTCCACAACTGCTGGGCCACCCAGGTTAAGAAGGCTCTCAAAGTATTCCCTCCATCTGTGGAGGATATTCTTCTTGGTTGTTAAAAGTGCACCATCAGAGTCCTTAATTGCCCTTGCTGTGCACGATTTCCTCCTTTGAAGGCAGCAGATGGGCTGCCAGAATACTTTGTTTGCATTTGCATAGGATGAGTCTAATCTTTCTCAAAAGGATTCCCAAGCCTTCTGCTTTGCTGTCTTTACTGCCTCAGCAGCAGCTTTTCGTGCCTCAGCATGCCGTAAACACATCTCAGGTGACCTGACTCTAAGCCATGTCAGGTAGGACTCTTTTTGCCCGGACAGTTTTTTTGGACTTCTTGGTTCCACCAAGGTGTCCTTTTCTCACTGCCCGTTGCCACGCCGAGCTGCTTTCTGCCACAACATGAGAGTGCAGAGGCAGTGACAGCTGTTCTGAACAGCTTCCACTCCTCCTCAACATCTGCAGTATGCTTGGGAATCTCTTTGAACTTGGAGGAAATGTCATCTGCAAAATTCTTCCTCACAGCCTCATTTTCCAATGTCTCCCATTTCACGCGGTATAGCTCTTTAGGCCTACCAGCGTTGATGGTAGCATCTGGTTTCTGAAGCCGTAGAGTGCACACAACAAGGTGGCGGTCAGTTGACAGTTCTGCCCCTCTTCTCACACGAACGTCCAACACTGAGGAAAATAGGTCTGCTGAGACTATAAAGAAGTCAATCGGAGACCTTTGTTCTAGTGTATTCCTGTACCAGGTATACTTATGGACTTCTCGGTGCTGGAAGAAGGTATTCATTATGGACAAGTTATTAGTACAGCAGAAGTCCAATAATTTCAGCCCATTCGCATTAAGGTCAGGGGTGCCGTTCCTCCCAACCACTCCAATATGAAATTCAATTTTATCCTGTTCAAGACTAAACGGTGATCACTTCCAATTTCAAATCCTCTGTACATTCTGGTGTTCTGCACCAGGGAGAAAACATCACTATCAATAATAACATAGTCAATGAGACTTTTATTCCTTGCCTCTTCTCTCCATGTGAATTTGTGCACATTTTTATGTTGGAACATGGCATTAGTAATAACCAGTCCATGTGCTGAGCAGAAATCCAACAAGCATTTGCCATTATTATTAGCTTTGCTCTTTTCTCCAAATTTTCCCAAAATATTTTTGTATGTCTGACAATCATTTCTTACTCTGCTATTTAGATCCCCAAAAAGGACCAACTTTTCCTTTTTCATTGTGTCAGTTGCTTTTTCTAAAGCCTCAAAAAATTCCTTCACTTCTACCTTAGTAGAACCTTCTGTGGGACCATAGAGACCACTGAACAATGAAACCAAATAAGTCTCATTGTTCAGTTCCCCATTCTCATATTTGCCCACATCACTCTACTTGAGACTGCCTGCCATTCAAGAAGATTAGCCTCATATTTAGTGTTGAAAACTAAGGCTACTCATTTTCCTTGATTGTCATTGCCTGAATATAATATTTTGTATTTATTGCTCAGAAAGATCTCACCAGTTTTGCCTTTTTTTTGTTTCAGTCACCCCTATTAAAGGGTGTCCCAAAATTCACGCAAGAAGTAATTTTGATAGAAAACACAGGTTTTTAATTAAAAATTGCAATTTCTTATTGATTCATAAAGTATACAGTATAGGGTTATGCATGGAATAGCATATTGGGTAAATGGCCTCCATGGCTTTGCTGGCACATACGCACTCTTTTGTTGAAATTTTCCATGACTGTTTTGCATAAATTTGGCTGAATTTCGTTGATACAGCGCTCAATTTTCTCCTTCAAGGCATGGGTGGTCGTGGGCTTGTTGGCATAAACCCTAGACTTCAAAAAACCCCAAAGAAAAAAGTGCAACGGCGTTAAGTCACATGATCTGGGCAGCCAATTCTGATCACCAAAACGGGAAATTACACGACCAGGAAATGACTCGTGCAGTAATTGAATTGTTTCTCGGGCTGTATGGCATGTGGCACCGTCTCGTTGAAACCACATGTCGTCCACATCCATATCTTGCAATTTAGGCACAAAAAACTGGATTATCATGTCACAATAGCGAGCACCATAACTGTTATTGCCTTACCAGCCGCATTTTTGAAGAAGAATGAACCGATGATGCTTCCAGCCCAAAATCTGCACCAAACAGTGACACGTTGTGGATGCATTTGTTTCTCAACAATCACTCGTGGATTTTCTGAACCCTAAATGTGACAATTTTGTTGATTAACGAAGTCATCAAAATGAAAATGAGCCTCATCGCTGAAGATGATTTTGTTCAAAAAATAAGCATCCACTTGTTGTTGTTCCATAATCCATTCAACGAACTCTCTTCCCTGTGTGCGGTAGTAGGCTTCAGTTCTTGAGTCAATTGAACTTTGTAAGCATAAAGATGCAAATCTTTTGTGAGAATACGCTGTGGAGAGCTTCTCGAAATGCCCAATTCAAGACCACGGTGCCGAATTGGTGTTCCTGGCCTCTCAGCAACACTCTCACGAACTGCTTCGATGTTTTCTGCTGAACGACGGCCAGAGTGTATAAGATCACTAATTGATCCAGTTTCCTTGAATTTTTTAATTAATATTTTCACAGTTGATGAAGTTAAATCACCATTCCGACCATATTTTGTACGAAAATTGCGAACTGTAGCTGCCAAATCTTCATTATTTTTAAAATATTGCTCAACAATGAAAATGCGTTCTTTCGTGTAGTGCTCCATTTTTACTAACCCTGAACTGTCAGCTGCCACGCTGTCTTTTTTTTCTCGTTGGCAACACTTTACCGCACAAATGGCGCTAAATTTAAATCTTGCATGAAGTTTGGGACACCCTGTATATCAATCTGGTACTTATCCAATTCCTCAGCCAGCTCCATTTCTTTGCCATTCAGGCTTCTTATGTTGACAGTACCGATCTTGAATTCTGGTGATGTTGAGTTGGGGTAGGTTTAGGATTTGTTCCAATAGCTGACTTTTCACTGTTTGCCCTTGTTCCCCTGGCAAAAACAACAGGGACCTTTTTTTAACCGGGTTATACTCCAGTCGGCATGAAATTCTGTCATGTACTATCATTTGATATTTTGGTTTAAGCCAATAAGAATACAATTTGATTGGCTAAATCCCAAATTGTCAGCCCATCCTCGTTCGTTCAGTATCCAAGTAGATACCTAACAGGGTGCACCACAAGAAGGTGAGGATTGGACATTAGGTCAGAAGTCCTGGTCGGTTCTCCACATTCCTTTTAAGGCTATGTGGAGGTCTCCTCTTGGTTATATAGCTTTGACCCTTGAGCACCCCCATACAGATATTCCGTAATGAAAACAACAGTACATCATCAGCGCATAGAAACAAGCAAATCAAAGAAAGAAGAATACAAGGTACATACAGCAGTTGTTGGTTAATCAATTAAAAACTGTTGCCGCATGATAGAAAATTAATAAATAATAATATTATTATTTGACACCTACAGTAGTCCAAAGACTCATCGAGGGAGGACACCTGCTCTACAACTCTCTCTCCACCAACTGACTGTAACCACACCAACGCAATCTACCACTGACCACTACTATTCCCACAGACAATCACAAACATCCATGCCCACGGCAGGATCCAAACCTGCAGATATGCTAACCACTCAGCCAGCCAGGCTGACTATACAGACTAGCTGGCAGATTATGAAAAACTATTTTTCATGGTTACATAAAATAAGAATCTCCCAAACTTTTGGGAGAAAGAGACAATCGTCCCAATTCAGATTTGGCTGATGAAAAAGCATTCATATTTAAACTTGCTTCTATGGAGAAGATAAGTTTCATTCCACTGGATCCTATGTTTAGTGTCAATACTATGTTGTGCCAGACCAGACTTTTGAGGTTTTGTGTATTCGACATAATATTGATGTTCATTAATTATTTTTTCCACAGAATAGCCTATCTGCCCAAAGTATATTAGATTACATTCATAAGGTATGTGGTAAATGCCAGCTAATGATAGTTTGTCTTTTGTAGATGGCAACAGACGGGAAATTTTGTTGATAGGAAAATATGTGGTAATGAGATGATACTTCTTCAAAATTCTCTGAACCAATCGGTTCAGAGATGCCAGAAATATAAGGGACTGGAATTTGGAACCCTGAAGTCTGTTGAAGAATCCTGAGGTACTGGAACATAGGAGTCAATTATCTGCTGGATTTGATTAGGGTTGTAACCATTAATCCATTAACGTTTTGATAGCGAGTTCTTGTTGTAAGCTTGAGGGATAGGGGCACACATTATGCGCTCTATTAATTAAAGACTTGATAACACCAATTTTTTGTGAGGTGTGATGAGCAGACTTTTGATGAATGCATCTGCGAGTAAAGGTGGGTTTTCAATAAATACTGGTTGATAAATTACCGGAGACTGTGCGCGTAAGAAGGATATCCAAGAATGGTAAACTACCAGCCTTTTCTTTTCCATGGTGAGTTGAATGTGTGGGCGAAGGCTATTGATCTGTTGTAGGAAAGTGGTAAGTTCATTTTCAGAATGAGGCCAAACAGGAGGATAACCATGGCAGTGTCTTCAATCTTGTTTTTCCAGCTGAAATATTCTGATTCTATAACAAATTCAAAAATGTTTGCAATATCAGTAGGGTAATCACCATATAAGATATAAAACTTTGGATAAAAGAATCAAACAGTTATGTAAAATATTGAAAGGAAACTGGATAAATAGGCATTGCACTGAGATAGAAGAGTTACAAAATAGGAACAAAACCATAGATGCATTCCTGAAAGTGAAAGAATTTAATGGAAAAGCAAAACGTACACAGTCTGTTAACATCAAGGACAAAGATGGAAACATACTCAATGATAAGGAAAAGATAAATAGAAGATGGGTGGAATACTTATCAGATCTCTATGATGATGATGGTAACATGTTAGATGATTCACGACACCTTAAAGTTAAACGTAACAACAGATACCACTCTACCCACAAGAAAGGAGGTAGAACACATAATTATCTTCCTAATAAAAAATCCTCTGGGTGCGATAATATTCTGGCTGAGTTGTTGAAACCTTTGACTGGCAATAATAACAACTATTTAGTGGAATCCATTCAGGACATCTATAAAACAATACAATTACCTGAAGTTTTCACATCTATCTGCATACCAATTCCAAAGAAACATAATGCACAAAATTGTGAGGATTACAGAACTGTGAGCCTAATATCCCATGCATCTGAAATTATTTTAACCATTGTTAACAAAACAATTGTGAGGGTTACAGAACTGTGAGCCTAATATCCCATGCATCTAAAATTATTTTAACCATTGTTAACAAACAAATTGAAAGAGCCATAAGCAGTGAATTGAGTGAACAGAAAGGCTTCAGAAGAGGAATGGGAACCATTAATGCTATCCTGGAACTAAAAATACTAATAGAAAGATCACTTGAAAGAAATAGGAACATTTACATATGCTTCATAGACTTTCAGAAGGCTTTTGACTGGGTAAAACATAATAAAATGCTCAATATATTAGATAAATTAGACATAGAAGATCATGTACTTAAGATTATAAAAGTGATTTACACCAAACAGAAAATGCAGCTGTTTAACAATGAGACTGCTGTAGTGAAGATAAAAAGAGGAGTTAGACAAGGTTGTATCCTTTCACCAAATCTATTTAATATCTATAGTGAGACAGTGATGAAAAAGAATGAAAAACAAAAAATAGGAATTAGTATCAATGGCATAAAATACAACAATCTTAGATATGCTGATGATACCATTCTAATAGCAGAAAACAAACAAATTAATCAAATTTCTGCAGCTACTAATTGAAGAAGGTAAAGAATTTGGATTAGATATAAATGCAAAAAAGACCAACTTTATAAAAATCTCAAAAGAAATCAGATACGAGCTAGAAATATTCATAAACAATATGAAAATTGGACATACAACAGAATACAAATATTTAGGCACCTACTTTACTGCAGATGGAAAACAAGATAAAGAAATAAAAATAAGAACAGCCATAGCTAAAGATGCATTCTGGAAAAATAAAGTTCTGCTCAGAAGTTCTGTGAGTATCGAGACAAAGAAAAGAACGATAAGAACATTAGTGTGACCAATTTTCACATATGGAAGTGAGACCTGGATATTAAAGAAGAAAGTAAGGCAACAGATAATGGCCTTTGAAATGTGGTGCTATAGAAGAGCTCTGAAAATCGTATGGACAGAACATGTGACAAATACAGATGTGCTACAGAGAATGAGAACACATATCTTTATTACAGGAAATGATCCAAAGATGAGATTGACAGGACAGAGGATACTAACAGTTTAGAAGGAAAAATTATGGGAAAAGGATCAAGAGGTAAAAAGCGAAGGACATGGCTTGAAGATATAAGATGGACAGGATCACATGGCTATGCAGAAACAAAAAAGCCACCAACAGAGAGAACTGGAAGGACATGGTGCTGCACTCTCTCACTGGGGAAGCTACATGAAGAAGAATCATCATATAGTAAATTAACAGTGTCAGATAATGGAATGTTGGTAAAGAGGGAAACAATGTCAAAGCTGACTAACAAATCCGACTCTTGAATTTGAATATTCTTGATTTTCTCAAGAAAATGTGTGGAATTATTAGTTATGTAAATAGTTCATATTTACCGCTTATTGTATATTTATTTGTTGTTCCTAACCCAGAAGAGGCCACTAGCATATGTGGTGAAAAAACTAGTTGGTTTAATTAAATATCTATTAATCTAGTCAATCCGGTGTAAGGAATAAATTATTTATGCTTTATTTGACAATATAGGATTGCTGTATACAGATCACTGCTTTCACCTTAGTGGGTTAGGCTCAATGGCATGCTCTTATGGGGAGTTAATTAATCCTATCAGACAGTCTGCCAATTGTGTGAATTCTCAAGCTAGTTTGTCGATGTGAATAGTATCTTAGCATACTATGAAACTATCCATACCCCAATAAGAGATTAAATTCTTATTTCATTGCTTTATAATTAGGCTGTAGTATGTAACCAAGAGGAAAAAAAAAAGACAAATTTTTGAAATATGTGAAGTCATCTACACCAAAAACATGATAGAATATTCATATGCATAACTAATCTAATACTGAATTAACCCATATTTACTATTGTGGAATATTATATTTGAGGGTAATAAAAATTCTACTGGTGAAAAAAAAAATATATATATATATATATATACACACACATAATAAATAAAAAATGTAAGAAAATTAAATTCTTGTCTTATGGGGAAACATGAAGGAATAATAAATAATTTTTGAAATAATCATATTATGATTGTTTCATATACAATTCATAACTAATTGGGGAATAACTATCAAACAGTTATTTTAATTTCAATTTTTTTGAGAAGCAAATTCTTTTGCAATCTTCCATAGTCGAATTAATAAAAGGGTAATAAAAACTAGTGGACAATTATAAGCTAAATTTTTATAGAAATCAAATATCTAAAAATTTCCTTAATATTAGATACTTATTTCTATTTACATAAGTGCCCAATTAAAATCTTAACAAATGATGAGTAAATAAGATATTCTTATGATTCCTTTATAAAAGTAAACAATTACAACTGTAAACTGGAAAGATTAAAATGTTACTTCCCAACACGTGGCCATTGAAACTATGAGAAAGCCATGACTTAAACTGCAATGATAAGAAAAAATTATCGAGGCTGAACTAACAAAATATCAATCACACAAAAATATAACGCATGCATTTTAAAACTACAAAAAAAGTTTTCAATTATGCACAAAATTTCTATAAAATTTATTAATCGTTAAAACGGAATAAATGAACATAAATTTGCTTTACTCAAAAGAATAGTAGTCAAATTATATTATACACTTCCTAACTACAGGCTTTAATTCTTAATATTAAATGTCTTAAAACCAATCATGTTCTATAAAAAAAAATAATAATGAACAAAAACATTTTAATATGCATGTATGTCATCACAGAGCATATATTCATTGCTTCACCGACATATTATGCAAATAACTTGCATAAACATAACACTATTGAGGTTTCTAATTGTAATAAAGTTTGATTGTGACTAATATGATTTCAATCAAATCACATCTGATTTCATAAAATCAAAATTTGAAATATCACGAACCACCAGGATTATTCAAACCTGTCCAAAATGGCATGACAACCATTGGCAATTATTCATATTCTGACAATGAACAATTAGGCTGTTAATGGATTTCGCCCTTATTTTTGAAAGGAATGGAAATGGGAACGACAGTTGGTAACATGTCTCTTTTTGAAACTGGATATGGGCTAATGTTCAAGCTACAGTATATTGCAGTAGAGTAATAAGTAAACTGGAGCACGCATACACACACACCAAAGATAATTTTGGAATTCAGTTTACTTAAGTACTGACATCTCAAGTGAATTCTTTACTGTTTTATAATTATCAATGTAGAATATCTTATCTTCCTATATATATAAAATTCTTTACAAAACTACAAAAAATGAAGAAATGTGCAATGGTACCACTTTGGTACCATTGCACATTGATTGGCACATATGTGAACAGAGCCCCTTAGTGTAAATAAACCACTAAACCATCATGTTATCCTATGGTAATATTAGTAAGAGGCAGATGGATATATACGAGGGTGGTCTGAAAAGTTCTCGGCCTAACAATGAAAACACGAACTTATAATTTCAAAATTATTTTTCAACATAATCTTCCTTAAGACTAATATATTTATTCCCCCGATGCTATAGTGCCATCATCTCGTCCCTGTAGTGGTTCTCGGTAAGATCTGCAAAATACCACTCTACAGCTGCAATTACCTCTTGATTCGAAGAAAAATGCTGACCAGCGAGGAAGAGTTTTGGTTTTGGGAAGAGATAGAAGTCAGAGGGAGCCAAATGTGAGGAATAGGGTGGATGTTCACAATTCATAGTGCAGATCCCTTAATTTTCCCATTGCCAAAACACTTTTGTGAACAGGTACATTGTCTTGTTGATGAAAGACGATTTTTTTCCTCTGCAAACCGGGTCTTTTCTCATGAATTTTTTCGTCAAGTCTAGTTAAAAGATTGGAATAATATTCCCCAGTTATTGTTTTACCTTTTTCAAGGTAATTAAAAAACAAAATGCCTTTAGCATCCCAAAACACAGATGCCAAGACCTTTCTTGCTGATGGAACAAACTTTGTCTTCTTTGGCGCTGAACAACCGGCTTTTGTCCACTGGTTTGACTGCTGTTTGGATTCTGGTTGTAATGGTGAATCCAAGTCTCATCCATAGTAATAAATTTACACACAAAATCAGTTTTATTCTTGTTAAAAGGCTCCAAGCACTGTTCAGATTTTCATGTGAGTGCATTTTTGATCTGCTGTGAGCAAGCGTGGCACCCATCTTGCGCAAAGCTTTTTCATTTCCAATTCTTTATGCAAAATATATCCTACACGTTCTTTTGAAATGCCTATAGTCTCAGCAATTTCACACACTTTAACTTGCCGGTCATCCATTACCATATCATGCACTTCAATGATTTCTAGTGCTGTTACACATTTTGGACGTCCTTCATGTGGATCATCTTCAAGGCTGGTACGGTCGCGTTTAAACTCGGCAGCCCATTTCTTAACTGTCAAAAACGAAGGAGAAGAGTGCCCATAAACTTTAATGAACTTCTTTTGACATTAAACCTTTTTTTTAAAAAGAATTTTATAATGCATGATACTCAATTTTATCCATTTCAAGGGATACAAACAACACTTTTGTTTCAGACAGCTGTATAAAACAAACTACTTGATAGAATAACTTGCAATTTCACATTAATGCTTATGACAGATCTACCAACTTAGAAAAAAAAATATCTTGCCCATAGTGTTGCCATCCGTGCTGAGAATGTTTCAGAACCACCCTCATACATAAGTGGGAGTAAAAAAAAAAAAGCATTAAAATCAGGGCTAACTAACAATTTGCAAGAGCCAACATGCAGAGACTCAGCATACTCTGAAACAAGCGTTTCAGAGTATATTTCAACAGTTCTGAAATGTATTTCATACAATAACATGAATATTAAAATACCTATAAAATATAAAATTATATTCTCAGCATCAGAAAACTAAAATTTTTCCCTCCTTCATGGGGAGGGTGATTATGAACAAATAAATGATCAGGCAGCACACTTAACCTTTTTTTTAAGAGGAGATGACAATTTTATGTAATTTCAGCAATACTGCAGCAATGGTGGATTTCCAATCTAAATCAGCAGAATTAAATATATATATGACTAATATACTAACTGGTCAAGGATGATGGCAGAGTTGCCAATACACAAGAGCAAAGAAGAGGATAACTGTTGCTGGTTTGCCACAAAAAAAGATGTTTCATTTTTAATATCATAGCTAAAAAAAAGTGAAAAGAAATTGGATGTAAATCAGATATTCTATCATCACCTGGGAATATAATTACATGAAACGAGCTCCAAGAAGAGTATTTTGCAAAATATAAACCGCTGGTGTGGACATGTTAACAGAAGCTACAGCTGAGACCAGCAGACTGGTCATTATTGGAAATATTCTCAGCTGAGTTGTAGCTGTCCAGCATGACACTGTTGGATATTTGACTGTAACCTCAGGCATGGACTTGCCTAGTGGTCAAAGAAAGGCTGGACACTGTTACTAACTGTCCAAACATCAATTAAGTCTGAGAAATGGGCTTAGTACACTTTGAAGTTTGTGTAGAGGCTGCTGGTGCAGAGACCAACCTTCAAGGGAATCTGCAAGGAACCGAGAAAAGCTCTTGAGTGGAAGTAGTTGCAAGGAGGTCTGTTTAACAGGATGACACAGAGGTCTTGATAGATGGCTGATGAAATTAATACCAAATATGAGATGATAACAGAAGCAAATTAAACTAGAACCAATGTTAATCCGTCCATTGACAATTTTCTTCTGACAAATGTTTTTCAGAGCTAAATCTAATACTTTATACTGCATTTTTTTTTTTTTTTGAAACTTTATATTTAATTTCAACAGAAGTTTCAAACAAAAGGATTTAAAATATGCATACTTTTTTTTTTTTCAAACAAACAAAAATTCAAGGTATCATGCCCCTGATGCAGGCTTTTTCTTACCTGTTCATCATGCTTCACAAGAAATGCACGAATGGAAAATAACTAAGAGTAGATTTTCAATTCACACAGTCATCGTTTTTGTGCATATGCAATTAAGTCTTTTTTTTTTTTCAATGCTTCCGATTATTTTAACGCTTTTTCATTATTGGAAATGAAAAAGACTTCAAAATTTAAAACGATTTTATGTGATTTGCACACAGAAAATATGTCATATTTTGTGTGCTCACTTATTTCTTGGCTTTTCTTTATGATGCCCATGTTTAGTTTATGTTATAATTTCAATGAATATTAAGAATACACTGAACCCACTTCTCAAGGATTATTATAAAATACCTCTGCTTATTACTAGATGTTTGTTTCATTAGCAGTGGAAGGAAAAATAATTCTAATACCACCTCAATATATTTTCAGCTACCTGGCATCTATAAACATGCCTTTTATTTATGAATCAAACAAGTTATGCATCATTTTCCCGAAGAAATCATATGGAAAGTATAATTTTCTCCTTTCAAATTATATATATATATATATATATATATATATATAGCAAATTTTGTTCAGCCATTAGAATATGTAACATAGGATATGTTACATGTTTTAATCCCATCTTGTGTGATTGTAAAAATGTTTTGTCAAAACAAATACACTTGTATATTTGTGCACTAGCACTGAGCAGTCACATTAACTGAGAAAATGGATTGTGTTAAGATATTGTCACTGAATTTGTCAACTTAAACATTTGTTTACCCATTCTTTGTTGAAATATGATTCTACAGTGAAAATTTTCTATACCTGACAACTTTGATGTTGAAGAAAGAAGTATGCAAAGTCCTTTTTGAAGTTGACTATTCCTCTACTGAAAAGTGTGATCAATAGAATTTCAACTAAACATCAGCAGACAGAGTAGTTACTGTAAACTTCACAAGCTCATCTGTTAGGTACCGTAGCCCAACAAGAAAGAGAGAACATGAGGGGGAAAAAAAAAAAATTCTGAAAGAAATTTTCACTAATTAATCAAGATGGTTATGGATGTTTGGAATTATGACAAGCAGCTAAGGCTATGATGCAAGCATATTAAGTATGTATTCTTCTGGATGGTTTGCCTGTTTTAGGAGATGAAAAGTGACTTTCTTGTAGAAAAACCATGTCCCTTTTACATGAAACTGGGTAATTCACCTTCAGATGAAAAAAACTTTATAAAGGTTCTTCACATTCTAGGTGGGATTCAAACCCAATTCTTTCAACCAACAGGCATCATTAATACCATTTGAGCTATGGAGGCTCAAGAAAACAAAGACAATTTCTACATAATTATTAATAAAAATCTTAAGTATGCAAATCAGTAAGTGTGAAGCCAAGGAAGAACCATTTTTATTTATTGCTACATAGCAATTCTGTAGGTTTGCTGTTTAAACAATTTGACTGCTACAATTGTGAAACTATTACTATCAACAAGTAGTAACAAAAACCGAGTATGATAAAAATAACCAAAATAACAATGAACTTATTTTGGTGAACCAATCTTTTGGCAGAAAGACATACCTTTCATACAATGCATGCAGCAGAAGAACTGGATAAGAACAAATAATAGAGAGGAAAGGATGAGCTTTAAAATGTTTGCAAGTAAAAAATCATTGTTACTGATATTTCCCCAAAGATGTAGGCTGCTGTTTGGAATTATGACTAAAACAACCAAGGCTTTGAGGCTCATATGTTGTAACTGTGTGCTCTCTAGCCAGTCTGTTTTGTGTGATTTAAAAAAACCTGTTATCTCCATATGAAACTGGTTAAGTAATCTTCAGTTGAAAAGCCTTATAAAGATTCATGTCCCAGATGGTATCAAACCCAAGACTTAAGGCCTCTGTAAAACACCTATTTAAAGAAATATTTACACTGGTTGCAACAAAGTTTTAAATTAACATTAATGAATTCACTTAATAATCTGCTACTTCATAATTTTCAAATATTTCTGGCTATTAGATGGGTTACTGAATTATCAAGAAACTTCTGATCTGTGACAATTTCATGAGCTGAATTCAAAGAATTGATGAACCGCTTTAGAAAATTTTGATTAATATGAGATTCACTATCCATTAAGATCTCTGCAAATGTCTATCCAAGTATTTTACACAGTATGCAAAATCTGTGTAGAATATCAATTATATATATTGCATCATTTATTGAAATGTTCAGTATAATCATTTTGTAATTTTTTTTTTTTTTAATTAGTGCAGAATACATATAAGTACCAGACTAGCATATCATGTTTGCTTCAAAAGTAAAAATATGTTATAGTACAGTGTGAGTGTATATGCATAACTGTTCCATTTTCCAGGTATGACTGCTAGGTCCAAAATCTTCTTGCATATTAGCATTAGCAGTGAAAATAATTCACTTAGGTTATGAAAAAT
Source organism: Typopeltis vanoorti (assembly GCF_054136105.1). NCBI lineage: Eukaryota > Metazoa > Arthropoda > Arachnida > Uropygi > Thelyphonidae > Typopeltis > Typopeltis vanoorti. Next base: position 28,660,697 of record NC_143568.1, read on the forward strand.
CCACAGACTACAGCATAATTGTATACAAAAGCAACTGGACAGACCAATTTATGTTACTTAAAATAATTATTTTTAACATGCAGAATTATCTACCAGTGAAGTCCAAAGAAGGCTGGAGAGGGTGACAAGTTTTCCCAGTCTTCAGGATATGATTGAAGCTACATTTCACAACATTGATATTAGGACTTCACTGTGTTAACATATACTGAGCATTGGAATATCGCAGATAAGTTTTCATTTGTTGCAATAAAGGATTATTAGATCAGTGCCAAGGTCATGCCATGCTGGTACTTTACATGCTGGCAATTTAATATCAAAACACTCAATATCTTTGAAGTTACTATTTACAGAAACAGTTTATCAAAAAAAAAAAAAAAAATTATTAAAATGCTCATATCAATCATGAAAGATTCAAATCAAGAGTTTTTTCAACCAAATAATATGTGATTGTTCTGGATATGCTGGAGACATCAAATGGAGAAATTAGAGCTAATGTATCTCAAATGCTTTGGAGAAGTTGTTCACTTTACATTAGAAGACCTACAAAACACTTGCATTTCAACAAGCTAGCTCGATCAGTTTTACCCAGGACAGCATGATGTTTTTTGATCAAAGGCAAAGAAAAGATAGCCTAGTAAGTTTTCTCACCTACTGCTGATCCAGCTTCATTTTAAATGTAATACATTCACAGCCTTTTCCAAAAAAAGTTCCAACATGTTAAATACTATGCAAGGGGTAGGAAATGGAATATTGTGTTAACCCAGATGATACATTAAGCATATATATATATATATATATATATATATATATATATATATATGCGCTTAATAAAAACTCTATCTTTGAAGTTATTCACAGAAATATTTTGATCATCAGGATGATTATAAATTTAACAGAAAGAAAACTTTTAGTTTAATACTTTAGATTACTTGAGTACTCTGTGCTAGTACTCAAGAACTGAGTTAATCTAAACTTTAATTTGCTTAAGTTCCAATATGCTAATTCCTTTTTAGGCTAATTTTTTTGTGTAGACTCAAAACACGATTTTGAAACAGATCAAGATATGTTCCATAGCAAACAGGCACATCTCAAGAGGAAGAAATAAGGGTAAAAATTCAGGATTTTGTACAAAGCTATATAAAAGTTGATTTTAAAAAGTGTTTCCCCCTTCCATGAATAATTTCAGACAAGCTTTTAATACTATTCATTGGCAGCTACTTATTTACAAATAACCTTTTCCTTGGGACTTGGCATACTTTACTTTGTAACCAAGCAAAAAAAAAAAAAAAAATTGTCAGTCCACAATATTTAATATGATACATCATTTTGCTACTTGCAAAATTTACTTTGTAACCAAACATTATTAAATAATATGGTGTTTCCATATACTACTTGTATAGAGAAAATGTACGACATGCTGCAATATACATGTCTTGAAAGAAAACATTCATTATGAAATACTAAAGCAAATAATGTAAAGTCAACAACCTCTATATAGCCTAGTTGTGAAGATCATGTGTAAAATGTTTGTGGATGCTTGAGTAATGGATTAAAACAAGAATTTCATGTCCATTATAATTTGCTTTGTAACTAAGCATAAAAAAATTTCTACAACTTGTCACAGATAGTTGTAGTGATCATATAAAATTGTGTACTAAAGTTTAACTTAATAACGCAATAACACAAAGAACATGGGTTAACTGATGTATAATGTTTTAAAAATCACAATATCATTTTAAAGATAGCAACTTTGATTCCATTAATATGTTGATTAGGATTTAAACAAGATATATTAATATAATAAATTTAGTTTAATCCTTTATCCAAGTGTGAGCAAACAAAGTTTGCGCCTGAAAGTATCTTCAGGACTGGGTTAAGGTGGTACACACCAGGGCAACTCGTTGCAAAGGTGGAGCAAGCTACCAACACTCCTATCCTAGTATCTCCTATAATGCAAAACACATCTCCTTGCGGATATGTCTATTGTTATGCATTAAGGGAAGGGCCACTACCCAGACCGGTTTCGACCTTTATTGAGGTCTCTTCAGTGGGAGCCAGGCCCAAGTCGAGATATCAGGCAGAAGCATTAGCAGGTCATCTCCACCTATAGGAATTGCCAATTGGTGTGCCACCCTTTTTTTAATAAATTACTCTGGATTTAGAGAAAGATGTTGAACGTTTATTTTCCACTTGGTTAGAGTATAATAAATTTAGTTTAATCCTTTATCCATGTATAATCCTTTATCATGTATAATAAATTTAGTTTAATCCTTTAAGGTGTGTACCACCTTAACCCAGTCCTGAAGATACTTTCAGGCGCAAACTTTGTTTGCTCACACTTGGATAAAGGATTAAACTAAATTTATTATACTCTAACCAAGTGGAAAATAAACGTTCAAGATATATTAATATTGCATGTTTTTATGCCCTTGGTAATAAGCAAATTTAAACAAACACAACTAACTGGTTAAATGCTGTAAACTGGGCATTAAATATTTCATTTTACTAGTCACCTGAAGCATCAAATGTCCAAAATTTCAAATCTCATTTGTGATGAGAGGTGAAATTTTAGGTCTCATTTTTTCTCAAGTAAAGCTGAGTTAAAGCATGTGGAGTAAAGAATTTTACTTCCTGAAAACTTGATTGTAACATGCTTCCAGCAAAACAGACAAACCCAATTTGCAAACAATTAAAAGATAATCTGGGTGGAATAAAACTGTACTGCTACTTTTCTATAGGGACTCACATATGAAATCATGTTAAGTAAATTTTACTAAAAGTTCCTTATAATGAAGTGAAAATTTTGTGTATGGCAAACTCACAAAAACTGCAAAGTTAGTTTTTAAATCTGAGATTTCCATAATTCTGGTCAGTTGCATTACCATTTACATACTACTTCAGTCACAAAACTGAATCAACAACTACATTTTTTTTAAAATTACGTCTGACACATAAAAGATTGCATTTGACTGATTAAGTCTAACAGGAGTAAGTCAACCAGACTGGAAATTTCTGTTTAAAGAAATGAAATTTGTCTTATTACCAAAAAATAATAATACAAATGTTATGACACTGGCAAAACTATGCTTAGACAGAACTGTTTGAAAATAATGTCTATAGGATCAAGATGAAATTCCAAATATCAATCATAATCCATTTCCTGATATGTATCCCCAAGGGGTGTTTCAGGTTACCAAATGTTTAAATTTACATTATTAATCTCCTATCAAAAATTTCCCTCCAAATCAGTATTACTTGTGATGACTTCAATATTGTCATATTTAACATTTCTTGCTTCTAATCCACTTCTGAGTGAATCAATTCACAGACCTTTATCTTCTGGATCTCTTTTCTGCCATCTTAGCATCAAACCTGATTTGCTAACCTTTCCTCAAACATTCTATTTAAGTGACCATACCACCTCAGATTAGCCCTGCTGACATTCTTGAATGTTGACAATGCTCCTTTCTAATATGATTTGGCATTGATGCCATCTGTTCACTCCTCTAACTTTCTTAGAATCCTCATATCTGTGGTCTCTCATCTTTTGATCAAGTGCTTTATTTCTAACCCAACTCTCAGATCCATAACTTAAATTGGCTCAAAACATGGCTAGTTTGGAGTTTTGGCTGTTTCTCTCTTATTCCATATAAATTTATTCAGCTGGCTACTCACCATACTAGTTTTGTCTGGTTATCTATTTCCAGATTTAACCTGCCATCTTCACTAAAAACTGTGCCTAAATAGCTGAAATACTTTCCTTGTTTTATAGGATCTCCATTTAGAATGCAGCTAACCGCGTGGTTAGCCTAGTGGCTTTGCGCTTCGCAACCATATGCCTGGGGAAGGAGCGTCCCAGGTTCGATTCCCGTTGTAGACGTGAGGAATTTGAGGATCTTCCTCAGGCATAACCGGCTAACTTGGCTATGTTTATCTGGCGTTTTTCATCCCGCAAACAGGCAAACCGGCCCCGTGAACATACGCCTCTACAGTCAAAAATATATCCCCCCCCAGCGGCAGACCAGGCGACGGGTCGATTGGGAGTAGTACTAACAAGAAGTCGCATCTAAGTAACACGCGGACCCTGCATAGGAAGCGGGAATAACGCGTAGAAGAAGATTTAGAATGCAGCCGAAGTTTTCTATGCTCTTACCTATTTTCACAGTTCTGGTCTTTTTAGTGCTGATTTTCATGCCAACTGTGTTATAGCTATTATTCAATTTAGTTAGAGAATTCTAGAGACTCTTGCACTAGATGTGTTTAGGAGTACATAGTCATCTGCATAAAACAAAGAGCTAAGTTTGACATCACCAATTCTAATATCAGGCCTAATGCCACTTTCTTTCATAATGTGATCCATATAGATGAATAAGAATAGAGATAATGCACATCCTTGTCTTACCCCTGATTTTACATCAAACCATCTTCCTGTATTTCCTTCAATTCTAACTGCTGAGTGACAACTTAAATACAGACTATATATTGCTCTGTATAATGTTCTATTCACCCCCATACAACTGAAATGTTTTGAAAAACTTTTCTCTGGCCACCTTGTCGTATGCCTTTTCCAGATCTACAAAACTTAAAATCCTTGTCACATTCCAATGATTTCTCAACTATTTGTCTTAAAGTAAAAACCTGATCTCAACCTCAATTTGGCATGAACTCAGCTTGTTCTACTCTAAATTTCACTTCCTCAACTTCTTTTCGAGTATGCTTGCATAAATCTCACCTGTAAGCACTTAGAAAAAAATTCCTTTGTAATTCTCACATTCGGATTTATTCCCTTTTTTGTTTATATTTTTTTATAGTCAGTACTATGACAGCAGTACTCCAATCATTGGGAATTGATCAACTTTAATTTTCTTTAAAACTTTCTTACATACTGTTCTTTTCAATGTGATATCCATTTTGAAATTGGAAGTAAGTAATAATTACTTCTAATTTCAAAATTTTATTAGTTTTGTCCTTTTCTCCAAATTTTCCCAAAATGTTCCTATATGCCTGGTGGCATTGATTTCCTACTCTGCTGTTCAGATCTTCAACAAAGACCACTTTTTCCATTTTCTTTATGTCAGTGCCTGTTCTAATGACTTAAAATATTCCTCCATTTCTTCTTTAGAAGAACCTTCAGGGATGATAGGCACAAATAAGTCTCATTGTCTATTTCGAAATCTGTCCACAGAACTACTTCAAATTGCCTTCCAATCAAGAAGTTTATCTTCATGCTTGGTGTTGAATGCTATCGCTACTCCTTCCTTTCCTTGATCACCAATGCCAGAAAATAACATCCTATTTATACCAAATTTATATCATATTTAGTAAGATCTCACCTGCTTTTGTCTTCTTTGTCTCAGTAATGCCAATTATGTCCAGGTAGTACTTTTAATTCTTCTGCAAGTTCAGTTTCCTTTCTATTAATACTCCTTATACTGATAGTTCCTATCTTTCGTTCTTCTGATGGTGGGGTTACTCTTCTTACAGATGTTGAGTTACAGCTTGTTCTAGTAGCTGACTTTTCAATGTTTACCATAGTTCCTTGATGAAAACAGACAGGTTAAAGCCAATATAGAGTACAATTTGGTTGGCTAAGTTCCAATTGCCAGCCCATCCTCGTTCGTTCAGTACCTATCTACTAATGGGATGCACCATGTAAAAGTGAGGATTAGACATTACGTCAGAAGATCCAGTTGGTTCTCTGCATTCCCAAAAGGTGATGCGGAGGTCTCCTCCCAGTTATTTAGTTTTAATACTTTAGCAACCCCAATTTTACAAAAATTCTAATTTGACAATAGTTTAAATTCCAAATATAAACAAAATATTTTCTAAAGAGAAAAATAGTTAAACAGCTGAAAATTATATTTCGACTACCAAAATAAGTTCAATATCCTGTATGTTAAAGTTTATATACCATAACACAATTCATGTGGATATTCGGAGAAGTGACAAGTGAATAGGTTCTAATATTAAAACTAACATTTTCAGCCAAAGTTGAGTTTTGTCCAAATTACTACTAAAAACACAACTGATAATTTTAATTGTTGATATTACTGAGAATAGGTTCATTTTCTAAAGAGAGATGACACTAATTGTTTTAAAATGGAAATCACGTCCCCCCCCCCTTTTTTTTATATGTATCTGAACATTAATCATTCATTCCAGCATCGGTTAATTTTAAGATGAAAAAGGTTTTTTTTATTTAAATTAAATAAATATTTTTCAACTCAACGTCATTCAAAATCTAAAGTAATACCAATGCGCTCTTTGGATGTCATTAACTACCCATATGCACATATGCATTGGTGAAATATATCAATTAATTCATCTTTTCTATTCATGTTATGTCAGTTTTAATAAGTCTTCACATCCATGTAATTATTTATGTGCAAGAACATTAAGGCCAGTAAGGTGTAGTTAATATATCACAAATCCATGAACATTAAAAAAAAAAAGTCAAAGCCAATTTTTTAGGAGGTGGGAGGAGAGAGTATATGGATTATTTAACTTTAAGCCAGCATTTGTTGGCTTTCTCTTATCTTGATTATGCAACAGATATTTTACTTAAATATAAATAGTTTATTATATGTAGTTTATCAATGAAAATATCAAGCAAAGTTTTTAAGAACAGTTCTGAAATTTTATTAGAAGGCTATAAAAATGTTGCATTAACTTTATAGAATACATCCACTGCACTTAAAAGTAGTGCTTTATTTTTTGTACACTTTCATTGTTATCTGGAATATAAAAACATAATACCCCATGATGAAAGCACCTTAGGAAATAACAAGAACTCTGCTTTTTATATATTATTTCTGCACAACTAAACTGAACAGGAACAAATAAAACTGTCTTAATATCCATACATTATAATAGAGCAGCAAATATCAACAAGCATTTCAAGTAACATTTCATGTTACTGATACTAATACTATATTCAGATCACTATTAGCAGACAATGTACTGATTGATATATGTATAAAATGAAGCACTTTATGATGTAAATAATTCAACATTTATATATATATATAAATACTGTATATGTGTATGTTAAAAAAAAAAGCAGCTTAAGTACAAAATACAGTAAAATAAGAATCCTATAAAAATTGCTAGGTCCAAATAATGGAATGGATTAGTAACAAAGCTTAACTTATACTTTGGTATATGACTACATTTAACTCTTTTCCTTACCAGATTAACATACTGATTGACATAAATATCAGGCAAAATGGCATTACATGAAATAATGAACTTAAGAATTCAGAGGCTTGTCACAAGCCTCTGAATTCATTTGTTTTCAAGTATAAAATGGAATTTCACTTTGAATCATGTGGGGATTTTGAGTGAAAATCCATTATCTTTAAAAAACGTTTCTAAAACCAGATTTTCATTTCATCATTACATGAATGAGAATAACAAAAAGGTGGTATTCAAAAAAGATGAACATGTACATTCTGAAAACCTGCTTGTATTAAATAATATATAACATATATGACAGTGAAAAGGAGAATTCTTAGCCCTTGAGAAATACTGCGCACATAACATGCCATTTGCTTTAAAGGAACATTTTTACACTGCTCTGATAAGGAAGAAATTTTTACGCTGTTTAAATAATGAAAATTTTTCAAGCCTAATTAAAAAAAAAAAAGAAAAAAACGGTTTTCAGTATTTCTACTGATCATCCTTGTCTTTGGCCCCATGCTTCAGAATACGTGTGAACTCCAAGTAGTCAAACATTCCCTTTTTATTAATGGGTGCCTCTCTATACATTTCATCAACCTGAAAGTAAAGTAACAAAGATAAGTTTATTCTGAAATTGCAAATTTTTAGAAGTGAAAAATCAAATTTAAGTGCATTTTAACATCAAAGTTGACCTGAAAAAAAAAAAAAGCTAAATATTATGCCAATGAAAAGTTGAAACGTATATTTCACAGCAGTAGCTGGCATTGCAACAATTTGAAATAATTTTTATATATTTTGATATATTTTTTCATGGGAAAGTGAGAGAGCTGTGATTTTGATTTATGGCCAAAGCCACTAAAGCTATGAGCCCAAATTTTTTTTTTTTTTTTTTAACCGACTTCTTCTGGTTAGAATCTATTCAGAGAATGAAAAATCAAAATTTCCAGAAGAAAAAAAATTCTACCACAAAAATTAATTATTTGTATTCTACACAGGATTCAAACCAAAAGGGTTACAGCAGGTCAGGGAAAATAAGGATATCTTCAAATGTTTCTCAAGGCCATAATCCGCCCTGTGATCGAGAATTGTGAAAATCATGCAAAAATGAAATTTATATTAATAGTTCATAAATTGTGGTTTTAACTTCTTTGAAATAAATTATCTACCAATGGCTACTTTGAAATTAGTATATGTACATATCTCAAACTCAAGAAAATATTAAAATATTTAGAGCAACAAAGGCTATGTGGTTAGCAATTATTACTACACAATTAGCAGATAGCAGCTAAATATTCATATTTATAAATAAACTCTCCTTTTCAAAAAGTTTACACAACTGCTTCTGAATAACCACCGAAGAATTTTACTATATGCTACAATAAAAAAAGCAAAATATCAACCCTGCTTTATCTTCTTTATATAACACATACAGGGAAACTCTTGGCAGAACATTCAAGACCACTTTCTCACAACAGGAAAAACAGTTCAGTTTAACTTGGCCCAACAAAATACATTAATTCAGTATCTACTTAAAATTCTTCCGTCTAACTTTCCTAATAGTGAAATCATCTTCCTTGGAGACTTCGATGTTCACAATACAAGCTGGCTTTCCTCTACCAACTGCATGGATCAAGAGCAGGTAGAGGCCGGCATTTGCTATCACCAATTTTACACAAATTATTCATATGCCTACCAGAATATAAGACAACCCTAACCACTCAAAACAACCTAGACTTTTCCCTTACTAGTGACTCATCTAAGCATACAATGAATGTTCTATCCTGTAGGTGGCTAAGACCACAATTGAGCACAGATATCTTCTTCCACAAAGGAAATGCATCCACACATTGTATAATAATAATATAATAAAGCAGGATGATCGTCACAACTTTGCCTCATTTCTTTAGTTGGATTATTGCTTCCAACCATCTGACCCAAACCTGTATAACAAAATGTATCAATGAAATAATTCTTATCAGTATGAAAAGATTTATTTTCCAGTTCACTAATTGCTATCCCCTATATAAGCTTTAGCTAAATAAGAGATGGGAATAGCAGCACCCACCACTATTACACATCTGGATGATTCTACTGCATCAACAAAGAAAGGAAAAAACCAACCTTCTGGCATCCTGACTTCTCCTCTGCACAGATGACCTTTGTATGAGAATGACCAATAAGTACAGAATCTAGTCTCTCAAGCAAAAATATTGACTAAGGTAGTCAATTGAGAAAGTAAAGCTGGTCAGGAGAGAGAACCTAAAGGGATGCTACCATTTCTTTATACTAATGGCAGAAGCATCAAGAGGGAAGAGTTTCTGGCATTGGTTAGCACAACCTCACCAAAAGTTATAAGCATTAATGAAAGTTGGATAACAGCAGATGGTGTAGTTACAGAGATAGAATGCAAATGGTTTAGTATTTTTGGGGAGGATAGAGAAGGTAGAATGAGGAGAGATACTGCTAATGATAGATGAATTGCAACAAAAGATAGGCAGGAAGGTAGCTATTCATTTTAAGCAGTCTGGTGTGAGATCAAGGCCAATATGACAAAATTACAGTTAGTTGCTGCTGTATGCCAGGGGGTTCTCAGGAAGAGCTGAAAGACATGCATCAGCAAATTAGTACAATGCGTGCAGGTCAAGTGATATGTGGGACTTCAATTATGGAGATATAAATTGGAAGGAAGAAAGATTACATGGCAGAAAGGAAATGGAATTTATACACCTACTGAGAAATAATTACATGAGGCAGCATATGATAGAGGAGACTGTGTGCGCAAATATTGGACCTAACATAGGATTAGAAGTGCTATCACTAGAACTAAGGTTGCCACACTGCCTCTGACTGAGGAAAGTGACCATATGGTCTTGACTTGGAAAATTGTAAAACATGAACATCCTGTCAAGAAGGGATATATATGGAAATACAAAGATGTTTACAACAAAATTAGGAGGAACCTTGAAGCTGTGTACCATGGTATAAAACCCAGCAAAAGAAGGATGCTAATATTGAACAGGAGAATAGATAAGGAGAAAGGTGACAAGTAAGCTCATGAACAGTACAAGCGTCGGCAAGAAAGGTGATCAGATTACGAGAAGAAACTAGCCGAGCAGGCCAAAAGAAATCCAAAGAGTTCTTTCATTACATGGCAATTAAGAGGAAGAATAACTATGGAAGAATAATCTTAATGAGTGCTGATGAAGTCACAGAAGCAGATGAAATAGTTGAGTCACTGAGTGACCACTTTGCAAAAGTATATCGTTCCAAGTGAGGTTACTGCTGTGAAATATGTGACAGCATAAAGTGGGAAACAGATGTAGATGAACTAGAAGTTCTTATGATATTGCAAAATCTCAATGTATATATGGCTGTGTTATTAGATAGGATATCAACTCCTCTTTTACAAAAAAAAAATTAATGGTACTGGAAATGCCTCTGACTATGAGTTGCAGCTCTGGTAGAGCTCCAAGGGAGTGAAAAGAGAACAAAATAATTTCTTTGCATAAGGGAGGTTCTAAGACTGGAGTAGCAAATTATAGACCAATCACTATCTCAGGAGTAGCAATAAAAGTACTGGAAAAGTTGGTCAAAAAGAGAATTCCAGAATGGGTGGATAAGAATATGATACTCTGAGGGGCCACATGGCTTTGCAAAAGGCAGTCATGCCTTAATAATTTACTATCGTTTGATAATAGCGACAGCTAAGTTCGATAAAGGAAATGGCTACACAATGATTCTGCTGGATTTTGCAAAGCCATTTGACAAAATACCACATGGAACTCTATTACACAAATCAGATGGATATGACACTGGCTATGTGGATAAGGTGGCCGATGGGCAGATATCAAAAAGTAACATATGGAGGAGCAGAATCCAGGCAAGAACAGATGACTAGTGGTGTGCTGTAAGGTTCTGTACTAGAACCAGTACTGGTTATTTAGTACGTAAATCAATAAATGAAATAGGAAATAATCTGAAAGGAAATAGTTGTTTACTGATAATGCAAAATTGAGTAGAGCTATTACTCTACCCAACTGAGATGAAGAGCTTGCAGGATGATTTCAATAGGCTGTCAAATATGGGCAAAAGATAATGGGTAGCAGTTTAATGTGGAGAAATGTAAAATTATGAATTTTGGGATAAAGGATAAATCAATTACAAGCTGTGTACCACACGGATGAACTATACTCCAAGAAGGTTTATAATTAATACTTTTTAATGGGACAGGTGCACCTGACATGAAAAACTTTATTTAAAAACTCAATATATTTTATCCAATGTTATGACAACTGTCAGGGAGACAGACCATCTCCCTGACAAAGTCCACATAACATCGGATGAAATATATTGGAGAGTTTTAATAAAATTCTATATAATTTTTGCTACATCTACATGTGTAAGCTGTAAAGTTACTTCATATACTCCAGGATATATACTAGGGATTTGAAGGTGATGGTAGAGAGCTAAAGTTTAGAAGGCATATTGCTAAGGTTTTCAAGATAGCTCATAAGATTACTTGGCTATTGAACACATTAACAAGTAGTGATAAAGTTATTCCTCTTTATAAAGCTTTGATACAATTACATCTATTAATAATTAATATGCTCAGGTTTTGTCTCTTGGGAAGGTGGAGAGGATTTAGAAGCAAGTGATCTGTGCAATGTGCCATATGACAATAGACTGAAAGTGTGTAAATTGCATAAGTTGACAGATTGAAAGGGAAAAAAAATATCATAAAAACATTTGTTACTTAAAGAGTTTTATAGGATTGATGCAGGAGAAATGTTTAAGCCAGTGGTTCTTAACCGGCGTTCCCCGGAGCATGTGTTCCGAGAACTGGTGCAAGTGTTCTGCCAATGAAAGATGTCACATGATACAGTTAGCAAACATGATCTCTAAACGATATTCTAAATCAATAGAATATCGTTTAGAGATCATGTTTGCAGGAGATGCAGGGTGGAGAGTCTCTTTCACAGTCATTCAGTGACGTGTGTTTGGTTTGTGCGTTGTGTAACATCGTAGTAGCACACAATGATAAATGTATCATTGAATGAAAACTTAATTCTGAGGCAAGTACAACTGAAGTGGTAATAATGACATTGCTGCAAATACATCTCATAGAAGACAACATTATACTGTAAAATCTCTTGCAGAAAAATTTTGTTTGTTAATTTTTCGCAATCAATTTTAGTTTTTTTTTTTTGTTTCAATATTTAGTAATATTTAAAATATAATGTCCTAGGTAAAATGCCACTGTGAAAGTGCATATACGTTGACTGTATGTAAAGCTGTAAATAGGGATTATGCCAGATTAGTGACGACGAAACACCAACCAAAGTTTGCAAGGTCAACCGATGTTGACCGAACAGGCAGAATGATGTCATCGCTAAAGGCTAATCTCAAAAAGACAGCATGTAGAATAAAGAGTGACATTTTGCATAAAAGGAGATCATGGCTCTTGGCTTTGTTCCTGTCGCCAAGGCTTTTTGTTCCATTCATCGTTGAGGCTTTCTCCTTCCAGTCACTGAGACTCTTCTCCTGTCGCTGGTTACCTACCTGTTGAGTGCTGTAGGATCTTCGTCTCCAGATCACAGCAGGCCGATTTCCTTGTTGATGACTCTCAAGATCTAGTCTCCAGAAAGAGAGCAGTTACACGCAAGACTACCGTGAACTATGGCTGACTCTATATCGAATAATCGACAGGAAAGATCTATAGGAGACCACCTGTGATGTCCACAAGCAGCTAGGAAAGTTAACTAGAATGTAGACCTATGATGCTAAAGAAGTATGCTGAAATTTTGTTTGGACTCTTTATTCATGGTAGAATTGTAAGTATGCAATGTTTTTGTATTTGTTAAAAAGTGTCTCAGTATTGTGAACGCACTTACAAGAAATTGTAAACGGGCTTTAACTAAGCCAGGGGGGGAGATTGTTTGTTAGCTTGTATATTTAAGTAATGAATGTGTGCTTAGTTATAATACAGGAAGCAGTGCTATTGAGAAAATGTTTGTAATTAGACAATTACTAAGTCAGTAGTTAAAGGAAGGATTTTAGTAACCTGTTTATGCAGTGAGCAAGTATGTACATAGTTTATGCCTAATGAGTTAACTCAGTAATTGTGTGCATTGTGAATTTTATCTTATCAGTTGTAATTTTGCTTGTAAAAGGGTTAAGTGAAATAATTTCACAGTATTTCATGTGCAATGTATTCTTGTTGAGTTTTAAAATAAATGTTTTTGTTTTGTAACTACCTGATCTATTCTTGGGATAATGCACTATCTCCAAAAAAAATGTGAACCTGCGGGCACATTTTTTGTAAGAATAGTCATGACATGCATATAGAGAAACTGAATTTATTTAGTGATTAATACCTGTTTTTCCTCACCCTAGCTTTCTAACAATATTTACTCAAATCAGACGGCACAGTTGAAAATAAAATAAATTTTCTAATTTGATTTATATGAGAGTGAGGACTGCATATATTAGATATACTTATAACAGAAATAATAATAAATTTAGTTTAATCCTTTATCCAAGTGTGTGCAAACAAAGTTTGTGCCTGAAAGTATCTTCAGGACTAGGGCAAAGTGGTACAATACAGGGCAACTCCTTGCAAAGGTAGAGCAAGCTACCAACACTCCTGTCTCAGTATCTCCCATAATGCAAACCACATCTCCTTGCAGATATGCATAATGTTTTGCATTAAGGGAAGGGCCACTACCCAGACTAGTTTCGACCTTTGAGGTCTCTTCAGTGGAAACCAGGCCCAAGTGGAGATACCAAGGCAGAAGCATTAGCAAGGTCATCGCCTCCTACAGGAGCTGCCAAAACAAGAAAGTTTAATAGTGGGGGGGGGGGGCAGAAATTGGTCACGATGGGATTAACTTTGGGAGTCTTTGTTAAAGTAGTTTTTAGACTAAACATAGTGAATATTAAATTATTTAAGGAATTTACAACGTATACTGAAATATTAATTAAAAGAAAATTTAATAAATACTTCCCATATTTCGGCAATGTCACATTGCCATCTTCATGGGAACATACAAATATGGCACATGCACGCAGGCACTACAAAAAGCAAATGAGGTAGAAGATAAACTACTATTATGTTCCTAAAGTCCTAATGGTTCCCTCTAGCAGGCTATGTTGGGTTGATGTTATGAATAATCTTTTTTACTTGAACTTGCTGTGGTGTATTACTTTGGCTTTCTTCCAACATATCCTGTGACAGGTATCTAGAGTATGGTCTGTAAGCCCAGAGTGGCTATACTGGTGAAATTGGATGTAGTCCTTGTGTTCTGAAATCCTGATATTTGCTGTCCTGCCTGTTTGGCCAAGGCCAAAGTAGACAATTTACAGCTGCAAGGGACCTGGACCTGGTATACCCCAGGTAGATCTAGGGGAAGTGGTTGGTCTTTGGTAGAGCAGATAAGGGATGCCAACTTTTTATATGGTCTGTAACAAGAAGTCAGGTCATTTTTTAAGGATTTTGGTTAAATTTTCCAAGGTGCCCCGGATGCAAGGAATGGCGATAGATTTAGTGTAATCCTTATTGTGAAGGGGGGGGGGGGTTACTGGTTTTAGTATTTTTGGGGGTTGTAGTCATTCACTAAGAAAGTATTAAGGATGTGGTTTAGTTCATTGGTTAGGGCATTGTCATCTGAACAGATTAATTTTGCCCTGTTATATAGTGTTTTAATGACTCCATATTGTTGTGGGGGTGGGGGGAGGAGAATGTTGGTGAATGTATCTGCTTCAAATCTTGCTTCAAAAACGCACCCATACAGGCAGATACATTCACCCCCCCCCCAACACTATGGGGTCATTAAAACACTATATAACAGGGCAAAATTAATCTGTTCAGATGCCCTAACCACTGAACTAAACCACATCCTTAATACTTTCTTAGCCAATGACTACAACCTCCCAAAAAATATTAAAACCAGTAAACCACAACCCCCCCCCCTCTTCACAATAAAGATTACCCTAAATCTATCAACATTCCCTACATCCAGAGCACCTCGGAAAAAATAACCAAACTCCTTAAAAAAATATGACCTGACTTCTTGTTACAGACCATATAAAAAGTTGGCCTCCCTTATCCGCTCTACGAAAGACCAAGACCAACCACTTCCCCTAGACCTACCTGGGGTATACCAGGTCCCTTCCAGCTGTAAATTGTCCTACTTTAGCCCAACAGGCAGGACAGCAAATATCAGGATTTCTTTCACAACACAAGGTCCAGTTTCACCAGTATAGCCACTCTGGGCTTGCAGACCATGCTCTAGATACCTGCCACAGGATACGTTGGAAGAAAGCCAAAGTAATATGCCACAGTAAGTTCAAGTATGAAAGATTATTCATAGAATCAGCCTCAGCTCTAAAAAAACATTCCAAACCTCCAAATTTGGGTGCATGAGACTTCCCCAAATTTGGGAGACTTACATCATGAGAACATCAGCCCAAGCCCAACGGCCAAGACAACCCAACATAGCCCACTAGAACTTTAGGAACAATAGTAGTTTATCTTCTACCTCATTTTCTTTTTGTTGTGCCTGCGTGTACGTGCCATATGTGTATGTGCCCATGAAGATGGCAATGTGACATTGCCGAAATATAGGAAGTATTTATTAAATTTTCTTTTAATTAATATTCCAGTATACATTATAAATTCCTTAAATAATTTAATAGTCATGTATTGCCAACGTATAAGCCTTTCTATAAGATAAACATAGAAAGATGAATAGAGTAAAGTTAGGCTAAAATAAAATTAAGTTAATATATAAAAGCACAGCAGACATTAAAATTTAAATAATAAACAACATTTTACAATACGTAGTAAAATAAACAAAATTAATAGACAATATTCGGACAAATATTTGGTTTTAAGTGGACCAGTGAGGAAGAATGTCTTATTTTCCAGGATCTTGTATGCAGGGAAAAATTATTCAATAGTGCCATGGTTCCTGCTACCTTGAAATGCCACTTTACAATGAAGCACGTCAATCTTGCTTCAAAAACTAAAATTTATTTCAAGAGATTGTTGGACATGCAAATTAAACAAGTAAAATATTTTGAAAGGACTCAAAATTTCTGATAAGTTAGGTAGGTTCGATTAAAGGATTTGTTACTCTCGCAAAGAAAATAAACCCAAATATTATATCTCACGATGCTTTTTTGCAGAGAAGCTCTAGTTTCAAAAACATTACCAACAACATTAAAACCTGTACTAAACCAAGTTGTAAATATGGTAAATTACATCAAGTCAAGACTTAAAAGCAAGCCTTTTTAAAAAAAACTTTGCGTATCTATGGAAGCCAAGTACAAATCTTTGCTTTTGCATACTGAAATAAGATGGTTATCCAGGGGTAAAGTGCTATTCCGAATTTTAGAACTTAAGAATGAATTATTGGCCTTTTTTCAAAATGAAGGTACAGATGCTTTTGTAAAATGTCTTCAAAATGATATTTGGTGTGCTAAAGCATATTTAGCCGTTATTTTTAATCACTTAAATAGCGTTAATACAAGTATCCAAGGGAAATATGAAAATATTTTGACATCCACTGACAAATTGTCAGCTTTTCAGAAAAAAGTCTCTTTGGAAAACCCACATATCAGAAAAAAAACAGTAGATATGTTTCCTTCGCTTCATAATAAAAATGAAGAGGGAATTATTTCCATTATAACAGAACATTTAACAATATTGGAAGAAAAGATTAAGTTATTTTCCTTCCTTAAATACACACAATTATGACTGGCTACGAAATCCATTTGTCACAGTTAATACATCGAGTTGTGAATTTGTCACCAGAAGAACAATTAGTTACCTTGTCAATGGATTGTGCTCTAAAAATGAAATTCTCTGAAATAACTCTTGAGGAATTTTAGATTTTTGTCCAAGCTGCATACCCAGCTCTCTTCCACAAGGGAACTGAAAATTTTGTTACATCTTTCAACATCATATTTGTGTGAGCTCAGTTTCTCAATATTAACCAATATAAAAACTGAAACTTTCTGAAAAACTTTCCTTTTTTGTAGGACAAAAAGCCCTACAAAAAAGGAAATCTCTTTTCTTCCAGTCTTAGTTTTGACAGCACCCAAATCGCTATTCAAGATAAGATTTTTTTTCTTGAAATAACTATAACCTCAAAATCTTTCATGACACAAAATTACAACTATCTGCATAAATATTAAAACAAATTTACCTTGCTTTAATTAATCTGGCTTGTGTGATCTACATGCAAATAAAGCCATGAGCAACTACATTATGTATGGTGGTAGCATCTCTTCTGGCTAGTTGAGGGGGGAATCCTGCAACCTCTAATATGACAACCAGATAACTCCCTTTCAGTCCAAAAACACCCACTCCCTTTTTTATTTACTTTTAAACACATCTTGTTCTACCCCAGATTTGAAATGTACTTACAACTCCATAATTCAAAATTGAATGCAAAGGCCTAGTTTCAATAACCCAGTTCCTTATAGCAACATTTCCCAAATCATGGTCTGCAGCCCACTAAAGCATTTTATTAACTTTTTTTTTTTTAAAACCTTGATCTATACATTTTCAGATACAGTTTAGAATACAATATTAAAAATCTTTATATTATTTTTACATTATAATATGCTTAATATTTTGCCATGTCATATATCTCAACATGCAAGTGTATAGTAGTACAATCAGCTATTGTGCCATGACAGTTTGCTGAGAAATCCTATCTTAATTTTCTCCAGAGTTAAATTTTCACTGAAAAATATAAACGTTGTGTATATTTATGCCAACTACTCCAGTTTTGAACTTAGAGATGTCATATGAAATTTCGCCACTAGTGATAAAATATAACCTATCAGTAAAGAGTGAGGGATATGGGGAAGTTTGAGAAACATGGAAACGATTTAAGATTTTCCCAAGCAAAACAAGAAACTCAATATGAACAAATGTAAGCATAAGCAATTTAGTAATGAGACAGCATTAAATGGATATTAACTCAACACAGAGGCTCAGAAAAGTTAATGAATACAAAGATTTGAGTAAGAAAACTAATAAAGCTTAGCAGACTGGTATAATTAAAAGAATTTTGCTTGAAGGAGAAAAGTAGTTATGCCATTTCATTAGTCCATGTATCTTTATATGTCAAGCCAATATGAGATCATAGGTCACAGCTTTACTCAGTTTTTTAATAGATGACAAGATAATCAAAAAATATTCAGAGAAGATTAAATATTTGGAGAGATTGTATCATGACAGTTATGAGAAATGGTTAGCTGTACTTTGCTGAATTTTTCATAATAGATGGAGATTTAAGTGAATGTTTATATAGCTAGCACAGGAGCATATGCACAACAGAAATTCATACATGGCTGAATGGGGACTACTAAAAACCAAATAGGAGTGAGGAAGAGAGTTAGCACAAAAATTTTTTTTTTCCCCATTATTATTTGAATTGGAAATCTGTGGAATGGCATTCAGCAAAGGATTTCAGAAGCTGAGCATAATCTTTGTGCTTAAGAAATAATCAAGACTGCTGTTATAGCTGGAAAATGTTAAATATTTATGTATAATGATTATCTAATTTCATATTACTGACCATGTATGTAATGTAAATAAAGAAATCACATTTTCCTCTTGTGTGTTTAACTCAAATGGTCTGTCGTAGCAAAGTAATTCATTATCAAATTCTTGTCATGATACTGAAGGGGGTGTACAAGATATGATAGTAATGATGTAAATTTTTCATGTAGTACTAATTTCCTATTTACAATTTTCCTCCAAATCAGTCTTTTACCTGTCAGAACTCCAACATTATCGGATCTTATATTTCTATCTTCTAAGACAATTTTTACCATATCAATTCACCTATATCTTGGTCATATTCTTGATCTTTTTCTTGCCAAACTGGCTTGTTTTCTCTGCCAGTTTGGAAGAGAAACTTTTATACCAAAATCGTATGTCACTTTTATACCCAATTTGTATGGTATAAAAGTGACCATACAAATTTGTATGGTAAGTGACCATACCACCTGAGATTAGCTCTGCTAACGCATTCCTAGATGCTGACACTGACAAATACTTTCCTAATATCTTCATTTTTAATATGATATTGCCATTGATGCCATTTGTTCATGCCCCTAATCTATCTCAGGACTCTCATATCTACCATCCATAGTCTTTGGTCAAATGTTTTGCTTCTGACCCAGCTCTCAGATCCATAAGTTAAAATTGGTTTGAACACTGTCTTGTATACAGTTAATTTGGTGTTTTGATTAATTTCTCTCTTATTCCATATAAGTTTATTCAGTTGACTTCCTACCATACCATTTGTTGATTCTGTTTTCTATTTCCATATTTAATTTACCATCCTCACTAAAAATCATGCCTAACTAGCCAAAATGTTTTACTTGCTCTATAGGTTCTCCATTCACAATGCAATTGATATTCTCAATGCTTCTGCCTATTTTCAATGTCTTTGTCTTGTTATTGCTGACCTATATACCATATCTATTACAACACTTATTCAATTTAGTCATGGAATCTCGCAGGCTTCTAGCGGATTTATTTAGAAGTATAACATTGTGTCCGCATAAAGCAAAGAACTGAGATTAACATCTCCAATTTTGATATCAGGTTTAATACCACTTTTCATCATAATGTGATCCATATAGATAATGAACAACAGAGGGGATAACGTACATCCCTGTCTGACATCAGATTTAACATTAAACCATCCTCCTGTACTATCTTCAATTCTAACTGCTGACTTACAACTCAAAGACCAAGTACTGCTTGATATAATGCCCATTGACACCATATACCTGTAGCGTTTTGAATAACTTCTCTCTTGGCACCGTTTCATATGCCTTTTCTAGATTTACAAAACTTAAATACATATCTTTGTTATATTCCCATGATTTCTCAACTATTTGTTGTAAAGTAAAAATATGATCCTGAGAGCCTTTATTTGGCCTGAATCCAGCTTGTTGTTCACCAAGCTTTTCTTCCACAATCCTTCTCAACCGTTTCTCAAGTATACCTGTGTAAATCTTACCAGGAACACTCGGAAATATAATAAGGGAAATAAAACATTCAGTTTTATTTCCCTTTTTTTTTATATATGGGTATTACAAAAGCTCTACTTAAATCATCCAGAATTCATCCCTCTGTCCAGGCCTTCTGAACTATGCAGTGCAGCTGCTGTAAGACTTGTATTCGACCAGCATTTCTGGTCGAATGTCATCTACTCCAGCTGCCTTTCCACATTTCAGGCCTTTGGTGGCTTTTACTACTTCAAATATGGATATATATTCATGACTGCGTCCCTGTTGAGTGTTTTTTTTACCACTGTGCTATCACTGCTTGTTTCATTTAGCAATTTTTCAAAGTAATTATTCCATACTTCAAGGATATCTTTTTCTCCAAAGAGGATAAAGAACATCAGAGATTATGTCCTTTATCATCTCTAATTTCTTTTGCAGCACTCTTTCCTCTATTTCTGAGCTTCAACAACCTCCAGAATACCTTGCCACCTTCTTGATATTTATTTTCAATGTCCATACCGAAGTCCTCCCATGACTTTTTTTTTTTTTTTAAGCTAGTTTTACACAGTGTTTAGCTTTCTTACATTTGTCTCTGTATTGTCTAAGAACACAAGCTGACTTATTTGCCAGGAACTTTTGATATGCTTTCTTCTTTTGTTCCACTGCCTCTAACTTCCTGTGTCCACCATGGTGTTCTGATTTTTCTATCCTTGCAGACAACTTCACCACATGCCTCTCTGGCTGAATCAGTGTTATCTTGTAGGCTTGCCACTGAATCTCCAAGGTTTGGTTCCTGTTCTCAAACTCTTTCATTTTTTCTTCAATAATCTGTATTTTAGTCTACAGTTCACATCTGAGAGCTGCTCAACTTTTATTCGCTTTAAAACTTTCTTACATGTTATTCTTTTCAATATGAAATTCAATTTTATCCTGCTCAAGACTAAATGGTCATCACTTGCAATTTCAAATCCTCTGTACACTCTGGTGTCCTGCACCAGAGAGAAAACATCACTATCAACAATAATATAGTCAACGAGACTTTTCTTATTCCTTGCCTCTTCTCCATGTGAATTTGTGCACCTTTTTATGTTGGAACATGGTGTTAGTAATAAACAGTCCATGTCCTGAGCAGAAATCCAACAGGTATTTGCCATTATTATTAGATTTGTTCTTTTCTCCAAATTTTCCCAAAATATTTTTGTATGTCTCACAATCATTTCCTACTCTGCTATTTAGATCCCCAACAAGGACCAACATTTCCTTTTTCATTGTGTGAGCTGCTTTCTCAAGTCTCAAAAAATTCCTCCACTTCTACCTTAGTAGAACCTTCTGTGAGACCATAGGCTCATTGTTCAGTTCCCCCATTCTCATATTTGCCCACATCACTCTACTTGAGACTGCCTGCCATTTAAGAAGATTAGCCTCGTATTTAGTGTTGAATACTATGGCTACTCCTTTTCCTTGATTGTCATTTTGTATTTATTGCTCAGAAAGATCTCACCAGTTTGTCTTTTTTTTTGTTTGTTTCAGTCACCCCTGTTATGTCAATCTAGTACTTATCCAATTCCTCAGCTAGCTCCATTTCTTTGTCATTCAGGCTTATGTTAATGGTACAGATCTTGAACATACTCAACTGATCTTATGTTGAGTGTGTGTGTTTGGGGTGTGTTTCAGTATTTGTTTCAGTAGCCGACTTCTCGGTATTAGCCCTGGTTCCATGGAGAAAACAACGAGGGGGGGGGCCTTGTTTAACCATTGTTAAACTCCTCTCGGTTATACATCTTTGGCCCTTAAGCACCCCAGTAAAGTAACCTGGCTTCTTTGGTGGATTATTAACAGTCACTGTGTATTATGGCTGTCAACTGCATGTGTTCTGACTAGTTTCCCTGTTTTGCAAGATGAAAAACCCAAGTTTCTGGGAGGCAAAAACTTGCCACCTCCATAAGAGACAAGATAACTCACCTTGAAATGATAAGTACTGATAAAGGTTTTTTTTCCTAGACAGGATTCAAACCTAGTTTTTTCCAACAAAAGCAGGTGGGGGGGGAAATTCATCAAAACTGAATGAGCAATAAAGGCATCAAATAAGCCAAGTAAAACAAACTACACAAACAATAAATAAAAAATTAAAGTATGTGAGAGAACAAATGAGAAAATATGCTGTGTGAATATATAAGCCAACTTACACTGCTTGGAAAGAAGTTAACAGGCACCACAGTGTGAGGAACAAAACAACCACGGCATGAACCTTAATAAAATGTAGAACCTCCTTTGCTGTGATGACTGCAGCAATTCTCTGAGGCATACTTTCCACAAGCATATGAGAGAAATCAATGGGAATTTTGAACCATTCATTCCTGCAGGCATGTAGTAAGGATCTGGACTGTTGTGGGGTGGAAGTGCTTTGAACTCATCCAATGATCCAGTTCATTCCACAGATGTTCAGCAAGGTTGAGATCAGGGCTCTGTAGGGGCCAGTCAAGTGTGGTGCCATTCATGTCCACAAACCACTTTGTTACAGCAGCAACCTTATCTTATGACATGGTGCATTTTGTCCTGCTGAAAGAAACAATGCACCATCCAGAATGTTCAGATATTGGACCTCTGTTTGTAGTGCCATAAACCTCCAAGAGGTTTATGGCACTACAAACAGAGGTCCAAGGCCAAACCAGGAAAAACAGGACCATAACATCACATAACCATCTCTGAATATCATAGTTTTACACACTCTGGTGCATAAAACAAGGAACGCTAGTTATGCAAATCAATGCAGCACTGGTAAACAGTGTGACCAAAGTGATTGAGCATGGCAGATACTAGAAACTGCTGGAGTGTTACACAAAACTATCTACACCAAGAGTGGACCAACCAGAAATATTCAGCCAACAGCAGTACCGTAACCAGAGATATCTTGCTGAAGTGTGAAGATGGAGGGTTACAAGAATCATGGTCTGTATTGTGTAGGCTGCAATCACAAAAATGGCAACTAAATAGAGATTAAAGGAAATGTCCGATGCACTTAACTGTCAAAGATATGATTAGAAGAATAAACTTAGTTCCACTTAGAAACTAAAAAGAAATGACTATGGCTACACAGTATATATAGAAATATTAATGCTAACGTGAAAAGGTCAGAGTCTTGCAAAATGCAGTTTCAAAGTTCAATGCTGACACAGGGAGAGGATGTAATGACAACAATATAAATCAATGAACACATCATGCAAGGATCACAATACTGCAGCTGCTGACAAAAGAAAGTATTTTCTTGGCACACGTAAGGTCTCTGTGTGTGAATCATCTCCGAATGTTACAATGTACTCTAACATTCTTACATGCTCCCAGTTTATCTAGTAATGGTTACTAGAAGCAAGACAGGATTTAGAAGTGGTTAATAAAATTTGTGAAAGAAACCAGGAGAAGAACATGTTCAGTGATTGCACATGAATCCCAATTTTCACAAAAAAACATCTTAAAAAAAATAAAAAAAAATAAAAAGATTTTAAAAAAATCCAACACATTTAAATGTCTTGGTTTATTGTTCTGTTAAAAGAACAATTTCTGAGGAAATGAATATCTCAGAAGATATGGTTGTTGCAAATGTGCTTTTCATAAAAGTGAATAAGTGTACCAGGAAGGAATTTTCTTGAAAAAAGAAGGAAAGCATGAAACAAGATCGAAGGATTTGCTGTTTCATCAACATAGAGGTGGCAGATTCATTTCTTTTGTGTTATATAACAGTACTGATGAATGGAACAGATTTTTAATTAAAACTATATAAATATATTTAGATATTAAGTAGATAATTTGGAAAGAAAAATTCAAGTAATAGTGTATAATTACATATACTGTTAATTAAAAAATAACTGAAATTTTAATGATACAAGATAATCAGATCACAAAGATAACATCAGTCTCAGTTGTGGACCTGAAAGAATAGGTTACACATTTTAGCTATTTAGGTACAATTTTTACTAAAGATGACAAATTATATATGAAAATAGATAAAAGATAATGCAGGAATGGTGAGAACGAGCTGAATAAATTTACACAGAATAAGAAAGAAATCAGCCCAAAGACCAAGCTACCCATATACAAATGTTCAAACAGTTACATATTATTTGAGACTTCCAGGGAGTCTAGGACTCACCCAGGATATGGATCTGATATTAAGATTAGAAATTCGGCTTGATAGAATATCATTTGTCAGCCCCGGTTGGTCGAGTGGTTAGTGTACCTGCTATCCAAACAAAATGTCGCAAGTTCAAATTCTGCTGAAGACATTGATGTTTGTGACCGTTTTTAGGTGGGAGTGAATTTCATCACCAGAGAGACCACTGTCCTGCTTGTTAGAGGCCTGCCTGAACTGGCTTGATAAAGCTCCATATTTTGTCTCTCTCTCTAGAACAGGGTTTTTGCTTATGTAAAAAGAAATTAAAAAAAAAAAAAATTACAAAAAAATCTATAAAACTGATAAAAAGGGGAAAAAAATCTTAGCTAACCCACGGTACAAATGTATTTATAGGTTTACTAATAATCTTCTGTAGGTGGGAACCACATAAAAAATAAAATGGATCAAAGACTGTAGATACGAGTTTTCAGGAAAAATGGAGAGGAGTGAATAGATCAGAGCCACATTATAAATGAAAAAATCAGAAAAGAACTTGACATCGATATTCAAGAGTGTGCGAGCAAAACTAATTCACAATGGCATAAAATGGAATCACATAAAATGGAATGAGAGATGAATGATTAACAAAAGTTCTAGAAGTGGAAAACCTAGTGAATGGCCAAGATGGGTTGATATTTTTAGTAGTTCTAAATGAGTGAAATGCAAGAGCTGATTAAATCAGAGGCCCTAACAAATACCAATTTGGAAAGAGTTCTTCAGAGAACTATCATGAAATCTTGTTCGATGTTGTAATACCTTATGCATCCCCTGAGGACATCAAAAGATCAATATTCAACAGAAAAGAATATGAATTTGATTAAAGAAAATGAAGTACTGAAACCTGAACAAGATCAATATTCAACAGAAAAGAATATGAATTTGATTAAAGAAAATTAAGTACTGAAACCTGAACAAAACCCAACTAAATACATATGAGAGTTTCGTGTAACTTTGCTTTCAGCTTTGTAAATGAAATGTATCCAATTTTTTGTATTGTGTATTCAGTTTATTCCTGTCTTTTCTTTTTCTGAATTCCTAATAAATCATCTCGCACTAAAAGGGCTTTAGATCTGCTGACAACTCATATGAGCTGCTGTTTCCATCTGATTTGCTCACTTCTGAGGAAAAAAAAAGCTTACCATATTCAAATCACCAACACTTATTTACTTAATATCTTGATTTGTTAGTACAAATAATATATAGGATACACAGTCTTGGATTTTTACTTCAAGATAGACATCCCAGCAATGTCAGAAAATCATTTGGAAATGGCTCCAAGTATACTGAGGATGATTTTACTTCATTACCTTCCTTGGTCATCAGGTCAGAATCCAACTGAGGATCTGTAGATGAGGCTGAACAAGTTGTAATTCAATGTGAACTAAATGTAGGATGTAATCAAGAATGCATAAGACAGAATTCCAGTGGAATGCCTTCCGAGTTTCATGCTGACGTTTAGCCCCTTAAATTTATATTTGAAACAAAAATAATAGATGCTCAACTGCTGACAACAATGCCTAACTGTCATACCATAAACCCTACAATGCAGAAGTCTATAGGCTTATGGGCTCAAAGTCACAGAGGAAAAAGCATTCAAAGTTTAAGACCTTCTGAACACTTGGTATAGGAAAGATTTAAAAAAAAAACAGTAATTTTAACCTCACTAAATGACACATCTAAAATTTCTGCAAAATACACCACAACAAAAACCTTACACTAACCATTTTTCTTTGTTCTGTAAATGTTAGCTATAATGAGTATATATTGTATAAGTAGACTATAGTATATCTGAAAATAGCAAGAAAAGATTGTGTGGATGCAAATAGAAAGTAAAGAACTGTATTTTATTATCTTCTTCTGCAGCTTTTCCCACTTAAGTAAGGATGCTGTTTGTGGCGAGTCTCCTCCACAACTACCTGTCTTGGGCTGTAGCCACATCCATGTTCTTCATCCTCAAGTCCTCCTCCACCATCTCTTCTTTGGCTGTCCGCACTTCCTCTTCCATTGCACATCCATCTGCATGACCTTTCTTCCCACATACTCTTCCTCTCTCCTCATCACATGACCAAACAATCTCAACCTTGCCTCCTGTATCTTTGCTCCTAAGTTCGTAACTTTCACCGTTCCCCTTACATAGTCATTTCTCAGATGGTCCTTTCTGGTCACACCGCACATCCACCTAAACATTCTCATCTCCGCTACCTCCATCCTGCTGATGTTATTTTTCCTCAGGGCCACAGTTTCCAAAGCATATGTCATAGTTGGTCTCACTACTGTCCTGTAAATTTTGCCTTTTAGATTGATCAGCACCCTCTTATCACACAGCACTCCAGCCATCTCACTCCAGTTCCTCCATCCTGCTTGTATCCTGCACCCCACTTCCTTCTCAGCCTCACCATCCTCTTTCATTGTTGAACCTAAGTATCTAAAGTCAATGACCTTCCTGATGACATTTCCTTCCAGCTCCAGATCTGTCTCCTGGCTGACATCCACTTTGCAACACATATACTCGGTCTCACTTCTGCTCAGTCTCATACCGCTCTCTTCCAGTACTTTCCTCCAACTTTCCAGTTTGACTGCTACTTCTTCTCTTGATTCTGCACACAGCATGATGTCATCTGCATACAAATAGTCCAAGACAAGTCTTCTCTCACTTCCTCTGTCACCACCTCCATCGCAATATTAAACAGGAACGGACTTAATGCAGACCCTTGATGCAAGCCAACTGTCACTGGAAACTTTCTGTCACTCCCAGGAAGGTTCAAACACTTGTCTTCACATTTCTGTACATCTCCTGCATCAACCTGACATATTTCTCCGGTACCTTCTTGCCTTGGCCCTCTATCATACGCTTTCTCCAGATCAATAAATACCAGATGTAGCTCCTGTTGCTTCTCTTGAAACTTTTCCTTCATCTGCCGTACCCCAAAGATAGCATCTGTGGCCGATCGACCAGGCATGAAGCCAAATTGCTCCTTTGCAATCTGCACCACCTGTCTCAGTCTTCCATCAAGAACCCTTTATAGGATTTTCATTGTGTGGGACATCAACTTTATTCCTCTAATTCTTACAGTCTTGTGCATCCCCTTTACCCTTGTAGATGGGGACAGGAGTACTTTTCCTCCAATCCTCGGGTAGGTATATTTTCCTATTGGCAAACTTTCATGAACAGGTCCCACCGCAGGTCAATCCCCCCCCCCGAGCCTTCCATGCCTCCACTGGAATCCTGGCTAGACCACCGATTTTCCATTCTTCATCCTCTTCATGGCCTCCTTCACTTTCACTCTACTGATGTTCTGCACCATCCTCTCAGAAGGCTGCCCATCTTCTCTGTGAGTCCTCGCATATTCCTCATTCAAAAGTCCCTCAAAGTATATTCTCCATCTGTTTCTTATGTCCACATCCCTCCATAATATTCTTTCTTCAGCGTCTTTGATCTGCCTCACACGTACGATGTCCTTTGAAGTCTTATTTCTACATTTTGCCAATCGATAAATCTTTCTCTGTCCTTCCTTTGTTTCTAATTAATCACAAAGGTCTTGATATGCCATGGCCTTCACCTGTGCAACAACTCTCTTGGCTTCTTGCTTTTTCTCTCTGTATTTCTCTGTCCTCTTCCACCTCTGCTTTGCCTTCCTCTTAGCCATCACTGCTTCTTGTACATCGTTATTCCACCACCAACCTTCCTTCTGCTCTGTAATCTTTCCAGATGTTTCATCAAGCACCTCAATTGCACAGCTTAGAATGACTTTTGAATTATGTCTCCACCAGTCTTTTACACTTTCTAGTCCATCCGAAATCCTCTCTAACACCTTCTCCTAAAACGGTTCCTCACACTCTCTTCTTCTTAAGTAAAACCACTTAATTTTCTTCCTCCCGTGGCTTCCAAAGATTCTTTATTTAAAACTGTATTTTATTATATATTATTATAATTAACTTGGAACTTATTTACTAACTTCTATCTTTGCTTTATTATATACACACAAAAAAAAAAAAAAATAAAACAGATTGCAACTTACATCATCATCTGTAAATCGATCACCCATTGTAGTCAAAAGTTCCCTTAACCTTTCTTCATGAATGTACCCAGAGTTGTCTTCATCAAAGCAAGCAAATGCATTTTTAATAACATCTTCAGGGTCTGTTCCCTGAAGACGCTCTCCAAATAATGTTAGAAACATGGTAAAGTTAATGGGACCAGGGGCTTCATTCATCATACCTTCCAAAAAACCATCATCAGGATTCTTCCCTAATGTAAAAACAATTATTATCTAAAATATAAACAAAAAGAAGCATATACAGCAAGTTACATGAAATCTACCACCACTAGCTAACAACCAACTTTCCAATTAAGGATTAGTTTCCTTTTTGATTTATGTTTTCACTGTTATTTTCATAATTCTTTTGCTAATTTGCAATTTCAAATACTTATCAAAAACTATATAATGACAAAATGAAATCACATATCTTTCCTTCACTCAAAGAATGATAAAATTAAGCAGTTTATAAGGTGACATTAAATACAAGCCACTGTCCAATACTTAAGTCTACATTTGGAGTAAAAATGTATCTAATACATTGTAACAGTAATCCCTCAATTAATGCACCCCGATTAGTGCGCCTATATACATCTTAAAAATAAATGTTACAGATTTTAAAAATTTTCTATGTATACATTTTTATGGCTAACTATTTTAAAAAATCACTTGCCAGAATGAAATAATTTAGTTACAGATTTAAAATATTTTACAAAGTTATTTTTAATGGCATGCTACACTACTTCCATGTAAGCTATATTCCAAATTTTTACCGCCAAAAACAACTTCTCTCATACAACCTATGGACCAGGAGATTATCGCAACCTTTAAGGCATACTACCTGAGAAGAACATTTAAACAGGCAATAGAATCAACATCTGGTGAGAATTCTATGACATTAGTAGAATTCTGGGAGAAATTTAATGTTAAATCTGCTATTGAAAATATTCATCAATC
Organism: Typopeltis vanoorti; assembly: GCF_054136105.1. Lineage (NCBI taxonomy): Eukaryota > Metazoa > Arthropoda > Arachnida > Uropygi > Thelyphonidae > Typopeltis > Typopeltis vanoorti. The sequence goes on from NC_143568.1 coordinate 28,690,076, forward strand.
TTGGAATGAAATTACTGCTAGCAATATGCGAGCTATTTGGAAGCACAGTCTTCCATATTATACAAAAGATTTTGGAAGCTTTTCAAATGAAATGGATAACTGTTGAGGAAATTGCCAACATCGGCATGAACTGGGTTTTGACGAGATTGACAGTGATAACATCCATCTTCAGAATGAGTTAAATCTCATTCTGAAGAATTGAGTGATTCCGACCTGCTAAATTTATATGCACAGTGGGAAGATCCTGAAGAATATGAAGAAAATTTAACCGCTGATAGTCAGCCAAAAGTGATTTCACAGAAACAATTTGAAAATATTTTTCGTACAATTGAAGTTTTCAAGCAGCAATGCTTAGAGGCTGACCCTGATGAAGAGAGAAGCAGTAAATTTTGCAGAAGAGGCAACAGGGACATACTGTTGGTTGTAGGAAAAAAAAAAAAAACAAAATGCCTACCAAACTACGTTAGCTCAATTCTTTGTTAAGAAGTAGAATAATAAAATTTATATTCTGAATATGTTTTATTGTCTTTCAGCTTCATGGTTTTCCTTTAACTAGGCCCTGAGACATACCTTAATTCTTTTATAAAAAAATTAAAGTTAAAAAAAAATTTGAGGAACGAATTATACTTTTTCCCCTAGGTTATTATATTCGATTAGTGCATTTTCGATTAATGAGCCTGTTTTAAAGTAGCATTAGATGCATTAATTGAGGGACTGCTGTATATCATCATAGAAAATTTTGACAATCATATGATATTAAATTTTATTATTATCAACAGATCTCCATGTAGTCAAGAGACTCATCGTGGAAGGTCCTAAACCCACATGCACAGCTCATCATATCCCAACTTAAAATGTATTCACTGTCCCTGCACTCACTACACTCAAGATAATGCATTCTAATCATCCACCACTCTCCATACAAAAAAATCTACTCCTCATCCCTTGCTCACACCCATCTTATATAGCTTCCATCCCTGGAAGCTATAAAGATGAATGATTTAGAGTGGGGGACTTAGTGGTTAATGAGTGGGAGAGTGATCATATAATGCAAAATGTAGCACCCCAGGTTCTTTAGTGGGCTAAGTAATACAAGGTATAAGGAAGGTTGTGAAATGAAAGGAGTATACTAATGCCAGAAGTATTTGAAATAAGGGTGAGGTATTTTTGGCAACTGGTTAGCACAACTTGGCCAAAAGTTATAAACAACAGTGAGACATAGTTTACCAGGGAGGGTTGCTAATGATAAGAGCAATTAAGGATAAAAGAGTAGAAGTACATCAGGGGGACAGGGATTCGTAGTTCATTCGAGGATATCAGGTGTGAGATAGAGACCAACAGGACTCAGTATGTAACCGGTTGCTGTTATAATCCAAGGGAGGCAGGGAAGTATAAGGGAGAATGTGGATACTATGCACTCGCATATTAGCATGAGTACAGGTCATGGAAGATTTCAACTATGGAGACATAGATTGAGAAGAGGAATGGTCACAGGCAGGGCAGGAGATGGAATTTATACAGCTGCTAAAAGATAATTACCTGAGGCAACATGTGATGGAGAGGTTCAAGAATGATGGATCTGATCATTGCATCAGAGAATTTAACACTAACTACATGGATGCTGCTTGGAGAGAGTGATCATGTGGTTTTGATTTGGGAGATTATCAGACATGCAGAATTTTCAGTTAAGAGGGAATATATGTAGAATTACAAATAGATGATTATGACTACTTGAGGAGTCAGCTTTCAGCAGTACCATAGCATAAGAATTTGGAGGGGAGAAATGTTGGTGCATGTGGTGTAAAAGGGGGTGTTTGAAAAAAGCAGTATCAGAATGTATACCAAGTCAGAAGGATAAATGAGGTAGGAGTTAGTTTCATTAAACAGGAGTTGCACACAAATAAAAAAGTTATGGAAGGATTATAAAGTAAAGATGATCAATATACCTATGAACAGTATAAGGCACAGGCAAGAAGGGCATCCGTATGGTAAGGAAGGCCAAAGCTAACTATGAGAGAAAGCTGGTTAATGAAGCCAAAAGAAATCCCAGAGTTCTTTCACTACATGGCAAATAAATGGAGAAATGACTATAGAAGGATAGCTTTAAGAAGTGATAATGGTGGTGAGGTAATAGAATAACCAAATAGTTGAATTACTGAATGAGCACTTTGCAGGGGATGTAACATCTAGGTGGTGGTGATACTGCAATGATAGATGTGACACTGACTGATAGGAGAATAGAAATAGAAGAAGTGGAGGTACTTAATACTGCAAAAGTTGAATACGAAAATAGCTATGGGATTAAATGACATCTGCTTGTGCATTATCAGAATGTGCAAGATAATTATCAGTTCCTCTTCCAAGTTGTTTAATTTAAGCTTCAGTAGGTGCCAATGGAATAGAAAGAGGAAAAAATAGTCCCATTGCATAAAGAAGGCTCTAAGAAAAAAAGTAGCAAATTATAGGCCAATCAGCATCTCAGGAGTAGTGATTAAAGTATTGGAGAAATTGGTGAAAGACAGAATTGTGGACTGGGTGGACAGCATGGTTTTGTGAAGGATAACTTTTGCCTTTGTAATTTGCTTACTTTTTATAATAAAGTGACAATGAAGTTGGATAAGGAAAGTGACTACTCATTGATACTGCTAGACTGCAAAAGCATTTGATAAGATACCACACAGATAAGAATAAGAAGGATATGAATACGATGATTTGGATTAGAGGGTGGCTGATAGACAGATATCAAAGGGTAGTTATGGTCATTATCATGGAGAGAAGACAAGTAATAAGAAGTACTTCACTAATTATGTTACTGCTGACAGCAATGTTTACCCACTGGTTCAAGACAAGAGTATATAGAGGTGCCATACTTCCCTTTTTACAGGGAAGTACAGCACCATCTCAACCCCCCACCCCCATTTTATCCAGGCTCGGGACCGGCATAACTGACGAATCAGCTTTGCCAAAAAAAGTTGACTCTCACTCCTTGGAAAAATCAAACCTAAGAGTCTTTGGAAACTTCTGTACGCTAGCCTAGTTGGTCAAGTGAATTCCTTTTACGTGTCAGATGAATTATATCGCCCAGTATATGTCCGCGCGGTTAGCCTAGTGGCTTTGCGCTTTGCAACCATATGCCTGGGGAAGGAGTGCCCTAGGTTCGATTCCCGTCGGTGACGTGAGGAGCTGAAGGATCTTCCTCAGCCATAGCCAAGTTAGCCAGTCTTGGGCGTGGACAGCAGGGTTTTTTCCTCAGTTTATTCTGGGGTTTTTCATCCCGCAAAGCAGGCAAACTGGCCTTGAGAACTTAACACTACAGGCCATAGGATATACCGGAGCATAGCGCTGACCACCTTATCCTGTAAATGGATTGAGGTCCGATGAACAATGGACCCTCAACACCGCAAGGTAAAAGAGGGTATAAAGAAGATGAGATGATGAGTGATAAAATATTCTGGAGGTTACTGAAAAAGCTCAGAAATGGAAGAAAGTACTGTAAAGAATCCGAGATAATAAAGGTGACATGAAAATTGAAGATATTCTGAGAAATAGAAATCAATATATATATATATATATATATATATATATACACATATATACATATATACATACATACACACACACACACAGTAGAACTCAGTTATAACAAATTCCATGGGACCGCATATATTTGTTCGTAATAACCGTTATTCGTTATATCCAAGAAGATCATAATTTGAGCGAATTAAAAATGTTTTCAGATTTTTCTCAGCATAGGTATATTGGGTAACATAAATGCATATGTGCATACATACATATAAAGAACAAAAATTTATTTTTAAAACTTCACATTTTTACATAAAAAATCATCAAGCATGCTTTGCTTTGCAAAAGACTCATATTTCATACGTTTGAAATTGTTCCTTATACCACTAAGATGCTTGAATGTGTCGTCTGAACTTACAGATCACGATTCCATAAATCTTGTTAAAATATGTAAAGCACTTTCTGCTTCACACCAGGTAACGATTTTCTCATCCTTGCTATTTTCTTCCTTGGAGTCACTACTACTATTATCTTCTTCCGGTGTATGAGAGATTTGTTTTAAGATGTCAGCATCTGTCAGTATACCCGAAGTTGTGACGCCATTATCAATGTCTATAAAATTATCAATCTCTGCAGACTTTTCAAAATTGTTCAAGTTTCACGCTTTTGACCACGCTGATAACGGTAAGTTATCCTCTTCATCTTCTTCAGATTCGCACTCGTATTCCACAAGACCGGCTTTCTTAAAACAGTTTTGTATCATAGACGATGACACCAAATTCCAAGCATTGCTCATTAAACATATTGCGTGAAGTACACTGATCTTCAAGTCATAAGCATAAGCATTTTCCGCGGATTTTTCTCTGTGTTCTATCAGTTCCAAGACTAACAGACGACGAAAATGGGATTTAAAACATCTAATTACGCCTTGATCAAGTGGTTGCAAGACAGATGTCTCATTCGGTGGCAAAAAAAACAAGTTTTATGTTTGTTAAATTAGCCACTACAGGATGGGCAGGACAGTTGTCTATCAATAACAAAATTTTCCGGTTTTCACTGTGAAGATTTTTATCCCACTTGCGAATTTCATTTTCGAAAATTGAAGATGTCATCCAGGCCTCCTTATTTGCTGTATAATCAACAGGAAGTTTCTTTATGTTTTTAAAGCATCTAGGCTTTGCTGATTTTCCAATTACAAGAAGCTTTCTTTTATCGCTACTGGTCATGTTTGCACAAACTAAAACTGCGAGTCTATTTTTGATAAGTTTTCCGGCAATGCACTTTTCGTTTTTAAATTGAAAAGTTTTATCAGGCGTTAAATTATAAAAAAAACCTGCTTCGTCTGCATTATAAATGTTGCTGTATCCATACCTTCGTTTCATGTCTGGCCATACATTCTTGATCCAGTCAGAAACAACGATTTTGTCAATGGACAACGCCTCACCACTTACTTTTGCGTAGACAATACTGTTTCTGTTCTTAAAGCGATCAATCCACCTATTGTTGCATTTAAAATCGCTATAACCAAATTGAACAGCAAATTTTTTGACTTGAACTTTCAAAATTGGTCCGCTAATAGGTAAGCCAGCAGTTCTTTGCACACTTTAAACCATGAAAGAAGTGCCTCATCAACATCACTTTTATTACACTTTTTAAGTATTTTACACTTAGATAAATTGTTTTCAAAAGCTTTCAGAGTCAACTCGCGATTCTTCCAAATTGTTGATATTATAGATGGGGAACAAACTATACTTCTCTGCTACTGTCAGATTTGATTGGCCACTTTTCAACCTCCCGTATAATTTCTACTTTTTCGGAAACCGACAAAATTTTCCGTTTGACTCCCAACATTTTTCCACAACCAGAAAATGTGTACGTACGAAATGTCAGTGAAGGAACGACTAGCGTGTATTATTCGTTCGTTATTCCTGTGAAACGAATTCATAATAAACATGAAATACATGCATTAAATCAAATGTAATTCAAACATACCTTCAAAACTATTCGTTATAAACGTGAATTCGCTGTAACCGTGATCATTATAACCGAGTTCTACTGTATATGGAAAGTTATATTTCCCTCATGGGAAATGACTTCTGCATTACTTCGTCGTTGGTATCACTTCTGGATCCTACCGATGAGACCTCAATAAAGGTTGAAGCTAGTTTAGGTAGTGGTCCTTCACATAATGCATAGCATTATACATGTCTGTAAAGATATGTGCATTGCATTATGGGATACTAAGGCAAGTGATGTGACGTGAATACAAGTAGCCTAGTCGTGAAGCGACTTCATCTGCAAACTTTGTTTGCTTACACTTGGATAAAGGATGAAACTAAGAATACAATTTCTTGGCATCTTTAATAGTATAACCAAGTGAAAACTTTCAACAACATCACTGTCAAAAACAGAGTTGGACTGGTTGGCATTGGAGCCAAAACAAAGAATGTGAAGAGAATAAAATAACAGAAAATATATTGTAAGAAAATTTACAGAAAAAAAAAAATCAATAGGTTTTGCTCTCAATTTTTCTGACACCATCTTTAGGATAAAGCATTAGGTACCAAGTGCAAAAAAAAAAAAAAAAAAAAAAAAAAAAAAAAAAAAAAAAAAAAAAAAAGCTGAAATATTCACTAAAACCAGTTATTTAAAAAAAAAAAATATCCAGAGATGAGAGAACAAAGTCATACATCTACACTAAAAGATGAGTAACTTTCACATGCTGCATAATAAAGCCTCACTTCTTGTTTAGACTGACATGTATACAATTTATCTAGATTCCTTGAAAAAAATGGAACAGGAAGTTAAAGATAAAACATCAAAGCTAGTGATCCATCTATCTCAAGGCATTTTATGAAGACATGAATAGCAAGGCTTTGCTTATCTCTGAATTCAGTGAGATTATCAGAAATATTTACATTCCCAGATTTTTGTAATTTTTCTCTAGGTAAGTGGGCCTTGTTGGCCGATTGGTTAGTATATCCGCTATCCAACCAAAAGGCTGCAGGTTCAAATCCTGCTTTAGGCATGGATGTTTGCAATTGTCTATGAAAATACTAGTGGTAGTGAGCGGTAGATGATGTTGGTGTAGTTTGTTGTAGTTGAGTTTAGTGGTAGAGACAGAGTTGTAGAGCCCTCCCTCGATGAGTCTTTGGACTCCCTGGAGGTATCACATAATAATACAAGTCTTGCAACAGGAACAGTAGATTAGAGAGACACCAAGATATTTTGGGAAAGAAGAACTGCCTTTTGAAGATTGTATAATGAGCTCAACGTCCACGATCTCCATATCATTCTTCAATGAGGCAGGAATATTATGCTCAATGGGCGATGCTTGAGAGACTCTTGTCATAATAGACTAGATTACACGTACACACAAGGATAATGAAACAGTTAAAATAGTAAGCTTTAACTGCCAAATATTTTCAGCTAAAAATTTACTGGTTACCGTCAGTGGCCAGAAAGCTGATAAGTACAAGATAGAATATTAATAATTGATTATTTAAAGACATTACGATGATGGTATAAAAGGAGCAATGCAATGTGTGCGAGTTGTAGTAATTGTTACAAAATTATGATGTCTGATAAGAATGAGAGTTCCCTAGATAAGGTCTCATTCTTATTAGACATCAGCATTTTCTTAAATTTTTTTATTATTTTTAATGTCAATTATTACAACTCTCATCACATTACATAGTATCTTTAGACCATCACATGGCTCACACCATTTTTAAATAACCCACTGTTAAATTTTCTACCATGTACTTACTAGCCTTCCTGCCACTTATGACCTGTAAATCACAGGTTGAAATATTTGGCAATTAAAGTTTATTACTTTTAATCGTTTCATTATCCATTTGTTGTGTATACGTTTTTTTTTTTTTTTTTTTTTTTTTTTATGTTAGGCCCATATACGAGAGGTTGGCTGGTCAACCAATAGTACTTTAGTACCGTATATGGGTAGTGGGATGGGAAAGGAGGAACTTGTTAACATTTGATTTGAAAGCCTGTATATTGTATTCCTTAGGAAATACCTCAGGGGGAAGACTGTTCCACAGTACAGCAGTAGCAGGGATGAAGGAGGAGGAAAAGAAACTTGTTCTGTGGGTTTCAAGGTGTAGTGTGAAGGGATGTTGGGAGGTGGCTGTACGTGTTCCAATGGGTTTAGTACAGAGTGGGGAAATTATTGATGTTGTTTCAGATGAGCATTTTCCATGAAAATATTTGTAGAATATACAAATTGCATAGACTAAACGTCTATGTGAAAGTGGAGGGAGTGAGTCGGTAAGAGATGGACCATTTATCAGTCCAATTGCTCTCCTCTGTATTGAGTCAAGCATTTTGAGAGAGCTTTTAGGAACCCCTCTCCAAATGTGAGAAAAGTATTCAATAGCTGGGTGGATTTGCGATTTGTACAAGGTTAACAACTGTTTTGAAGTGAAGTAACATCTTGAGTGAAAGAAAAAGCATAGTTTTTTGGAAGATGAGGATGCAATGGTTGTGATGTGTTTATGTCAGGAGAGGCCTGATGTCATGGTAATTCCAATAAGAGAATTTCCATCTTGTCTGGGGATTTGAGTGTTATCAAAAATAATAAATGGGGAAAATGGTTCTTTTTGTGGGAAATAAGACAGAACTGGGTTTTACTAGCGTTGAAATTGACAAGGGTTATCTGAGCCCCATCGCAGGATGTTTTGGAGGTCTGCGTTAAGGGAAGTTGTGGTTGATGTTCTGTGGGTTGAAGCGAGTTGTGTAGGGTAAGGTTTATCAAATGAAAGGGAGGAGTGCAATGTGCCGTCATCTGCAAAACTGTGTATGGGGTTGGAGGTCAACCGAAGTAGGTTGCTGATGTATAGAAGGAAGAGGGTCGGTGAGAGAACTGAACCTTGTGGGGACCCCAGCATTAGTTGGATAGTGGGAGGATAGGGAGCTATCTACCATTACACATAGTATGCGTCCAGACAGGAAGCTGGCAATCGATCTACAGAAGTTCTGAGACAGTCCAAATGATGGAAGTTTGCTTAGTAAGCCTTTGTGCCAGAACCGGTCAAAGGCTTTAGAGATATCGAGTGCAACTACTTGGGATTCGCCAAATTTTTCCATGGTATATGTCCAGAGATGGACGATATATGAGAGCAGGTCACCTGTTGATCGGCATCAGCAGAATCCGTACTGGTGGTCACTTAATAGCTGGATATCTTCAAGGTAGAGTAGTAGTTGAGAATTGATGGTTTTCTCCATCACTTTAGATAGGATTGAGGTGAGCGAGATAGGATAGTAGTTAGATGGCAGCAATTTGTCTCCCTTTTTGGGAATGGGTTGAATATAAGCCAATTTCCAGGCTTTGGGATATATATACATTAGTGGAGTAAGATAGTGTGTACAGATGGCATAGGATAGGAGTCAGTTCTGCTGAACAGACCAGGACAATTGGAGGAATGCCATCAGGGCCAGGTGCTTTTTTTGTGTCTAATTTTGACAACAGGTTTATGATCTCTTTCTGGCAAAAGGGTATGGGGGGGGCATTGTATGTTGGCCAGTTGGAATGACTGGGGGGCATTTGCCATTGTCGGTTATGCATGCATTGCAGGAAAAGTGTGAAGCCAGGAGATTAGCTTTTTCAGTGGGTGATGTTGCAATTGAGCCATCTGGATATGATAGGGCTGGGAGTAGTGTAAGGCAAAAGTTACGACCAATTGCTTTGAAGACCAAAAAAGCATGGCTGCTGCTAGGACAGGCTGCAAGTTTCCTGCTTTTTGCCCATACAAATTCTGTTTTGGAATCACTGATAATTTTTTGCATATGTTTCGGGTTTCAGTATAGGCACTGAAGGAGGATGGAGTTCTTAATTTGAGCCAGTTGTGGTATGCCTGGTTTTTCATTAGTACAGCCTTGGCACATCTTTTGGAGAACCAGGGTTTGGATAGGGGCCAGCAGTTCAGAATGGTGTGGGGAATGTATGTTATCATGCCAGTGTGGATTACTTTGGTGATGTGTTCAGTGCATATGTTTGGATTGGAAGACTGCAAACAATAGTCCAACTATGGGAATGAAGCATAGTAGTCTCAGAGGCTGTCCCATTTGGCACTGTTATAATGCCAGACTACTCTTGTGCAGGTGTGACTGTGTAAGCATTGTTGCATGGGGCAGGAGATGAGCACTAAGTTGTGGTCAGAATTACCCAGGGGGCTCACTATATTCACTGTATATTTGGAAGGGTCATTGGTAAGGAAGAGATATAGGGTATTTGGAGAGCGATTTGGGTTATCTGGTATTCTGGTTTGTTTGTGTAAGGTCGTTGGTGATTGCAAATATTTCAGCATCTCTGCCTGCAGGATCTGTACAACTGGAAGAGGAAAGCGAGTTGCTGTTATGAACATTAAAATCACTTAGGAGGATGATTTCACTATTAGGATAGTGGAACTGGAGGAAATCAACTTTAGCTTGCTATTTATCGCAGTTATTAATTTGGATGTGTTTGTCGGTGTATCACAGATCACTTTCATGAGACGTGGAAAGTTCGTTCAGTCCTTTCTTTTGTTTGTGGGACCGAAGCGATGACATTTGATGATATTCCTGGGATTGAAGTTGCATTCACCTGCTAGTTTGCTAACTTCTTTTAAAGATTTACCGTTTTCCTCCGGAAAGTTCAGAATAACAGCGTTGAGTCTCCTGTTTTTGGCCTTGAGCGGTGTGTGTACCATTAATGCGATTAAATCACGGAGTTCGTTAGCGGGTACAGATGTACTTGCGATCGGCCGTCGAGTATCTCAAGCTTTGTTTCCAACTTTTGGATTTTGGATGAGAAAGCATCGATCCTGTTATTAAGGTGTTGTTCGAGATTTTCAACTCGTTTGCCTAGGTTCAATAGGCTGTTTAACAGAAGGAAGGCACATCGAACAGAAAAAAAGGCTGGTTCAGTTCGGTAAAAAGCTTGAGCGCCGATTCATCTATTTTAGCACAGGAAGTATGTAGCCAGTTGCAACAGAAATCACACGATATACCCTTTTTCCTTTCGGTAACTTCGGTTTTGCAACTGTGGCACTTCATATTGTCTAATCGGTTTGTTGGCTATCGGCTGCGCTATGCTGACAGGACTGGAAGTAATCTTTCGTTGTTGGCGCCATCTTTACTTCGCATGGTAGGCATATCGAGCGCTTTCACGTGGCTTTTTTTTAATTGAAAAATAACTGATATGAAGGACTATGGGTACTTACAAGTTGTGTAGAAGTAACTGGCTCCTTAGTATTCTCTGTATTCCGTTTACTGGTTATTTTGACAAAAAGATACTTGCAATTACGATTAAATTTGGCAGCACAAGTTTAACGAAACTTATTCACAGGCACCGCCTATCAGGAATCGGGAATACATAATCTAGTCTCATTGTGTTCGGTGTTTATGCGAAGTTTAACATAATTCAGCATTACCAATACTCTACAATGCATAGGGAGGATGATCCCAACAGGCCTGCTAAAGCTTTGTGCAAGAAGCTATAGTTACCCAACTGAATATCAATACTTTCTTGGGTATTTATTTCCTGGAAATGAAATAGTAAAGTAACCCTTTTGTCCCTAAATTCACTATAGTGAATTTAGGGACAAATTCAAATCTACACTAAAACAAGATATTTTTTTGGTCCTCAGAGGTTGCCACAATGCATATTAGACAACAGCACAAGATCTCCACCTTACTTCCGATTAAAATACTTGAACTTCTGAAAAACCACCAGCCATACTGTATTTTTCATCAAAAATTCCTCATTAGAATTTAGTGCAATTTTTTTTTATAAATCGAAATAAAATTTTAAACACTACCTTTACTCCTCTTACTTCAAATGGAAAGACGAGCTCTGTTTTACACAGTGTAATTTAGCTACATGTCCGTTCTCTTCAATCACTACCTCATCTTAGAAAAATAAGAAGGTAGGCTTATATCAAAAGCTATTCTGAAACCACCACAGCGTAACGTTTGAGCGCATGTGTGTGTGTGACTGCCACCAATGAAACCTACAGTACATTAAGTGCTGTAGCACTGGGTTAAGGAGTTTTTGTTCTACCCAGAAAGTTTCAAAGGAGAAAGAGGTTGTTCATGAGTTGCTTGGTTATGCAAAAAGTGTTAAGAGCACATGCTGTCAATGGCATAGTAAGTGGGCTAAACGAAAAAGGTTTACTATTTTAAAAAACATTACTATTGAAGTCATCATCATCATCAAATTCCTGCCATGTACCCTCAAGGGGTGTACAGGATATGACAGTACTACATGAAAAAATTACATCATTACTAACTTCCTATCTACAATTTTCCTCCAAATCAGTCTGTTACTTGTCAAGACTCCAACATTATCAGATCTTATATTTCTATCGTCTAAGGCACTTTGTACCGTATCAATCCACCTATATCTTGGTCTTCCTCTGGGTCGTTTTCCTGCCAACCTGGCAGAGAACACTTGTTTTGCTAATCTTTCCTCTCCCATTCTATTTAAGTGACCATACCATCTGAGATTAGCTCTGCTAACGCATTCCTGGATGCTGACAATGTCAAGTTCTTTCCTAATATCCTCATTTTTAATATGATATTGCCATTGATGCCATCTGTTCACGCCTCTAATCTTTCTCAGGACTCTCATATCTGCGGTCTCTAGTCTTTGGTCAAGTGTTTTACTTCTGACCCAGCTTTCAGATCCATAAGTTAAAATTGGTTTGAACACAGTCTTGTATACAGCTAATTTAGTGTTCCAACCAATTTCTTTCTTATTCCATATGAATTTATTCAATTAACATCCCACGATACCAGCTTTGCTGATTCTGTTGTCTATTTCTATATTTAGTTTACCATCTTCAGTAAAAATTGTGCCTAAGTAGCTGAAATGTTTTACTTGTTCCACAGGTTCTCCATTCACAACACAGTTGACATTTTCAATGATTCTGCCTATTTTCATTGTCTTTGTCTTTTTATTGCTGACTTTCATACCACATCTATTACAACAGCTATTCAATTTAGTCAGAGAATCTTGCATACTTGTAGCGGATTTATTTAGAAGTATAACATCATCCGCATAAAGCAAAGAGCTGACATTAACATCTCCAATTTTCATATCAGGTTTAATACGACATTCCTTCATAATGAATAACATATCCCCTATGTTATTCATTATCCATATAGATAATGAATAACATAGGGGATAATGTACATCCTTGTCTCACACCAGATTTAACATTAAACCATCTTCCTGTACTTACTTCAATTCTAACTGCTGACTCACAACTCAAATAAAGACTAAGTATTGCTTGATATAATGCCCCATTGACACCATATAACTGCAGCGTATTGAATAGCTTCTCTCTTGGCACCTTGTCATATGCCTTTTCCAAATCGACAAAACTTAAATACAGATCTTTGTTATATTCCCATGCTTTCTCGACTATTTGTCGTAAAGTAAAGATCTGATCCTGACAGCCTCTATTTGGCCTGAATCCAGCTTGTTCTTCACCAAGCTTTTCTTCCACAATTCTTCTCAACCGTTTCTCAAGTATACTTGCATAGATCTTGCCAGGAACACTCAGTAGGGAAATACCTCTGTAATTCTGACATTCAGTTTTATTTCCCTTTTTATATATGGGTTCTATGAGAGCTCTACTCCAATAATCGGGAATTGGTCCCTCTGTCCAGGCTTTCTGAACTATGCAATGCAGCCACTGTAAGACTCTTATACCACCATACTTCAGCATTTCTGGTCGAATATCATCTACTCCTGCTGCCTTTCCACATTTCAAGCCTTTGATGGCTTTTTCTACTTCAAGTATGGATATGTATTCCTGACTGCATGCTTGGTCAGTGTTTTTTTTTATCACTGTGCTGTCATCACTGCTTGTTTCATTTAGCAGTTTTTCAAAGTAATTACTCCATACTTCAAGGATATCTTTTTCTCCTGTTTTCATTTCACCTTTATCATCTCTAATTCCTTTTACAGCACTCTTTCCTCCATTCCTATTATTCTGTTAGAGTAAAAGCTGACTTATTTGCCAGGAACTTTTGATATGCTTTCTTCTTTTCCTTCACTGCCTCTTTAACTTCCTGTGTCCACCAGGGAGTTCTGATTTTTTTATCCTTGCACACAACCTCACCACATGCCTCTCTGGCAGAATCAATCAATGTTTCCTTCAGAGTTTGCCACTGAATCTCCAAGGTTTGATTCCCGTTCTCAAACTCTTTCATTTTCTTTTCAATAATATTTCTGTATTTTAGTCTACAGTTCACATCTGAGAGCTGCTCAACTTTTATTCGCTTTAAAACTTTCTTACATGTCATTCTTTTCAATATGAAATTCAATTTTATCCTGCTCAAGACTAAATAGTGATCACTTCCAATTTCAAATCCTCTGTACACTCTGGTGTCCTGCACCAGGGAGAAAACATCACTATCAACAATAACATAGTCAATGAGACTTTTCTTATTCCTAGCCTCTTCTCTCCATGTGAATTTGTGCACATTTTTATGTTGGAACATGGTGTTAGTAATAACCAGTCCATGTCCTGAGCAGAAATCCAACAGATATTTGCCATTATTATTAGCTTTGCTCTTTTCTCCAAATTTTCCCAAAATATTTTTGTATGTCTCACAATCATTTCCTACTCTACTATTTAGATCCCCAACAAGGACCAACTTTTCCTTTTTCATTGTGTCAGTTGCTTTTTCTAAAGCCTCAAAAAATTCCTCCACTTCTACCTTAGTAGAAACTTCTGTGGGACCATCGGCACAAATAAGTCTCATTGTCCAGTTCCCCATTCTCATATTTGCCCACATTACTCTACTTGAGACTGACTGCCATTCAAGAAGATTAGCCTCGTATTTTGTGTTGAATACTATGGCTACTCCTTCTTTTCCTTGATTGTCATTGCCTGAATATAATATTTTGTATTTATTGCTCAGAAAGATCTCACCAGTTTTGGTCTTTTTTGTTTCAGTTACCCCTATTATGTCGATCTGGTACTTATCTAATTCCTCAGCTAGCTCCATTTCTTTGCCATTCAGGCTTCTTACATTGATAGTACCGATCTTTAACTCTGGTGATGTTGAGTTGGGGTTTGTTTTCAGATTTGTTCCAGTAGCTGACTTTTCGCTGTTCGCCCTGGTTCCCTGGCGAAAACAACGGGGGCCTTGTTTAACCAGGCGACGCCCCAGCCGGCATGAAATTTTGTCATGTTGTACCATGATTTTTTATTTTGGTTTAACCAATAAGAATACAATTTGGTCGGCTAAATCCCAAATTGCCAGCCAATCCTCGTTCGTTCAGTATCAAAGTAGATATCCCACAGGGTGCACCATGAGAAGGCGAGGATTGGACATTAGGTCAGAAGCCCTGGTCGGTTCTCCACATTCCTTTAAAGGCTATGTGGAGGTCTCCTCTCAGTTATACAGCATTGAATACTATTGAAGTCATTATTATTGTAATATTTTTTGTAATTACAGAAATTAATAAACCTGTTTTCATTTAAATATGATAAATCTATCATTTCTACTTTGCACTAACTTATATAAGTATAAATAACTTATTTCATAATAATTCACATTTAATACCTGTTTAATTTATAATTCTGTTTCACTGATGAACTTGTGCTATATCATTTATACTACAGTAATGCATTTCATTTAATTACTTAATTCATATTTAATATTTAAATTTCTAGTGGTTGATGGTGTTTTAGATATATGAGAAAGGTATGATTAGTCGGTCGGATACACTGGCGAATTATTATTACATGCCCTCCATTATCCCAACAAAATATCTCACCTGGAAGGCCCAGGAACTAAGATGCTGGAAAATTGATGTGCATTTTTGTGTTTTTAATTATATTTTACATAATCCAGAAACTCTGTTCTAGACCAAACACGGAACTTTTCAAGTCTCCAAATAAGTGAGACAGGAGGTCTCACACCAGGTGATGAAATTCATCTCCGACCTAAAGACAATCACAAACATCCATGCCCACAGCAGAATTTGAACCTACAGCCTGTTGGCTGCAGAGGTAACACTTAATGGCCTTGGCTGGCTAATAAAAAAAAAAAAAAAAAAAATCAACTAACACCTTTTATTCCCTTATAGGGAGTAGGTATACCCTATCTAGCTTTTTGGAGACTGGGTGGGCAGTTCAATCTCCACTGGTAGCCAATCAGAGATAGCTGGCCCATGTCTATCACTAATTATAGCAGCCACCGATGAAGAGGCTGGCAAACACGTGCTGCCATCTCTTGGTACCTAACCCTAACAAGATATGTTACTGTGAAATAATGTGGGTACTACGGTCGATTTTCTTGAGTATACGGGATGAATAACCTGAGTTTCCAGGAGGGAAAACCCACTTGTCAAAAAATGGCTAAGTTGCTGGACAACATAGAATTTTTCCAGAATTGTTAAAAAATTGTGGCAAGAATGTCGACTGATCTATAAAATGGTTAACTGTCCTATATAATATCTTGATTTCAGGAAATCTTCCCTCTCTTTAGAAAAAGAAAAATAATAATCATTGTAAAACCAGGCAAAGATCCATCATTAGAAGCTAGCTACCAACCCATAGCTCTTATGAGTGTTACTCTTAAACTTATGGAAAGGATTATATACAAGAAAATATCTCCCATTATAAAAAACCTAATACCTCCTGAGCAAGCAGGCTTCAGACCAGGAAGAGGATGTTGTAAACAAGTACGCTCTTATATCAATGATTGAGAATGGTTTTGAGAGACATCTGAAATCTATTGCAGTGTTCATTGACTTAACATCAGCATATGACACAGTATGGAGAAAGGGATTGCTATCTAAATTCCTGAAGATGATTCCATGTAGAAGATTCACTAACATATTGAACAATATGTTTAATAACAGATGGATGCAGGTATTTGTAGGTAATTCGAAAAGTCGACCATGCTAGCTTAATAATGAACTCCCTCGAGGTTCTGTATTATCTCCATTGTTGTTCACTTTATATGTTTATGATCCCTCTCAATCCAGTTCAAGGAAATTTGCTTACATAAACGATCTTGCAGCAAACACACAAAGCATAATGAAGCTGAAAAAATAATTACAAATGATTTGAAAATTCTGGACTCATCTCAAAACAGTGAGATCTAAACTGAGGCGTCTACCTTCTATCTTAATAACGATCAGGCTAATTTCAAACCTACTGTCTTCTTCACAAATGCATTACTGAATAATAGTACATCTAGATATTTAGGTGTTACCCTAGACAGAACACTCCCCTTTAAAGAACACCTAGTGAAAGTAGTTCAGAAAAGAAAAACTCATAATTCAAAAGCTGGCTGGTTCAACTTGGGGAGCAGATGCTGAAGCCTTATGTCTATCAGCTGTGGCCTTGATTTATTCAACTGCAGAGTACTGCTCAACAGTATTCATACTTCTAAAGGTCTCAAACAATGAGAATAATAACAGGAACTATAAGATCTACATCAAATTATTGGCTCCCTGTCATCAGTAACATCGTACCTCACGCAGAAAAGCAGCTCGTTAAATTATGGGCAAATTTAACCAACAATGTTAACCTACCTATCCATGAAGACATACAAAATCCTCTCAACAATAAGACTAAAATCAAGAAATCCTAGTTGGAGAACAGCAAAGGAATTAATAGGTGAATCTTTCAACTTGACTGATACATGGAAAGATGAATGGCTGCAACACTATAACACCCTAGATTAGCTATATCTGACCCTACATCTGAACTAACACATCATCTGTGGACAACCTTAAACCGCATTAGACACCATCTACACAAATAGAAACGGATCAACTCTCCTGCTTGTGACTGCAATTATAACTTGCAAACTATTGAACATTTTACTGGACTGCCCAATATGTTTTTGAGGGCACTATACAAGATATACAGAATAATACAACAGAAGCTACTGGCTAGAAAAACTGAAAATTGTTTTTTAAAACTTTATGTAATAACTTGTAATTGTTATACATCCGTTACATTGGTGTATTATGTTTCTTGCTGTATTTTACCATCATATGATAAATAATGTATGTATGTATGATAAATAATAATAATTGCCCGCTTGGCTGGCCAAGTGGTTAGAATATCCGCTCTCCAGCCAAAAAGGCTGTGGGTTCAAATCCTGCCATGGGCATGGATGTTTGTCTGTGGCGTTGGCGTAGATGAATGTAGTTGCAGTTGGTGGAGACAGCTGTAGAGTAGGTACCTTCCCTCGATGAGTCTTTGGACTCCCTGGAGGTGTTATATAATAATAATTTGTCTCTGTTTTAGGTGAAATCATTGTTGAATGAAAATCTGTTTTGCAATTTTTCAACCCCACTCTCTTACTATGTTAATGCATCATATAAATCTAATTCTTTTGTAAAGGCAGGCAAGCTCCAGAAATAGCCTCTGCTTTGCTTTCAGATAGCAGCACACTTCGTTGTAAGTAATGTTTCTAATAGAATTTAATTAGAATGGTCAGGTATTTCCATGGTAAGCTATTTTGTAGTAGATGGCTATTAAGGTATTTGGAATTGAGTTACTTCATCTCTGACAGGCAACCCAGATTCAGTTTTTTTTTCATGTCTATGAGACTGGGAGAGGTAGGACTTTTTATGAATTGCAGGCTGTATGCATTTTCTTTAAGAGATCTATATAAACAGATTTTTTCTGGATATAATAATTTCAGTTACTATGTTCAACGAACCAGCATTTTCTGAAAGTATCATCAATTTTCATAATGCTGTACAGACTGCACTTGCTGATTTGAATGAAATTACACCAAAGCTCATAACAATGCTATATACATAGCACTGTTATGAGCCATTCTGAGATAACTACACTTAAGTGTGCAAACTTCACTGCTAACAAAGTTTGGCACATGTGAGCTCTCAGCAGTTTGGTTAAAACCATGTACAGAAGTTATGAGAGTGGAAAATTTATATCATGTTAAATCATTTCAACGTAAACTTTGAGCAACCAACTTTGAATGATGAATTTAGTGGCATCATGTTAATACACTTTGTGTTAACATGTATTTTAAAGAGGAGGTATATTAACGTGTTGCTTCTGTTCCACTTATATGTAACTATAGACTAACAAATTTATATGAACACAGTTTTTTCTTTTTAAATTTAAGCAAGTCAGATATTAGACTTTCTTTAAAAAATAAATGATAACTGCATGTCATCGATAATAAAGTCATTAAATAACTCTGTATTTAGCAAGCATTAGACTTTAATAAATGGGGCCTTCATTCGTAGCACACACACTGAAGACCTCAAGCTGTTCTATTAAGTATTTTACATCTACTTTGTTTAAACTAAACTCACCTAGAGAAGCTAACATATCATGAAGATCTTCCTTATCAATAAATCCATCTCTGTTCTGGTCAATCATATTGAATGCTTCTTTAAACTCCTGGATCTGAGCTTGATCAAACATTGCAAAAACATTCGATGTTGCACGCTGGGCCCGTTTCCTAGCGGGACCACGACCTCTAGCTTTTCGGCTGGACATCTTCACTGAATTGAAAAATTATTACTGTGGTGATAAACCTATGAAAAATTAATTTTGAAGAGAGCAGCATAATACTGTATAGGAATTACCTACAGTAAATAACTCCAGAGTAGAATAATGTTGCAACTTTTCTTGGAAAAAATTTACCTTACTTGTTAATTTAATACTATACACAAATAAAAATCAGAATATATAATATGCAATTCCTAAAACTATATAAGCCACAGCTTTCTCAGTTTCAATGTTCACATTAATTTTTATAATTTTATAACCTTGATAGTTATTTTCTCAAGATTTTTTTTTTGGGGGAGAGTGCAATATAGGATTTCTAGGTTTATAGGAATCCGAATAAGGAAATTAATTAAATCACTTATGAATTTTTATTTAATGGCTTGGTTTAGTGTCCCATCTCCAAAAATTAGTACCTGTTTACTAATATCTAGTGTAGATCTACAGAAAATTATTTTCTGAAGTAGCAAAAAAGTCAATTACATTCACTTCATGTTAAATTAAAAACTAATGAAATTAGTTAAATAATGAATGTTACTTAAAACCAATTTTATGAATATGATCACTTAGGTAAAGTCACATTTAAAAGGAAAATTGGGTAATTATGAAAATCAAAAATGAAAGATAACTATACCATTTATGAAATACAAAGAACATCTAAAGTTTACTAGGATTTTGAAAAACAAATTTTGCTTACCTGATATTTTTAAATGTGATCAAACTATTCAAAATGAATAATGCATTAAAAAAATGTAGTACAAATTTCTTCAGTATTCATAAGTATTTGCAAAACCAGGTAAAAGATAGAAAAAAGCCAAAAGAATTATAGTTCAGGTATGCAGTGACTCAGTGGAACAGCTAAAGAGCAAATCCACTTGCATTTGTAAAAATTATGTTAAATTACTATGACAAAAGATTCCACCAGAAGAATCTGTTGTTCATATATCAATTTATGCTAACTGTTCATCACAGACTGTTCCCATTTTAAAAATTTTAAATGTCCAATTATGATGCCATTCTTATCTAAAAAAAAAAAAAAGTTTGATAGCAAATGTTCCAAAGAAGCAAATTTTTCATCATGCCATCAGATACACGAAAGATTGGCATGAGATCTATGCATAAAATATTAGCAAAGAAAACATAGAAAAGTAGGAAATTCTGAAACAACTGTTATATTGCAAACTTACTAAGTTTGCTATATACACTCAGTACTACCCTCAAAAATCCTCATAATTAAGGCCTCTAATTCCACATGTTCATCAAGATAAGCCAACCGATAAGAGAATCCCTTAGCCTAACACAAGCACTTAATTCATAAGTCAATCAAAAAGCAAATGTGTACAGGTATAAAAAAGACAAGGAGATGAGGGTAGCTGAGCAGGAAGTCTTCAATCTGCTAATGAAAGGCTGTGAATATGAACTGCACTGGTAAGAAAGATGTTTGTTAGATTATTTTCATGTGCAAACTGGTGCAACACCACAAGCTGGCTTAGAGTTAAAAATGAGTAGAGTAGGACCCCCATACTGCCTAACCCTTGGCTCATTCATAGGTGGATTATAAAATAAATAAATAAATATATATATAAAAAAAACTTTCATAATTCAGACTTTTTTGCTTCATCTTGAAAAATCAATTCGATGATAACCTGAACATATGTTTATAGTACAAGCATGGCAACAAAAGTGGACAATTCTCTCTCTCCACACACACACACACACACACACACACACACACACACACAATATAAAACATGGATGATAAACAAATCCCAGCATCAGTAGCACACTCAGGGTTTAATCTTGGTGGGGGGGAAAGCGAGATGAGTAGACAATTTGAGAATACACGCTACATCACATACGACCTATGACTGAGCATCTGCAATGATCACTAATTCAAAAGTAATATAGAAATACGACAACATAAATAAAAAAAATAAATTTTATTAATTAGGAAAAGGTTTTTGGAAATTTTTTTAATGTTTTTTTTTTCTTTAGGGAGAGCAGGGCCCTTTCCCCTTCCCCACTCTGGGTGCACCACTGCCAAGCATCATATATTGACCGAAGAGTAAACCATTCTACATTTTCCATAAATTACATAAGTTTTGTGAATTAATGATTAATATGACAACTGGTGTATAATATATCTGGATCCTGAAATGGATGTAAAGTTCAATAAAACTTAATAAAAGTAGTGAAGATGCCTACAAAAGCTATGTGCATTCTATGTGCTAAGTATTCATTATTTTTATAATGAAATCTAAGCTGCTTTATATATATAGCATCGTAGTTATACAATATTAAATTTCTTGTATACAAATGTTATAGCTGGATATTCTAGAGCCTGGTTACAAAGTAACCATTACTAACATCAAGTGCAAACTGAAGTCAAATCAATACCAGGGACTGCCTTGTTCAGTTTGTTTCAATCTTTACTGAGAAAGATAATTCCTTCTCCCCTGGGAGTGATAGAGATTATTTGTAAAGACTCATATTTTCTAATATGCAATGTCAGCAATTCAATGTCATCCTAATCAATACTTTTCGAACTGAAAAAAAAAGAAGACCAAGAATTACCTGGCTGAAATTAATAAAGAACATCTTGGGATGCAGAACAGGAACTTTTTTGAACAGCAAGGAATAGAGAAGACTCAACCCATCTTAGACAGAAGAGGAGAAGAAGAATGTCAGCAATGCTTGTTCAGTCTGTTCAGGAGTCATTCTGAAAATGGAGAATGTTCAGAGAAAAAAAAAAAAATGTTGCTCAGTCATTTCACAGTTTATCTTTCATTCTCAGTCTTCCTTTGATATTCACATTGTCATTTTTGGCATCAGTTTTATTTTGTTCCTCTGTCTTGTAAATTGAGTATATTAGAGAAAATATAAATGAAGTGCCCAACATCCCCTGAAGAAATTTAACTTTTCAAATGAACTATAGTGATAATTAGATTTTTTTTTATATAGGTTATTATCCCTTTTCTTCACTTGTTTTCATTTTTAAAAGAATCATTAAAATTTTTTTGTAATGATATATACTAAATCTACCTGCTTACAGGACATATCAATAGGATCAAAAATGTTTCAATTATCTCCATACTGAAAATCAGATAATTTCAACAGCTAGCAACCTTCTTCAGGAAAGCTGAAAAGGCAGTCTAGATTATATATATATATATATATAAAGAAACAGATATTAAGTTTGTTACTTAATGACATAGACCAAGGTTTCTCAACTAGGGTTCCATGAGGGGTTGTGATTGAAAAAATAGTTGTGCGTGTGTGTATCATATAATATATAAATAAAGATAATTTTTATGCAGGCATTCATCCCTGAGATGTGATAATTATTTCAAGGATTCTTCCAAGGTAAAAAGATTGAGAAAAGCTGATAAAGACTATGGATATGCAGCTTACTACTGGGTGAAGTCTGATGACATGATTTTTTAGTTGTGGTCTCTGGCAAGAACTACAGCATAAAACCAAATTCACTTTGATAAGCCCTAACATAGAATTTCAAATATTGCTTAAGGAAAGTCCACTATTGCAATTCAAAATTGTGCTGTCATAAAAGAGAAACATTTCTAACCAAGATGAATGTCCAGTTTGACAAAAGTAGGAAACATTTATGCCATCAGTGACAAACATTGAGCATGACACTTCCTGAATTCAGTTTAATGAGATATGGGCAAAAAAGTACAGTACTCCACTGAATTTGTGGAACAATTTCTACTTGGAGCATTTCTTTGTCATTTTAAAATTAGCTTTTATCAGTTTTTTAGATCTTCAAGCAGGTTCTATTATTTCTCTAGAGAAAAGTTGAGGGAGGGGAACAAAAAAAACAATGATCTTCAGTGACAGCAATAACATGTATATACAGTCGGGTCTCTTTTTATGCAGTAGATACATTCCACAGAAAACCGCATATAAAAAATAGCACAAAAAAGGCCTAAACTACATTGAAAAATTAGGGATATGTTCCATAATTTTCTAAAACTGCATAAAACCAAAGCAATGGATTAAAATAAACCTAAAATCGCATAAAAATAGTTTATGAAAATTCAGGAAAATAAGAATGCCTAAGTTTGTTTTAAAGCTTTATTCATTTAATTTTATTGAAAAGTAACAATTTTTTTTTTTTTTTAAATTTTGTCATCAGAATTATTGTCACTATTAGATAATATTTTGCAATGTTTGCAAACTGGTGCGAGATCACTTTCATCACCAGAAGAGGTAGTCAGCACATCAGATCTGTATGATAAAAGGCAATGGTTCTTCACAAACAGAATTAGTTTCACCCTTGTTCTGTGTTTTTTCTTCTGACAATGTAATCAGTGATTAAACTTTGCGATGATGATTTCACTAATTTTTTATACAGCTCGAGATATCCAGACATACAGTTCTTCAGCTCACTGTTTGAATTTAAAGGCTCGTTCAGAATTTGTGTCATTAACAAGAAAACGATTTTCCAATTTATTGCACAGTTCAAGACCTTCTCGAATTATATTTGCAGTGAGGATGACAGGTTTTTCTTCCACTTCACACTATCGTTTTTCTGGATCTTCGACGATATCTAAAGTTAATTGATATCCAATAATATCATCATCACTTAAGGCATTATCCACAAGCAATTCGTCTACATCGTTCTGGCTAAATGTATCAAAACCTTCTACACCAATTTCATGTGCCAAAGTAATATTTCAGCTGATAATGTAGATGTTTGCATGATTTCAACACGTTCATGCCAAGCTGCTTTCCAAAAGGCATTTAAAGTTCAGGTCTCATTTCAGCAATAGCAGATGCAACATGATTTAAGCAGTCCAAAATAGAAATTTTTTTCCAAATGTCAGTTACTGTTAATGATTCATTTTCTAGTTTATCCAATATAAATTGAAAAGTGTGCTTAACGTAATATTTTTTTTAATGTAATAGGCCTACAGATTTAAATTTAACATGAATAAGAGACAAGGGACTTTGTTTAATTCCGGTGTTAAGAAATCTCTTATTGAAGGTGTTTGTGATGCAACAGATGGTGATTCATCCACCTCCAGTGTACAAAGCAATCTCCAGGATGTACAAAAGGAGGGGGAAAACTATCAGCACACAGAAGAAAAAGTATGCATCCATTCATAAGAGTACTTATAATAATATTATAAATTTTTGGTGGTAATCCGAATGGGACATGTCAGTGAAAATCAGCACAAATTAATTTAAGGATGTTTATGTTTAAACAATGATCAATTATTAATTAATAATAAAAATCAGCTGAATTAACAATTAATTGTTAATCACAAAATAACCAAGGTGTTCCATGAAAATTTCAGGATTTGTGAAGTGTTCCGTTGTAGAAAAAGTTTGGGAAAGCTGGATTACCTTATTATCGGAATGATTCTCCTTCTGTTGACATACGCAGAAGTGTCGAAAGGTCTGGTATCTTGAAGTTATGCACCGCATGACTTCAAATCTGCATAAAAAAGATACACATAAAAAGAGACCCAAGTGTATATACACATGCCAGATTCAAATTGTATGTACATACAATTTGAATCTGGCTTTGTGGTAGCCAAATCTTTTGTTTACACCATGAGGACAAGAGCATTCTGAGGTGTTCAATCACGACAGTCAATCCCCATCTAGAAACATCACCTAGATGTAAACTATCACAAGTAGATTCTTAAGATTGTTGTGTGACGTTTAACACTGAGGAAAGAATAAGCTTCTGCAGTACAAGGTTCTGCCTGTTTAGCCTAACAGGCAGGACAGCCAACATTTGTATATCAGAGCACCAGGATACATCCATTTCTATGGCTGCTCAGGATTAGCAGACCCTAGATACCCACAGAATAGGATCCGTTGGAAAAAAGCCACTTTACTCCACCAAAGCAAGTTTAAATTTGAGAGGCGTTTTCTCAAATCTGCTACAGCTCTTATCAGTTGCTATCCCGATCTAAATAAATACAGTTGTATCAAACTGCCTCTCATATGGGAAATCCTCATCAGCAGACATTCAGCTCACCAAAAACACCAAACCAAAGCCAATAGGCCTCCTGTTCCATCTTTGTTACAGAAGTGTGCCTTTGTTTGATACCAGTGTATTAATCCCTGAATATACCAATTTAATTTTGGAAAAATATAGGAAGTAATTAAAAAAAATTTTTTTTTAGTTCTCTACATTTTAAATTTCTTGAAATAACACAATGCAAAAACATAAAAAGATTAAAAGACATTTAGATTATATGCATCTGAATTCTGAATAAATGACATTCTAAGTATCTACTAACCTTATGACCTGGAGACTTAGTTCTACCTTTAATGTTGGAAAGGGCTTAATTCTTTATTAATTGTTTAGTTCTTTAATTCTTAATAATATTGTTTAATTCATCTCCTGGCCTAACACTACAATATTGCTATCCCAGGACCATGAATGCAAGGCAGATCAACAGCTTCCTATAAATAAAGTAAAGATAAAAGAATGCTCTTAATGAGAATGATCTTTCCCAACACTTCAAATCTCCACATTCACTTCATAAAGTCCATGAACTCCATGTACAATCTTCTCAACCTCTACTTTTCTCCACCTAACAGTTGGACTTATTTCATCAAACCTTATACAATTCTTTTCCACTTCAACATTGCAGCTGCACATCTGTTGCAATCTCATTGATGCTAAAGAAAAACTAGAATCTCCCTTTTGGCTCAAATCTTTACTTCTTCTGTTCTCAAATTCATTTGTTGCATTTATCATCCTACAATTGAGTCACTCAGAACTTGATTTTCTGTCCTCACAACCTGTTTTTATATGCCAGATTTCTCTAAGCAGAATAATTTTCCTTAGTGATTATCACATTCACAATACACCAATTAATTCACTTTATTCCAATTCTACTAGCTGAGCTACTAAGGTTTAATAAGTATTTGCCATTACCAGTGGCGCACTCAGGATTTAATCTTGGAGGAAGGGGGGGGGGGGGTTGAGTAGACGATTTGAAAATACACACTATGCATTGCATATGAGCTATGACTGAGCATCTGCAGTCATCGCCAATACATGGTACCCGTGATTTCCTCTGGCCTGGCTTGGACAAACAAAGTAGCGCCCGAGCACTACTTCGTTCGCCTTGCGTTCAGAGCAGCCAGGATTCTTGAGCGCTATAGGGTATTCCCACCTTATGTGACCGCTAATTCATAAGTAGCATAGAAATAGAATACACAACACAACATAAATTAAAAAAAAAAAGGAATCTTAATTAGAAAAAGATTTTTTGGAAATTTTTCTAGTGTTTTTTTCCTTTTTCTTTGGGGGGGGGGGGGGGAAGGGGGGGAGCAAGGCCACTTGGCCCCCTTCCTGGGTGCACCAATGGCCATTACTAATTAAAGTGCATGCTTGCACTACCAGAATATCATAGTCCAGGTTACTCACCAATACTCAATTTTCCCCCAGTTTTATAAACTTACTCTAAATGTTATATAATCTAATAGTGTAACTTGAACACTTTACAATAGTGTTCAAGTTACACTATTGTAAATATATATACATACAAAATTCTTAACTGGTTGAGAATCCAAGTTGTTAATATAAGATAGCATATGCTGAATTTTGTTTAAGTTTAGCTTTCTGTCTGAACAGAAGAAAAAAAATTAAATACAACTTTGATAATATACAGGAAAACCCTGATTTATATAAATTCAGACTTATGCAAATTATCCTAAAATGGACATGATACAAAAAAAAAAAATTCAAGTTAAGAATTGAACTTGACATGGATATGTTACTTGCACATCATCTAACAGTTGCTTGCAAGGCAGGCTGCCCATGCGTGCACTTTCTCAGCCTCATTTTGTTTACTACTGCGTGGTTGACAGAAGGGGATATAATAACAGGAATAGAAGTCACTGGGTATAGCATTTTTCGTCAGGATAGGAGGGGAAAGCGTGCTAGTGGGGTACTGCTTATGATAAGTGATGACCTATGTCCTCTAAGAGTGGAGGCTTTGGAAGGAAGTGAGACAAATGATTTTGAGAGCATATGGTGTGAGGTAGAGGTAGGCAAGACAGGATATTTAGTGGGGTGTTGCTACAGACCCAGGAGCACAGAGGATGGGGACCAGGAGATGTTTAGACAGCTAATTTTGGCAAGTGCAAGAAGAATGATTGTTATGGGAGATTTTAACTACAGTAGTATAAATTGGAGAGAGGAAGATGCATGTAGCAATAGTGATATGGAATTTCTAGAATTCTTGAGGGACAAATGTCTTAGGCAACATGTAACAGAGGGAACAAGAGGTTCAAGAGTTTTAGATTTGGTTATAGCATCAGAAGAGTTGATAATAACTGAGATGACATTTCTCCCACCAGTTGGAGAGAGTGACCATATGGTTTTGACTTGGAAAATGAATAGACATGCAGGAGTATCAAAGAGAAGGAAACTTATGTGGAATTATAATGCAGGTGATTATTATAGTCTTAGACGTCAACTTCGGGAAATTTCATGGAGGGAGGAATTGGAAGGCCGGGATATCGTTAGTGCGTGGGAAATTGTGAAAGAATATTTGTTAGCAGCAATGGTAAGTTGTATACCACGAGTGAAGAAGATGACACAATTTGGAGTAAAGTGGATGACAAACAATATTAAACAGGAATTGCATGTGAAAAAGAGGCTATGGAAGAGATATAAGGAGACAGGTGAAGAGAGGATGCGTGAAGAATATAAGACATAGGCCAGAAGAGTGACTAGTGTGGTAAGGAAAGCGAAACTGGAATATGAGAGGAGAATGGCCCTAAGATCCAAAGAAAATCGTAGGGAATTTTTTAGCTATGTGGCCAGTAGGAGGAGAAATGACTGTGGAAGAATGATATTGTGGGATAAAAATGGGAATAGAGTGACTGATGCAGAGGACATAGTGGAATTGTGGTTCAATGAACATAGTGGTTCAATGACCACTTTATTGGAGTATTTCATCCTGGAGGAGTCAGTTTTAATGCTAGAGGGATAGGGCAGGTTCAAGGTTTAGAGGTGCAGGAGGAGAGTGTGTTTCAGATACTGAGAACTCTGGATGTCAATAAAGCTTTTGGACTGGATGGTATTTCACCACGAGTTTTGAGAGAATGTGCTAGGGAACTGACAGTGCCTTTAACCTGGCTTTTCAATGAAAGTCTGGCTTCAGCAAAGGTGCCCAGGGAATGGAAGGAAGGTAAGATAGTGCCATTGCATAAGAGTGGTAACAGACTGGAAGTGTCTAATTATAGACCAGTCTGTGTGTCATCAGTAGTTGTTAAGATCTTGGAGAAAGTAGTGAAGGACCGTATACAGCATTGGGCAGATGAGGGTAATGTTATCTGTGAGTGTCAACATGGATTTGTGAAAGGGTGCTCTTGTTTTAGCAATATGCTAGCCTTTTATAATAAAGTTACAAGAACATTAGATGAGGGAAAGGCATATACTGCAATTTTCTTAGACTTAGCAAAGGCATTTGACAGGGTGCCACATGATAAGCTGATATTTAAGTTGCAACACATGGGTCTGGATGTCAGATTGGTCAATTGAATTCAGGATTGGCTGTCTGATAGGTATCAGAGAGTTGTGTATGGTTGAGCAGTTTCAAGGAGGCAGAGGGTTACAAGTAGGACCCCACAGGGCTCAGTACTAGGACCTATATTGTTTAACCTTTATATCAATGACATTGCCAGTGGATTGCAAGGGGATATTCAGTTGTTTGCAGATGATGCAAAGCTGGGAAGGATTATTAGTAATAGTGCAGATGTGGTAGCCCTGCAAGAGGATTTGAATAAGCTAGATAGATGGGCAAATGAATGGGGGTCAGTTTAATGCAGCAAAATGTAAGGTCTTGAGGTTTGGGAAACATTGATGGGATGCTGCATACTCTATGGGAGGAGTTATACTGGAGGAAGTTGGGGAGACAAGAGATCTGGGGTTGATGATTGATAGAAACCTGAAGTTTAAGGGACATATTGCAAAGGTGGTGAAAGTAACACAGAGGATTACTGCAATTATGAGAAGGACACTGACCTGCAGAGATAAGAGGGTTATCATTCGGTTGTATAAGTCTCTGATCAGACCACACTTGGATTATTGTTCTCAGATTTGGTCCCCAGGATTTGAAGGGGATAAATTAACTGTGGAAAAGATACAAAGACGGATGACAAAGATTGTCTCAGGACTATACAAGGATAGTTATGAGAATCGGCTGAGGGAATGTGGACTGCAGAGTTTGGCGGATAGAAGGAGAGGTGATATGATTGAGACTTTTAAACTGTTGAGAGGTGGTTACAGGGTTGACACTGGGGAGTTCTTTCACTTGGTTGAACAGCGGGAAGGAGTGATGACAAGAGGCCATCCCTGGAAGTTACGAAAGGAAACTGTGAGCAAGAGGGTGAGGAGTCGTTTCTTTGCATGGAGGGTGGTTGAGCCGTGGAATGCATTGCCTGATAGAATGGTGAGGGTGAGAACGGTCAATGAGTTTAAGGAGTGGTATGATAGATTTTGTGTTTCTTAGGAAGGACCTCCCATGATGAGTCTTTTGACTCCATGGAGGCCTGAATAATAATAATAATACTTTAATAATTTTTATCATTTACATATGCTGTGGTAGAGTATCATCATGACTGGAAAAGGAACAGACGTTGAAAAAGTGCACCCATGAGTAAACACACCAACATCAATCTGGCATTAAAAATTAAAGAAAATTATACCATGAAGAAATATGAAAGCATGCCAAGCTTTTACAGCCATAGGAAGTGTTCATCTTTTATCATCAGCAGTAAACAGAATTGTGAAGGATGCTGCCAATATATAGGAATAAGTGAAAGGATCTGCCTCTTTAAAGCCAATAATTACAAAAAAATATTCTGATGCTATTTAAGACATGGAAAAATTGTCAAGTATGTGGATAGAAGACCATGTCCAAAAGCATGTTCCTTTAAGACCAATGACAATTCAGACAGAAAAAATTTCTCAATCCTTTGAAAGTAAAAGTTTGTTCAGTCATCATGATAATTTCATAAGGATGGTCAAATATGCAAATTAATTTTGTTTTCTTTCTATTTTCTCATTCTATTTATGCTTTATTATTACTTTACATTAAGAATTATATATTTAAATTAATCTGTATCTGTGAATGAAACTAAAAGAAACAATCTTTAAAACATTTAATACTTTAGATGTTATTTCTGTTAATATTACAGATACTGTAAATATGTAAGCAATAGGGTGTAATTAACAGACATAGTAGGTTAAATTAATCACATAAAACTTGCAGAACATAACTCTTATGCAAGTCAGATCTACAGAAATGTTAAAATGTTATATAAAAATGTACCATTTTCTTATACTGAACGTTACAATGTATATTTCCAATATACTGATGGAGTGATGCTATCACTTAAATTTCATTTGAATGGTAATGATGAGCATGCAGAATGACTTTAATAAAGTATTGAACAGCTGTCAACCAGCAATGGAAGGGAGTAAAAATGCAGACAATTTAAAAGAAAAAACAAAATCCCAGAAATGACTCCTTAAAATTCGTTCTAAATCTCATTGTTGTACTTCACCTCTAACATGAGATAAATCACTTCTTGCTCTCTCATTTATAAAACAGAGATGTGTTTTGTAACGATTCTCTCACTAATTTATGTTTATTATGGTTCCTATATATCAATTTTCCTATTTAAAATAAGGTAGAAATTGCATTCCTTTATCATCATCATCATCAAATTCCTGCCATGTACCCTCAAGGGGTGTACAGGATATGACAGTACTACATGAAAAAATTACATCATTACTAACTTCCTATCTACAATTTTCCTCCAAATCAGTCTGTTACTTGTCAAGACTCCAACATCATCAGATCTTATATTTCTATCGTCTAAGGCACTTTGTACCGTATCAATCCACCTATATCTTGGTCTTCCTTTGGGTCGTTTTCCTGCCAACCTGGCAGAGAACACTTGTTTTGCTAATCTTTCCTCTCCCATTCTATTTAAGTGACCATACCATCTGAGATTAGCTCTGCTAACGCATTCCTGGATGCTGACAATGTCAAGTTCTTTCCTAATATCCTCATTTTTAATATGATATTGCCATTGATGCCATCTGTTCACGCCTCTAATCTTTCTCAGGACTCTCATATCTGCGGTCTCTAGTCTTTGGTCGAGTGTTTTACTTCTGACCCAGCTCTCAGATCCATAAGTTAAAATTGGTTTGAACACAGTCTTGTATACAGCTAATTTAGTGTTCCGACTAATTTCTTTCTTATTCCATATGAATTTATTCAATTGACTTCCCACGATACCAGCTTTGCTGATTCTGTTGTCTATTTCTATATTTAGTTTACCATCTTCAGTAAAAATTATGCCTAAGTAGCTGAAATGTTTTACTTGTTCCACAGGTTCTCCATTCACAACACAGTTGCCATTTTCAATGATTCTGCCTATTTTCATTGTCTTTGTCTTTTTATTGCTACCTTCATACCATATCTATTACAACAGCTATTCAATTTAGTCAGAGAATCTTGCAGACTTGTAGCGGATTTATTTAGAAGTATAACATCATCTGCATAAAGCAAAGAGCTGACATTAACATCTCCAATTTTGATATCAGGTTTAATACCACATTCCTTCATAATGTGATCCATATAGATAATGAATAACAGAGGGGATAATGTACATCCTTGTCTCACACCAGATTTAGCATTAAACCATCTTCCTGTACTTCCTTCAATTCTAACTGCTGACTCACAACTCAAATAAAGACTAAGTATTGCTTGATATAATGCCCCATTGACACCATATAACTGCAGCGTATTGAATAGCTTCTCTCTTGGCACCTTGTCATATGCCTTTTCCAAATCGACAAAACTTAAATACAGATCTTTGTTATATTCCCATGCTTTCTCGACTATTTGTCGTAAAGTGAAGATCTGATCCTGACAGCCTCTATTTGGCCTGAATCCAGCTTGTTCTTCACCAAGCTTTTCGTCCACAATTCTTCTCAACCGTTTCTCAAGTATACTTGCATAGATCTTACCAGGAACACTCAGTAGGGAAATACTTCTGTAATTCTGACATTCAGTTTTATTTCCCTTTTTATATATGGGTACTATGAGAGCTCTACTCCAATCATCGGGAATTGGTCCCTCTGTCCAGGCTTTCTGAACTATGCAGTGCGGCCACTGTAAGACTCTTATACCACCATACTTCAGCATTTCTGGTCGAATATCATCTACTCCTGCTGCCTTTCCACATTTCAAGCCTTTGATGGCTTTTTCTACTTCAAGTATGGATATGTATTCCTGACTGCATGCCTGGTGTTTGTTTCATTTAGCAGTTTTTCAAAGTAATTACTCCATACTTCAAGGATATCTTTTTCTCCTGTTTTCATTTCACCTTTATCATCTCTAATTCCTTTTACAGCACTCTTTCCTCCATTCCTAAGCTTCTTCAACAACCTCCAGAATATTTTGCCGCCTTCTTGATATTTATTTTCTATATTCTTGCCAAAGTCCTCCCATGACTTTTGTTTAGCTAGTTTTACACACTGTTTAGCTTTCTTACATTTGTCTCTGTATTCTGTAAGAGTAAAAGCTGACTTATTTGCCAGGAACTTTTGATATGCTTTCTTCTTTTCCTTCACTGCCTCTTAACTTCCTGTGTCCACCAGGGAGTTCTGATTTTTTTATCCTTGCACACAACCTCACCACATGCCTCTCTGGCAGAATCAATCAATGTTTCCTTCAGAGTTTGCCACTGAATCTCCAAGGTTTGATTCCTGTTCTCAAACTCTTTCATTTTCTTTTCAATAATATTTCTGTATTTTAGTCTACAGTTCACATCTGAGAGCTGCTCAACTTTTATTCGCTTTAAAACTTTCTTACATGTTATTCTTTTCAATATGAAATTCAATTTTATCCTGCTCAAGACTAAATAGTGATCACTTCCAATTTCAAATCCTCTGTACACTCTGGTGTCCTGCACCCGGGAGAAAACATCACTATCAACAATAACATAGTCAATGAGACTTTTCTTATTCCTAGCCTCTTCTCTCCATGTGAATTTGTGCACATTTTTATGTTGGAACATGGTGTTAGCAATAACCAGTCCATGTCCTGAGCAGAAATTCAACAGATATTTGCCATTATTATTAGCTTTGCTCTTTTCTCCAAATTTTCCCAAAATATTTTTGTATGTCTCACAATCATTTCCTACTCTGCTATTTAGATCCCCAACAAGGACCAACTTTTCCCTTTTCATTGTGTCAGTTGCTTTTTCTAAAGCCTCAAAAAATTCCTCCACTTCTACCTTAGTAGAGCCTTCTGTAGGACCATAGGCACAAATAAGTCTCATTGTCCAGTTCCCCATTCTCATATTTGCCCACATTACTCTACTGGAGACTGACTGCCATTCAAGAAGATTAGCCTCGTATTTTGTGTTGAATACTATGGCTACTCCTTCTTTTCCTTGATTGTCATTGCCTGAATATAACATTTTGTATTTATTGCTCAGAAAGATCTCACCAGTTTTGGTCTTTTTTGTTTCAGTCACCCCTATTATGTCGATCTGGTACTTATCTAATTCCTCAGCTAGCTCCATTTCTTTGCCATTCAGGCTTCTTACGTTGATAGTACCGATCTTTAACTCTGGTGATGTTGAGTTGGGGTTTGTTTTCAGATTTGTTCCAGTAGCTGACTTTTCGCTGTTCGCCCTGGTTCCCTGCGAAAACAACGGGGGCCTTGTTTAACCAGGAAACGCCCCAGCCGGCATGAAATTTTGTCATGTTGTACCATCATTTTTTTATTTTGGTTTAACCAATAAGAATACAATTTGGTTGGCTAAATCCCAAATTGCCAGCCCATCCTCGTTCGTTCAGTATCAAAGTAGATACCCAACAGGGTGCACCACAAGAAGGTGAGGATTGGACATTAGGTCAGAAGCCCTGGTCGGTTCTCCACATTCCTTTAAAGGCTATGTGGAGGTCTCCCTCTCAGTTATACAGCTTTGACCCTTAAGCACCCCGCATTCCTTTATATCATCCTCAAATCAAAATTTTTTCCTTTATATCATCCTCAAATCAAAATTTTCGATTTCAGGATGAACATTTTTGTAATGTTTTCTGAGGTCTTCCCTCACAATCCAAGTGACAAAATCTGTGCACTTTACTCTGAATATTTTATCATTTTTCACTTTACTTTTCTCTTTACTGTTGTAATCAAGCTTCACATTATGTATATAATTTCTGCACTGTGTCCTCTGAATTTCAGTTCCTTGTTCACTGTACTCTCACATCCATATTGCAGCTGATAATGCTCTCTGGTTAAAAAGATGTGGGACCAATTCTTATGATATGAGAGGAACATCCATTAAAAGGGATTTCATTAAATGTGAGTTACCTAGTCTTAATATAAAGTTGGCAGTTTTATCTCCTGCAATTTTATTCTACTATTAACATGTAAAACTGGATAGAGAACCTTCATATAATTTAAACATTGCCTCATAGCCTTAGTTGTTGTGGCATAACCTAAACAAATTGCTATAGTCCCAATACTTCAACTTCCTGAAGTGCAATCTCAGAAATATGAATTACTCTCTCTTCAAGCTAAAATTAAAAGCTTATAAACATAAAAATTGATAAGATTTTCAATCTACTTATCTCTCTCTACAATATGAGTCAATTTCAACTTCCCAACAGAACTGAACTACAGCCATTTTTCAATTGGATGTTCCTTATAATTTACAACTTTGCATCTTCAAACCACCATTCAATCAAAATGTAATATATGAAGACAGAACCTGATAGTATGCTGCTAAATTTTTCCTAACACATGCCAATACAAAGTTCCAATATATAAATACCACAAAATTTTAATTAAGTATTCTCCTGCATTTAACATGCCTCCCCTTCCAATTTTCTACAAGATATTCTTAAGATCAATATAATTTTTTAAAATTTTGATTTAGTACTTCTCAATTTAGCATTTTAGCTACATTAAATATTTTAACCAAATATAAAGTGTTAACTTAATGATGAAGCAAATATGTTCAGTTTCTGTTTATGCAATATTAGATGGGACCCCATTGCCTGATAAGCTTTGTAGTAATGTCCATAATGTTAGACTGGAAGAAGAAAACCTTACAGATTTAATTCTAATAATCATCTGAACAACTTTCTCCAGATCTTTGGAATTTTTTCCCATAGTTTATAAAATACGTAGATTCCTATATTTTCTCCATCATGCCAGTGAATTAAATCACTATTTTTCTTAAATGATGTTCATGTGCATTCTGAAATGAAGTTTAAAAAATATGAAAATAGGCAGGAAGATAGAAAATTTCAGCCTTCATTATGAATACCGAGAACAAATAAAATATTTCAGCTATTTAGGCAATTAGTGACAAATTAAATCTGGAAATAACAGAATAAGCAAAGTTGGTATGGTGAGAAGCCAGGCAAATAAATTTATATGGAATAAGAGAAAAATTAGCCAAAACACTAAAATAACAGTATACAAAACCATGTTCAAAAGAGTTTAAGTGATGGATAAAAATAAAGCACTTGATCAAAGATTAGAGACCACAGATATGAGAGTTCTTAGAAAAATTACAAGCCTGAACAGATAGCATCATATTAAAAATGAAGATATTAGGAGGAAACTTGCCATTGTTTGCATTCGAGAATAAGTGAACAGGGCCAATCTAAGGTGTTATGGTCACTTAAATAGGAAGGGAGAGAGAAAAGGTTAGCAAAAACAGGTGTTTGATGCCAAGATGGCTGGGAAATAAACTAGAGAAAGACCAAGGTCTATGTGGATTGATTCAGTCAGAGGTCTTAGACAAATGATATGTTAGATACAATAATGGACTGCTGAGAAAAAATAGACTAAATTGAAGGAAAATTGTTGATAAGAGATTATTAATAATGTAAACTTAATCATGTAGTGCTGTCATACAGGAAATTGTTGAAGTTGGCAGTAGATGGCGTTGGTGTTAGGTGATGAAGGTTAGTGGAGTAGTGAGACGAAGAGTTGTAGAGTAGATGCCCTCCCTCGATGAGTCTTTGGACTCCCTGGAGGTGTAATGGAATAATGATAATTTATAACTTAATCTTGGAAAACATGATTATGTTTTTAAGAGGATGTATGGACAAAAGATATGTTCCCCCAAACATGCTATATCTTACTGAATTAAGCTCCCAGTACTGCCAAGTTTGGTCTCCAATAAAAATTAAATTAGGATATTGTTAAAGGAACCTTAAGTCAAAGATATAGCATGTGTGGGAAAACATATCTCTTGTCCATACAGCCTCTTCTTAAAACTTAATCACTGAATAAATAGCTGATGATTCTTCCGTTCATGGTATGAATTAAGGATGCGAATGTTGGTGAAACAACTTTCAACTATCATTATTGACACTTCATGTGGTTTCATTGGATTTTTGCTACTTTTGTGATCTGCAGAAAAACTTTTTTTTTTTTTTTTAATGTGATCCTTCATTGTTTCAAGAGTTAACTGAAGAGCAGAAAAATGCAATGGGAGGTGAAAGACACAAACAACAAACATGCTGTTCACACATGTCAAGAATGCAGCCTCCTGCCCAAGCATGGCCTTTGGTTCTCCCTGCATACCATGCTTAGTCTCCCTCCATATATAATCTGGTAGAGTAAGTAGCAGCAAGATATTTTCTACATGGTTAGAGAGAATAGTCCCATGTACTATTTAGCAGCTGGCCTGCAGAACATTTTCCTTCTGTTATATGGTCAAATAGGAAGAGTCCAGGTCTTGAGAGTATTCAGCATGCTATTGATGTGTGTCACTTGCACTGAATGTGAGAAAAGATTGGTGTGTATGTGTTGGGGGGGGGGGGGGGGGCAGGTTACACAGATCAAAGCCCTTGCTCTAGAGATCAAATACAGCACCAGCCACTTTAGGACACCAAGAATGCCACAATATATCCATCTGATTCATGTTATAGTTTTTGAAATAAAAACTTCTGGTGCTTAGGCTTATACTTCTCGTAGAAAGGCTTAGACGTTGGTTAAACATGCTTATTAAAATAGTTTAAGGAATTTACCACAACTTCGCCATTGCTCCCAGAAAATTACCGACTGAGGATATAATGATCCAAATTTAACAATGGATCCACCATCTTCCAAACCACATTGCTAACTGGATGTAGTCTGTGTTCTCACCAAAGCAAGACCACCAAAAACCAACATATCCAATAAGGAATATAAATCTCTGCAGGAATTGAAGAAAAACAAAGAAATAGTAATCACCAAAGCGGATAAAAGGTAATGCCACAGTAGTACTTAACCAAAAGGATTATACAGGTAAGCTTAATGCTCTACTATTAGATCGGGCTACTTACTTCCCTACTGAATACAATCCCACCAACTCACAAATTAGAAAACTCCACAGGCTCCTTAAGGTCACTTCTTGGCCCGTAGAAGTCACTAACAAATTAAAACCGTTTAACTCCATATCCCCCCATATATATGGACTCTCAAAAATACATAAAGAAAATGTGCCATTACATCCCATAGTGGATGGCATCGATTCCCCCCACATACAAATTAACTAAACATTTGGCCAAAGCACTCGCACACCATCACACATAAAAAAAACTCAGCCCACTTCAAAGCCAGCATAGAAAACCTTACACTCCAACATACTGACATAATGGTCAGTTTTGATGTCTCTTCCTTATTCACAAATGTCCCACGCAAAGAAACCTTATAGCTAATTCAAGCTAAATTTCCTCCCAATATCTCAACCCTATTATAGTTCACAATGAACTCTGGTTATTTTGTTTGGCAAAGAAAATTCTACAAATAAATAGAGGGGAGAACAGCCATGGGTTCACCACTCTTCCCACCCTTGACCAACTTTTTTATGGAGACTTTCGAAGAGAAAGCTTTAAACTCTACTCCACAAAAACCAACCACATGGCTTCGCTACATTGATGATGTGTTCGTTATTTGGCCACATGGCTCTGATCCTCTCCTTCCTAACACACTTAAACAACCAACACCCCAGAATCAAGTTCACCCTGGAAAGAGAAAAATAACAGCCTTCGTTTTTAGACACACTAGTCACCCACCAGCCTAATGGAACCTTGGTTTTCTCAGTTTATAGAAAACCCACCCATACAGGCAGATACATTCACCAACAATCCCCCACCTTCACAATATGGAGTTATCAAGACACTAACACAACAGGGCTAAACTTATCTGTTCAAATGTCAATGCCCTAACCACAGAACTAAACCACATCCTCAACACTTTCTCAGTCAATGGCTACCCCTCCAAAAAAAATATTGAAACCAGTAAACCACAACCCCCTCCCCCCTTTACAACAAGGATTACTCTAAATCCATCACCATTCCCTACATCCGAGGCACCTTGGAAAAAATTACCAAAATCCTAAAAAAAACATGACCTGACTTCGTTTTATAGACCGTATAAAAAATTGGCACCCCTTATCCGCTCCACTAAAGGCCAACCACTTTCTCTAGACCTACCTGGTGTATACCA
The DNA here is from genome assembly GCF_054136105.1 of Typopeltis vanoorti. Lineage (NCBI taxonomy): Eukaryota > Metazoa > Arthropoda > Arachnida > Uropygi > Thelyphonidae > Typopeltis > Typopeltis vanoorti. The sequence continues at coordinate 28,728,657 of NC_143568.1, forward strand.
GGTCACTTGCAGCTGTAAGCTGTCCTACTTTGGCCAAACAGGCAGCACAGCGATCAGAATTTCAGAACACAAGGACTACATCCGGTTTCACCAGTACAGCCACTCTGGTCTTGCAGACCATGCTCTGGATACATGCCACAGAATACGGTGGAAGAGAGCCACGGTAATACACCATAGTAAATTCAAATTTGAAAGGCTATTCACGGAGTCAGCCTCAGCCCTAAGAAACAGTCCAAACCTCAACAAATTTCATTGCATGAGACTGCCCCAAATTTGGGAGACTTACATCAGAAGACCTTCAGCCCAATGGCCAAGAATACCTACATAGCCCACTAGGGGGCACTATCGGGACTTTTAGGAGAAACAATAGCTTCCTGCTTCGTCCACATTTACTGTGTGTAGTGCATGCACGTGTCTTTATTTTAAGTTCCTGTGAAGATGGCAACGTGACGTTTGCAAAATATTGGAAATATAGATTCAAGTTTAATTTAATTTAGGTCCTGTGTACGTTGGAAATTCCTTAAACTATTCAACAGGCTTATACTTATTACGCAATGCTGTTTAAGGAAATTAACATAAAAAAAAAATCAGCTAACGCCTTTTTTTTTGTTCCCGTATAGGGAGTAGGTGAGGCCATTTTTAAGCCCTATCTAACTTTTGGAGACTGAGTGGGCAGTTCAATCTCCACTGGTAGCCAATCAGAGATAGCTGGCCCAAGGTTATCACTAATCAATCGGCGCACAGTGAAGAAGGCGGCTAGTAAGTGCCGCCATCTGGTGGTCCCTAACACAATATTTTTAATGCCTAAAAATAGCATGGGTTCAACGGCCAATTTTCTTGAGTTTACAGGATGAAAAACCCGCTAGCCCATGCTAGAGATCGACTAACTCTGGAACCGATTGAGAAAAGGTTTAGGAAAAGTTCCTCTAGTCGGCGACTAGATTCGAATGCCTTTCATTGTGCAGTCAAGCGCTGTAGAGTGCAAACGCCACTTCTATGAGCTACATAGACTCTAAACTTAGGAAATTAACATAGATGATATAAATAAATTATAAATTAATTTCCAATATTTCATTAAAGTTAAATTAGCATCTTCAGGGGAACTATATACTTGTATCAACATGTGAATGCAAGTGTTACTTCAGTAACAAAGAAAACAAAAGAAACACAGTAAAGCCTATAGTCCCAAAATTATGCTCCTATTTTCTTGGGCTAAGTAATCTTACACGTTAGGCTGATTGTCAGCAGATTATTTTCCAATATGAGAGGCAGTTTAATGCAATAATATTTGTTCAGGTTAGGACAGTTTGTGAGTGAAAAAAGTCTCTTAAATTTGTGGTGGTGTATGTGCGACTGTGCTGAACAAAATAATCGATGGTAATAAGAATGAAGAAAGCAATACGAATGTATATGACATAGCAAACATATGTAGACATCATCTTTGAGACAAACAGCCAAAGAATAACCAGAAAAACTGAGATGAGAAGTAGTTGGGAAAAAAAAGAGTTAAATTTCAGTTTATTAGGAAAGTAAGCAAGATTCTGCAGACTGGAGATGGAAATAACTGCGTGTGGAACTAAGATCACATGTATGAAGTGAATCTGGAAACAACATATACTAAAATATTACCGTATATGTCGGCACCTAAATTTTAGGCAATTTTTGAACTATTTTAAGCTTATGTCGGTTGTATAAGATCCCCCCCCCCCAATTTCTTCTTTCTTGTATTAATGCAACGTTAAGTATTGTTATATCCATTATTTTTATATCTATGCATATCTGTTTTTTTTTTGCATAGCATAGATTTAGTATTTACGCGAATTACCCTAATTAAGTGATAATCACCAGTTTTAATTAATTATTAATGTTGCATTTTTTTTTAAATTTTAGGATTATTAAAATTGTTATCATTTAAAATCATGGAACCAGCAACAAAACCAAGAAAGAATGAAGCTACATTTAAAATATGACGATCAATTAAACAATGAATCTGAAGAACTATTTTCAACAGATGAAGAAAATTAACATGAAAATTGAGGTTATTATTACATGCAACTCCAAGGAGTCAACAGACTCATCGAGGGAGGCCCTAACATCATGTCAAGAACAACTATTCAACATTCACACAGTATCTATCATACCTCGCCTTGAACTCATGCACGGTCATGGCACCCACAACAGACTCTGGCAGCTTATTCCACTCATTCATCACTCTCCAAATTAAAAACCTAGCTCTAACACCATTGCTAACCACATTCTTTCCCAGCTTCCATGTATGGCCCCTAGTCCTCCCACCACTGGCCCTGTTCTCAAAAATATCTTCTAGATTAATCTTATAGAAACCCTTCAGTAATTTGAATGTCTCAATCATATCTCCCCTCCTCTGCCTATCAACCAATTTCTGCAACCCACAAATCCTCAACCTGTTCTCATAAGGTTCATTCCACAGACCTGCTATCATCTTGGTCACTCGTCTCTGGATCCTCTCCACCTCCTCCCCATCAAGAAGAAACCCTGCCTCCCATATCTGGGCACAGTAGTCTAGATGTGGTCTTATCAAGGCTCGATACAGAGGAACAATAACTTGTTCGTCTCTGCTTGTTAAAGTATTTTTCAGAAGCCAAGTGATTTGATGAGCTGATTTAGCCACTTTTGCAATGTGCTCCCTAAACTTCAATTCCCAATCCACCAACATCCCCAAATCCCTGGCCTCAATCTTCTGGAGTATGGTTCCACCAATGTGATATACTGCTGCTAATCTTTTCACCCCAAAATGCATAACCTTACACTTTGACACATTAAATTGACATCCATTTTCCCTAGCCCAGTCCTCCAAACTATCCAAATCATCCTGCAAAATTTTGACATCCTGTGCACTCACTATTGCTCTACCCAACTGTGCATCATCAGCAAACAAGTGAACACTTCCTCTCAGATCCTTTCCTATATCATTGATGAACAAATTGAAAAGTAGTGCTCCCAGAACAGAACCCTGCGGCACACCACTATCACAAGCCGTCTTTTGGACTCAACTCCTGAATAAACCACTCTCTGGAATCTCTCTATCAACCACCCTTCCATCTCACCAACCCTATATCCATCCCCATCTGCTCCAATTTACTGATTAGAGTTCCATGTGGTATCCTGTCAAGGGCCTTGGCAAGGTCCAGTAGAATCACTATAAACCTATTACCCTTATCCAGTTCAGCCGTCACTGTGTTATAAAACATGAGCAAGTTACTGAGGCATGATCTACCCTTCACAAAACCATATTGTCTCCCAAACAATATCCCATTTTCATCTATCCAATCTTGTATTTTCTTCTTGAATATTTTCTCCAAGACCTTGACAACGATTCCTGATATGCTAATTGGTCAGTAATTTACAACAGCAGTCTTGGAACCTCCTTTATGCAGTGGAACTATTTTCCCCTCTTTCCATCCCCTTGGGACTAATCCAGACTCGAGACTCAAATTAAACAAAATGGTCAAGGGTACTGATAATTCTTTAGCCACTTCACGTACGACACGAGCTGGTATACCATCCAATCCCACAGATATATTGACATTGAGGTTTTACAATAGACTACTCACTTCCACCTCATTCACCACAATTCCAGTGTAATCTATTGGTTCATTCATTTCTGCAATGTCACCACCTGGATGATATGCTCTTGCAAAGTGCTCGCTCAGTAATTCAACTATATCAATTGATTCGGTTACCACCCTACCATTGGCATTCTTTATAATCATTCTACCATATACATTTTTTCTTTTACTTGCAACATATCAAAAAACTGTTTAGGATTCTCTTTAGCCTGCATGGCCAATGTTCTTTTGTAATCCTTTTTTGCTTTTCTTACCACACTTGTTACCCTTCTGGCCTGGGCTTTATACTGTTCATGTCCCTGCCGGTCACCTTTCTCCTTAAATTCCCTCCATAGTTGTTTCTTTTTTTTACAGCTCAAGCTTAATGGTGTTATTCATCCATTTAACCTCTACTTGATTTATTATTCAGACTCTAGGTATACAGTCAGCCATTGCTTCATGCAAACACCTTAACTGCCTCCCATGCACTATCAACTTCTAGCCCTTGCAGTTGTGCATGCCATGGCACTGAACCAATCAAACTCCTAAGCCTGTCATACTTACCAGCCTGATAAATCCATATGTATCCTGTCTTAATTGTAAATTCCACACCTTTAGCCACCTCCCAAGTCAAGACCCTATGATCACACTCACCAATTGGTGGCAATGTGGTCATATTAGTTACAGCCAAATCGTAAGATGCGATTACTAGGTCAAGCTCTCTCTGACCTAGTAATCCATTACTAGGTCAGAGAGAGCTTGACATCATAACATCCAAGCTATTTTTCATGTAATGGAAAATACTAGGTCTGACCTAGTATTTTCCATTACATGCTGTCGCAGATGGTTATTTCTTAATAACCGCATAAAATCCAATTCCTTCCTCCTGTGTCCTCTCCTCACTCCAATCAGGTAAATATCATTTCTTTTTAAGGCTTACATCTATTGTAATATTTTAAATAAATTTATGTAACAAAAAATTAATCTCATTTGTTTATAAACACTGCCTATTTTCTTATATGATGTATTGTGACTACCTAAATGTTCATCCAAGAAATTACGCTTCCCTTTTTATACTCACAAGCCGACCCACGATTTCGAGGCGTTTTCTGTAGTATTTGAGAGTAGTCTTATATGCCGACATCTATGGTAAATATATTAACTAATTAATACTTTCCTATACACCAATCCCTCGATTAATGCATTCTTTAAAATAGGCATATTAATTGAAACCCACTAATCAAATATAACCTATGAGAAAAAAGTATAATTCATTCCTCAAATTCCTTTTACGACCCTTAGTTTTTTTTTTTTTTTTTAATAAATTAATTACAATATGTCTCAGGGTCTAGTTAAAGGAAAACCATGCAAGGCAAAACATATTCAGAATATAAATTTATTATTCTACTAATCGAAGTAATGTAGTTTGGCAGGCTGACGGTATGGCCCTATTGCCTCTTCTACTCTTCTGCAAATTTTACTGCTTCTCTCTTTATCAGGGCCAGCCTCTAAGCATTGCTGCTTAAAAACTTTTATTGTATGAAAAATACTTTCAAATTGTTTCTGTGAAATCTCTTTTGGTTAAGTGTCAATGGTTAAATATTTTTCATATTCTTCAGGATCTTCCTGCTGTTCCATGTTCAGGAGCTTCCTGCTAAAATCAAAATTTAGCAGGTCAGAATCACTTAATTCCTCAGAATGAGATTTAATTAACTCTTGGATGTTATCATTATCAATCTCATCCTGACCCAGTTCATGCCTGATGTTGACAATATCCTCAACATTATCCATTTCATATGAAAATGACTAAATTCATTTGCACAGTGTATAAGAATGTGCTTCCAAACAGCTTGCATATTGCTAGCAGTAATTTCATTCCAAGATTGATGAATATTTTCAATAGCAGATTTAACATTGTATTTCTTCCAGAATTCTACTAATGTCATAGAATTTGCTCCATATGTTGCTTCTATTGCCTGTTTAAATGTCTTCTCAGGTAGTACCTCAAAAGGTTACAATAATCCCCTGGTCCATAGGTTGTATGAGAGAAGTATTTGGCAATAAAAATATCACTTTAATGTTCTCATGCAAGGAATCAAGCAAAGTAGGGTGACCAGGTGCGTTGTCTAAAACAAGTTGAGTTTCAAAATCAAGATTATTTCGATTGCAAAAATTCTCAACTGTTGGACAAAAATAATTTATGAACCATCTTTCGAATAAAACTTCAAGTAATCCATGCTTTCTTGTTAGACTTCCAAATAATGGGGTGTGAAGCTTGATTAATGTATTTGAGGACCCTAGGATTTTGTGCCCTATAAACTACCATGGGTTTTAACTTTAGATCACCTTCGCCATTGCCACCTAATAAGAGTCATACTATCCTTTGCAACTTTATAACAAGGCTGAGATTTCTCCAATTTGGCCAGAAAGTCTTGGAAGGCATTTGCTTCTAAAAAAATGTCAGTTTCATCAACATTAAATATTTGTTGGTCACAACAGCCGCCCCCTCCTTCCACAATTTTCTTCAAAATCTTTGGATAATTTGCATCCACTTCCTTATCTGCACACTTGCAGCTTTGCATTTGATTCAAACATTATGTAGGCTATTTCTCTTTTTGAAATGCTCAAACCACCCAGCAGTAGCTGGGAATTCTTTTCCATCATTGATAGCCCTTTCTTTCAAGGTTACAAGAGACTTAATGCTTCTACTTTTTTACTCACTAACTCTTTTACTCATGATTAAAGGTTGAGAAAATACTTGAAAATGAAAAAGGAAAACAATTTCAAAGGAAGCACGAGAAAGCAGAGTATAGAAACACACTAATTGGAGATACATTGATCGAGGAATTGCTGTATTATTATTATTATTAAGAGAGATCCCAAGGAGTCAGGAACTCATCGAGAGAGGCCATACTATTCACACCAGCTGTCATACCTATTCTTGAATTCATTCACACCACTTGCACAACATCCAAAAGCAATCTATTCCAATCATGCATCATTCTATGAGAGAAAAATCTAGTCTTGACTCCCTTCTTGACAGTATTCATTCTCAACTTTCATGAATGCAGTCATGTCCATTCTCCACCCTCCATGAAATGAAAGAATTCCATCTACTGAAATTTTGCATAAGCCTTTCAGAAGTTTGCAAGTCCCAATCATATCACCCCTCTTTCTCCTGTTTGCAGCCTACAAATTCTCAATCTGTCTTCATAATCTGTATTTCAACAATCACATAATTTTGGACACATTCCTTTGCACTCTCTCCATTGTTCAGAATCACCATGGAATCCAGAAGACCAGACCTGCATGCAATAGTCCAAGTGAGGTCTTAACCCTTATCAAGGCAAAATGACTTCCTTATCTTTACACGTGAAAGTTTGTTTCAGCATTACCATTATTCTCTGAATTGCACTTACAATTTTTGCTATATGATCCTTGAACTTCAACTTCCTGTCTACTAAAACTCCAAGATCCCTAGTCTCATCAGTTTCTTCAAGCACAATTTCACCAATATAATATGACATTGGATATCTAATCATACCAAGTGAATGATTTTACATTTATTAATGCTGAAATGACAGCCATTTTCACATGCCACAATTCCAGTCTATTCAAATCATTCTGCAAGTACTACATATTAGCAGCACTCCTGATTACCCTACCTATCTTTACATCATCAGCAAATAACTATGTCACATGTCAAATCCTTCCCAAAGTCATTAATGTACATATCGAATAATGGACTAAGAACTAATCATGAGACACACCACTGTTACCCAGAATCTTGCAGATTCACACATATACCATTTTTTGATATTTCTCAATCAGTCATCCTCTTATCCATGTCAATCCTATATTCTCCAACAGTATTCCATGCTATATCCTGTCAAAAGCCTTAGCAAAATCCGGAAGTATCGTGGTGAATCTATTCCCCTTGTCTAACTCAGTGGTAATATTATTATAGAACATGAGCAAGTTGCTAACACATGACCTTCCCTTAGTAAACCTATGAATACAAGCCCTAACAACCTTCCTAAAATCTTCGCACCACTTCTGAGATACTGATTGGTCAATAGTTGAATACATTGGTCTTTACACCACCCTCGTGTAATGGGATTACCATACATCCTTTCCATTCATGGAATTAATTTGGAATTAATGAAATCATGTTACCATGATTTCATTAATTCCAAATTAATGAAATCATGGTAACATTAAATGGTACTGTATCATACCATTATAATTTTTTATAAATGAATATAAAAATTCATGCATGAGAGGGTTAAGGAATAGAGAGGAGACATCAAAACTGACCATTATGTCAGTGTGTTAGAGTGAGGTTTTCTACTAGATTTAAAGTGGGCTGAGTTTATGTGTGAAAGTGTGTTGCCAGAATATTGTGTGAGCACTTGGACTAATTTGTATGCGGGTGAATCAATGCCGTTCACAATGGGGTCAAACATCCATGAGCAAAATGTGCCATTACGTCCCATAATGGCACATTTTGTTCATGGATTTTTTGGTAGTCCATATATCTAGGTGGGGAGGGTCTGTTATATAGTTTTAGTTTGCAACTTCCACAGGCCAAAACAGACCTTTTTAAGGAGCATTCTGATCTGTGTATTGTTGGGATCATAGTCTATGAGAAGGTAGGTAGAAGTAAAGAGACAAGCTTACTTGTGTAATCTAACTAGTTTAAAACCACAGTGGCATTTCCCTTTTTCTATTTTGGTAATTGCTATTTTGTTGTTTTTAATTTCTCGCAAGGTTTTAAGATGGTTTGTATTAGTAAGTACGCTGGCTACATTCAGTCTGTTGATGGTAATATGATTGGTAAGGCTGGATACCTCAGTTCTACTTGGATCATTATTTCTTCTGCAGAAATTTATTTTTAGGTGATAGCGCATAGTTATGGCCACATAACAGTGCACTAATTGCTTTCGGCTTCAGGTCAAAAGGATAATAAGTTTACTGTGTTAGGAGGTAGTTGAGGCTTGAAAGCTGAATTTTCAGTGGATTTTCATATATTTTTTGATGTGCTGACATTTTATTTTTTTGAAATTCTTTGTCTGCTGAAGAGCCTGTGTAGCTCAGTGGATGTGGCGTTTACACTCCACGGCACTTGACCGCATGAAGGAAGACTTGCTTTCGAATCTAGTCAGCGACTAGAGGAAATTTTTCTAAGCCTTTTTTCGATGGTTCCCGAGTTAGTCGATCTCTGGCACAGGCAAGCAGGTTTTTTCTCCCAGAAACTTTGGTTTTTCGTCCCGTAAACTCAAGAAAATTGACCGTAGAACCCACACTATTTTCAGACATTAAAAATATTGTGTTAGGGACCACAAGATGGCAGCACTTGTTGAGCCGCCTCTTCACTGCATGCCATTTAATTAGTGATAGCCTTGCGCCAGCTATCTCTGATTGGCTACCAGTGGAGAATGAACTGCCCACTCAGTCTCCAAAAAGTTAGATAAGGCTAAACGGCCTCGCTTACTCCCTATACGGGAACAAAAAAGCATTAGCTGATTTTTTTTTTTTTTTTTTATTTGTCTGCTGAAGAATGCAAGCCATTCAGAGAGGATCGTCCAAAGGTTCGTCTAATGTTCAGCATTGCAACAAGGCCCTCTTTTTAAATGCATGAATAGCTTTATTATAATCTATTCCTGTAAAAAATCCTCAGTCCAACAGCCAAGACCACCCATATAGCCCACTGGAAGTACCATTTATAGGACTAGCCCCATTTTGGGTGCCTTTCTTTGGCTTCATCTGCCCAGTATTAGTGTGTGCATATATTGTTTTTGTGATCCCTGATGATGGCAATGTAACATTGATACGAGTAACCAATCTACCTGAATCTGAAAGTTGAGGTCCCCCCCCCCTTGCATGTAATCTATTTTTCATTGCTTGGCAGATAATCTTATCACTATTGTCATGGTGTCAAGATTGGCTGAAATCGGAAGGAAATGGAATATATGATAATGGATTCTTTAATAAGCCATACAAAAGAAGAATATACATGACAATAGTGGTAATAAGATTATCTGCACTTATTACCATTAGTTCAGTCTAGAATACTAACTATAGGCCATCCTACAGAATAAACATTTTAAAACCGTACACTAGAGAAACATTAGTTCTCTCCATGACATCAACATAATTCTGAAAGCATGTGTCATGCTTTCAGAATTATGTTGGATGAAATGGAAAAAAAAAAAGTTAAACCAGGTCCTTGTAAACCTTATTCTGGTTTTTGGATTCCAGAAATCGAGTTTCATTTAGTTTTGATCTAATGCCATTGGGAGAAGGTGTGGGGAATCTGCAGAATCATGTAGTCTATCTTTGTTTATCCCCAAGAATGTCTCAAGCTCCCATTATCATCAAAGAGAACAGATAAACTATCTTGTCAAAACCTGGAAGCTAGCTAACAAAATTATATATATTATTATTGTATGGGCACTTCCATGGTGAAGACTCATCGTGGGATATCTAATTTATCCACAAAATCTATCATACCTCTTTGAACTCATTAACATACATAGCACTAACAACTGACTCTGGCAACCCATTTGATTCATTCACAACTATTCAAGTGAAAAATCTAGTCCTCGCATCCCTACTAAACCACAGTTTTACTCAACTTCCAGGGATGACCTCTTGTTCTGTCCCCCTCCCCTGCCTCTAGCTAAGTGCTAAAAGATTTACCCTACATCAATCCTACAAAACCCTTTAGGTAGCTTAAATGTTTCTATCATATCCCTTCTTTTTTGCCTATCAGCCAATTTCTGCAGTAATAACACCCTCAATCTATCCTCATAAGGAAAGGTCTACAGACAACTCACCATCTTGGTTGCTAGCCTCTGAATCTTCTCCACCATTTCCTCATACCTAAGAGACCAGATCTGAACACAGTAGTCCAGATGTGGAAGTACCAAGAGCTTATAAAGAGGAACAACTTCCTTATCATTACGTTTTATCATGTTCTTCAATAGCCAAGTAATCTTATGAGCTACCTTAGCAATATGTCCTCTAAACTTCGACTATCTACCACCATCGCTAAATCCCTAGCTTTATCTATTTATGGAGTACATTTCCATCAATGTGGTACACAGCATGCAATCTATCTCAAAATGTATAGCTTTACATTTCTCCACGTTAAACTGGCACCAATTATCTTTTGCCCATACTGACAGCCTATTTAAATCATCCTGCAAGCTCTCCACATCACCTTGATTAACTATTAGGTCTACCTAATTTTACATTATCAGCAAACAACTGAATATTTCCTTTCAGGTTTATATCATTTATGTACAAATAAAACAGTGGTGGTCCCAACACTGAACCTTGCATATACTACTCATCTGTTTTTGCCTTGATTCTTCCCCTCCATATATCACTTTAATATCTGTCCACATCCACCCTCTTATCCACATAACCAGTGTCACATCCATCCCTATTTGTTCTAATTTGCATAAGAATTCCATCTGGTATTCTGTCAAATGCCTTTGCAAAACCCAGCAGAATTCATGTAGCCATTTTTTATCCAACTCAGCCTGTTACTCTATTATAAATAGTTAGTAAATTACTAGGGATTGACCAACCATTCACAAAGCCATGTTGCCCCACATACAGTATCATATTCTTATCCATTCTTGAATTCTCTTTTTGACCAATTTTTTTTATTACTTTTACTGCGCCCGAGATAGCAATTGGTCTATAAATTTGCTATTGCAGTCTTAGAACCTCCTTTATGCAAGGGGATTATTTTGCCCTCTTTCCACTCACCAGAGCTGAGACTTATATTAATGAGCCTAGTCAGAAGCACTGCCAATTTTCTTGCACATTCATTCAAAATGAGAGCTGATATCCCATCTAATTATACAGCTGTATTCACATTGAGATTCTGTAATATTCAGAGAACCTCCAATTCATCCACCTCTGTTCCCACATAAGTCTGTCACATATATCACAGCATTAACCTCATTTGTATGATATACCATACAACGTGATCACTCAGTAACTCAACTATTTTATCTGCTTTCATCAGCTCATGACCATAAGCACTCATTAAGTCATTCTTCTTTTTCTTACCTGCCATACAGAGAAAGAATCTTTGGGATTTCCTTGGGGATGCTTGACTACTTTCATCTCATAACCTGATTTTGTCTTCATAACTATACTGTCATCCTTCTTGCCTGATCCATTTACTATTCATGAATCTGCTGGTCACCTCCACAGTATTTTCTTTTTCTGAAGTTCATGCTTAATACTACTCATCCATCTAACTCCTACCTGATTAATCCTTTCCTTATCTCATGTATACAATTTAGTATAGCTTCCTCTAGATGCCCCTTAACTAACATCCTTCCCTTGCAGGGTTTTATGCTATGGCACAGCTTCAAGCTTTCTCCTAAGCTTGCCATAATCACATGCCTTATAATTCCACATATACCTCTTCTTGATAAAATATTCCTAATTTTTTACAATCTACCAAGTCAAGAGAGCATGGTTACTTTCCCAATCAAAGGCAATGTGGCTACTTGTTATGGATAGCTCTTCTGATCCTATGACTAGGTCCAAAACTCTTGCATCTCTAGTCCCCTTCATCAAGTGTTGCTTCAAGTAATTATCTCTCAGTAGATGTATAAATTCCAATTCCTTCCTGCCATGTGACTTTTGCCTTCCTATCTATATTTTCATAGTTAAAGTAATGCAGTGAAAGTATGTTAATAAATAACTCCAACATATATGAGAAGTTGGAAACTTATGTATTTAATATATATGAGTGGGGTTGTAGTTTTAATATCAATAAGTGCAAGGTTGCATTTTTGGAGTGCAGAAATATAAGGCTGTGTACTGCAGGAAGTGGATGAGATTAGAGATTTGGGAGTGATGGTGAAAGTAGACTGAAGTTTAGAGGGCATATTGCTAGTGTTGCATACCATAGTGCTGCTATGATAAGAAGTGCTCTAACATGCAAGGATAAGGAAGTGGTTGTGCCACCTATATAAGGCACTGGTCAGACCAACTTTGACTATTGGCCTCAGATCTGGTCACCTGGTTTTCAATGTGATGTGGAGACATTGGAGAGGGTCCAGAGATGAGTGACTAAGACAATATCAGGAGTTTAGAATGCTGGCTATGGAGAGAGGTTGAAGAAATGTGGATTGCAGAGTTCGGTGGATAAGAGGAAGGGAGGTGACACAATAGAAACATTTAAGTTAGTGAGAGGATTTTATCAGATTAATCCAGAGGGGATTATAAAAAGAGTAGAGGGTGAGAGGGGAAGAACCAGAGGTCTTTCCTGGAAGTTATGTAAAAGCATGAAGAAAGGTGTGAGGAGTAGATTTTTTACATGGAGAATTGTCATTGAATGGAATGCATTACCATGTGTTGTTAATGCAAGGAGTGTTAAGGTTAAGATGCTATATGATAAATATGTTGTCAGTTGAATGAACCTCCCACAATGAGTCTGTGGACTCCATGGAGGGTGAAATAATAATACTGTGGGCAAATGATTAGACAATACAGGAATCCTGTATTGACCTCAATATGGGACCTCACAATGGCTCCATGCAATGCAACAAAAAATCATTACTTGAAGACTTTCACAAACATTCAACATGGCAGGACTCAAAACTCAGCCACACAAAACAGCCAAATTAGAGATAAGTTATATAACTTATGGAACTCAATTATTTTCTGTCCCTCACTTACTTTGTTTCTTCTGAATTTATGTGTGGGCTCAAATTTATACAATTAAAAAGTTCATGATATTTGTAATTATGCTGATATTTAGTCATATTATAAAACTGATTTGATTTCTAAAGCAAGGCCATTAGATTTATTAATCCCCAGGCCAATTCACCATGCTAGGATGCTATTGGTCTCCAATCTTTTGTAAATGGGGAATATAGAGATGTGAACCAACATAAATTCAGGAATATTCCCTATATATAAATTATCATTAACTGCTTAGCAGTTCTCAAAGACCACTGATTTATCAGAAATTCAAGTTTTTTATATACACTGCTTATTTCTTAAGTAATAACCCTTTAAGCAGCCATTCCTGTTTGTTATATCAGTGATAACTCACATTATGTTACATATGAGAAACTATCCCATAGTTATCAACTGCATTTTGCATAAGACAACAGAAGTGGTTTTCAATATAAATTGTTCTTTAGTAGTAGTAAAAAAAAAAAAAAAGAAGCAAACCAAGTAGTTTACCCTTTTGCTCCTCAATTCTTCCTGCTCTAACCTCAACCAGTGAAGGTAAAAAAAAAAAAAATGGAGAGCGACCCTTTATAAGCAATCATCTGCAAGTCATTTTCTTAAAATAATGACTTACAGAAAAGTGTACAAATTCAACAAGTAATTAAGTCACAGAATTTAATATTACTGTGATCATCCTATGGCAATATAGGATGATCACATTCACTTTTTGAATGCTGTTTTGAAACTAACAATTTTAAAGCATAATAATAAAAACAGGAAGTGGACATCAACCGAGTTGAAAAATGCAAGCTTGTTTATAATTAAAAAAAAATCCAGTACTTCAATTGAGCGATATAACTATTTAAAAAATGCAACTGATAGAATTCTAGGAAAGCAGGAAAATTTCTAAAAAAAATTTTAACATGATCAATTTTTTTTTTAAATTTTGATTAGTCTAAAATCCATATATACAGCTCACCAGTTTCATATATAAATCTCTCTTGCTATGCATATTTTTAGCACCATTGATGCATGTGTGGTAGCTCCCTTAAGGAAGGCGAGTTTCACCTGTTTCCTATATCAGTGATGATGCCAATTTGACATGGGCCAAATACAGGAAGCAATAAACAGAATACTCTCCCAGTCTCTTTCCCCCCCCCCCCATTACTTCAATTTCTTAAAATTACCTACAAGTGTTACAGACTCAAACCTACAATGGTTTTTCTTCTAGCAGTACATTATGGAACCAGAAATGTTACCTTTCAGCAACATCCTGTAAGTGATAGATGTCATCATTAACCCAGGGAAAAATACGTCACATGGGGTGGAGAGGGTAAAAAATTTTATCGTAAACCTTACTCACAGGAGAAAGAAATAACTTAATTAGCATTTTGGCTAAAGATAACTTGTGCAGATGTTATTTTTCTAGTATCAGTTCAAATTTCTCAATGCTAAAAATACAAAAACAATTATGTATTAAAGATAGCTGCTTAAGCAGTTGTTCAAATTACGAAGATACTTGCTAATCCCACCTACATGTTCATGATGAAGACAAAAAACACACATGGTCAAAAATACAAGATCTAACTTTTCTGTATGAACTGAAACCAAATACCAAATTTTATATATCATACCTAGTTAAATAAATGGTTTAAGTTAATAATATGTCATACTCAGTGTGGCACTTATAAAGGGGTTGTGTTGACGACATGCCCACAGTGCTCAAAACTACCAATTTCAAAATAAAGATTGAAATTTTGGCCTCTTGCAATGAGTTGGGACTTGACTCAAAACAATACCAATATAAATTGATCCTTTCAATGCAAGAAAAACAGTATCATTCTGTTAAGTTACTACCCTTATTTCACTGTTAGAATCAAAAGGATACTACATAAAGCAAGCTGATAATAAATAATGGATACCTTAAATGGGGTATTTACCAAGTATGCTTCATCAAGATTACGAGTGTCTTATGCAAAAAAGTTAGATATTGTTATTTTGTTTTTGACCATTTATTTTACTTAACCATATGGTGAAGTTTACTACATCACTTCGTGTTTTCTGTTACATGATTTTTCTCAAGTAACCATCTCTAATTTATGCTTAATGCTTTCTTGTTTCACATATCATTAAGTTAGCAACTTCAAGCAAGAAAACTAGGTTGTTTTTTTTTGGGGGGGGGGGGGGGGAAGGGGGAATGAAGCAGAGCGTGACACAGCATGCATGAATTATCATAGCATGATAATCCTTCAAAGAACTGTTTTAATTGAAAAGAGCTTGCTAGCCTTATACAGAAGTAGCAAAGTTTCTTCCACTCAGAAATGCAGGTCCTAAAAAGGGTAAAGGAGACAGAAAACACATGCAGTTAGTATTATGACTAACTGAGAAGAATATTAGGTTCTCTCACATGGTTTTGGTTGCTAGATAAGATCTGTAGTATATAGGATGCATTTAAAAAATACTTAATGCAATATAGGAATTGTGTCCCTAGAACTCTAAGAATAATTAGGATAAGAGAGGACAGAATAAATGGATATGCAGTCCTATAAAGTTCAATCAAATTATAAGTGCAGGCCACAAGGATTACAAGTGTTGTACAAAAAACAGTCTGAATATGAAAAGAAACTGGCTCTATGATAAAGATAACCTAAAATAATTATTTTGTTTGCTGCAAGTAAAAGAAATAATGAAAATGAAAAAATAACTACTGAATGTAGATTAGCTATGTCTTTAACCACTTGTACAATATGAGAGTCTCAGAACAGAGACGATTCCACAGGAGTGGAAAGAAGATATGATAATCCCATTGCACAAGGCAATGCAAAACCTAATGTTCACTTATCAGTATTTCTGGAGTAGTGGTGAAAAATTGGTTGACAGTGAATCCATACTTCAAAAGAACAGCATGGGTTTACTGGAAAAGGTCATATTTGAGTAACTTCCTTAAGGGTAATAAAAAGGCTATGATACTTTTGGACTTTGCTGTAGCTTTCAACAAAATGTTACATAAGTTGGAGGATATGGGATTTCA
The DNA here is from genome assembly GCF_054136105.1 of Typopeltis vanoorti. Classification (NCBI taxonomy): domain Eukaryota; kingdom Metazoa; phylum Arthropoda; class Arachnida; order Uropygi; family Thelyphonidae; genus Typopeltis; species Typopeltis vanoorti. Next base: position 28,744,989 of record NC_143568.1, read on the forward strand.
TTATAAACTATTCGGCTAACTGACTGATATCAAAAAGTGGTATATAGGGCTGTGTGCATGAAAGATTTAAAGTGACTATAAGATTGGTCCTTGGTTCATTGTTATTTAGTCGCCACAATAATGACATCATGAAAGATCTAATAGATGGCATACATCTGCTTGCTGATAATGTAAAGACACCAAGGTAATTAGGAATATGACTGATATGCAGCACTTGCAGAATTATTTGAATAGGCTAGAATGGCAAGCATGTCGAAAATGGCTGTCAGTTCAATGCTAGTAAATGTAAAAAGGTATGCAGTTTGGCATAATGATAAATTTAATGGCATATTAATTATATTGGTGGGATTACGTTTAAAAAAAAAAATGATCAGGCTAAAGATTTTGGAGCATTAGTGGATAGGAAGTAGAACTTCAAAGACCATATAGCAAAAACTCAGAGGAGGATTGTGGTGCTAAAACAAACATTAATGTGCGAGGAGAAGGAAGTCATTTTGCCTTATTACAAGGTTTTGATGGAACCTCATCAGGACTATTGTATGCAGATCTAGTCTTCTGATTACCATGGTGATAGAGAGGCAGTATAGACTACAAAAGGAGTGTATTAAAGATATCAGGACTGCAGAATGTAGATTATAAAGAAAGACTGAAAATTTGTGTTCTCAGTCTTTCTTTATAATCTACAGGAGAAAGAGGGTTTGTATGACAAGGAGTTACAAACTTCTAAATTGATTGTATAGTATACCAATTGATGACATTTAATAAAGAGTGGGAAGAGGACATTCAAGGAATGTTGAGATTAATACAGTTGCAAAAGGAGTGAGGGATAGATTTCTCTCAGAGGTGCATGACTGAATGGATTGTCACTGGAGGTCATGAGTACAGGTAATGTGAATGAATTCAATAGGTTTTGCTTAAATAATAATACTAAAAATAAATTTCAGGAGTGGACTGGGAAAGGAAGTAGAATATAGTGATCTTGAAATAAATCCACGAGTCTCCATGGATGTGCTGTTACCCATTAAAAGACAGGAAGTTCAAAGCAATTTCTGATAAATTTCCAGTCTTTAAAAATGACTGCAAACAAAGCTGTAAAGGGAACTATCGTAAGTCCAGTCTCCATTGGTCAACCATAAATCACACTGCTCATACTGAAAATAGTTTGCAAGGAATCAGTAAATATTGAAATTTGAATAGATTTTTTAACATTATGAGGCACGCGAATGTATACCTGAATGGATGATTGAGACTTGATAGTAATATTCAGGTTTAAGTGTGGTGTAAGAGTGTAGTCTAGAGGGGTATGAGAAGTAGATATTTTTATATGGAGAATTGTGAATGATTGGAATGCACTACCGGAATATGTTGTTAATGTAGGGTGCGTTGAAGTTTTTAAGATTCGATACGATAAATATATTGTCAATTAAATAAATCTCCCACGATGAGTCTAACGACTCTATGGAGGATGTTGTTATAATAACAGGTGTATCCCAGATGCAGTGGATTGACCGACAAAACTAACAGCCATATCAGTGTGAACGAAATTGGCTATAAAGTTTTAAATTAGAATTCAATAAACTCGGCAATAATTTCGCAGTACAATGCAGTCCGCTTCAGCAATACCCGTTCAACGTCAAATGTTAAAAGAAATCAATCCATTTTTGCATATGGAACTAAACAAATATCCATCCTGATGCAACAGTTCAACTTTTTTGAATCTTCAGAATAATAATATGCAATCGTGTAAATTAATTACGCTTTTAATGAAGCAAGCGAACGTGCATAAATACTGGTAATCATCTTATATTATAATAATAAGAGGTGTGAAAACTTACGGTATGTAAGAATTCTCCAACAGAAGAAATTAAGAATTGGGCGTGACTCGGTCAAGCGAGATACCTGCAAGACTAAACACCACTAAAATACAGGAAATCGTCCTACATATCCCAATACGGTTATTCCAACCACTTATAAACTAACAAACTCCTCATTATGTTGTGACGCATACATTGCTTATGACGTAAAGATAAATTAAAAAAAATAAATAAAATAATTAAAGAAGCCTGGACAACACAAGAAATCCATCTGTGGTAAAATGCAATTTAAAGTCAACGAAGAAAAAATTAGCCTTACCGCGCCCAAATCAAATACAGTAATCTAAAAACAAATAAAAAACACTGTGTGAGTAGACAGAACCAAGCTTTTGAAAATCCAGATTCGCAGAATTAAGATCTAAACAGTTCTAATACTAGTCAATGACTAGAGGAAAGTATTTCTGGATATTTCCACAGTCAATCAATAAAATCAGCGAACATTTTTTCGAAAAAACCGAATTTTTAATCCCGCATCTCATGAAAATCAACAAAGACACACACATCCAATAAATGGTAGTCTGAATTAGGACGCATCGCCTCTGATGAAGCACGCAGGCTGAATGCACTCAAAAATAGGGACGAAAAGAGAAGCGCAGAAATTCTAGCAATTTGCAAGAAAGTTGGCACTAAGAGAGAGAACTTTTCTTCCCCTTTGGAAAATATGTTACAGAAGGAGGGAAAGGAAGAAGATAACGAAGCAGCCACAAAGTAAGCGATCTTTATTGAGAAGAAAACTATCTATACATAAATATAGTAATAAATCCACCGAAGCCTTATTCCACTAAGCGCAAATGAGGAATTCCATTTCTGAGAGAGAAAACCCGGGTTTAGCTTCCAATGGTGAAAGCTTAGAATAATTCTTAAAAATTCTAATCGGGGATAAAGATCCGCTATTTCCAGTTCATATCGGGACCCAAAAAAGTTCTCCAGCCAGACACAGAATTACGATAGTTTTTTTTTTTTTTTTTTGTACTCGGCTACAAATGTATAACAGTTAAACATTGTATAAGGTTAAAAAAATACATAAAAGTTAAAAAAATGTATATAGGAACCAACATTCTGTATAAACGTAATAAAATTAAACCAAATTGAACAGCTGTAACGTGTAAGAAATATTCTCGAAACAAAAATGCTAATGCCTTTTATTCCACAATAGTGAGTAAGCAGGACCAAGGACCGGCTCTACCGATGGTGAAAGACGTGCATTTGCACGGGGCGCAAGTTTTTTTTTGGCGGCAAAGTTGGCATAAACTATACGAAAAATAAGGGAGACGGGGCAGCAAAATATGCTCTGCATGGAGCAGCAAAATTCCTAGGGTAGGCCCTGGAACTTCTAAGTTTTGAGATTGGTGGATCAGTTCACACTCCACGGGTTGCAAATCAGAGATTGCTGTGGCTCAACACTATCGCTAATTATGCAGAGCATCCAGTGAGGAGAGGTGGTTGACAAGTGCCCTGTCTCCTAGTCCCTAATCCTAACCCTATATTTATCGTCTAAAATAGTGTAGGTTATACTGTAGATTTTCTTGACTACGGATGTTCTCGATTATCGATATATAATTATGAAAGCATGTGAAAGTGTTAAACCTGCTTCCATTATACTAAGACCATAGATTAATAATATTGGATAATGGAAAAAAAAAATTACCAAAGCTAACCTCAGAGAAATGGTGGAATAACACCATGAGACACTGTTAAAATAATAATAATAATAATAATAATAATAATAATAATAATAATAACAACACCATTTGTAATTCCTATTTTAGCAAAAAGAGGAACAGATGTCCTAGGTCAGTGGTGGCGAACCATTTTATGTGCGCATGGCAAAAGTTTACAAATCAAGTGGCTGACATGCCAGGCAGTTTTTAATAGGGGAAAAATAATAGAAAATTAATTAATTAAATTTTAAATTTATAACACACACACTTATATATATATATACTGATGATCCTACAGGTAGTGCAAGACCAAGGCAACTCGTGGTAAAGGTGGTATAAGCTCTGATCACTAATCGTAATATTTACCCTAAATGCCAAAACACATCTCCACGAAGGGGATGCATGTTGTTTATCTTGTTCATTCAAGAGAGAGCGTGCTCTGTGTCCTAAGGTATATCACGAGCACACATCTCTCATAGCTTTTCTTAATCATCTTAACATCCAACATCCTAATATAAAATTTACTGCTGATCTAGAAAATAATAACTCCTTGCCTTTCCTGGATGTCATGCTTACACGTTGCTCTGAAAGATTAAAAATCTCTATATACAGAAAACCTACTCATACCAATAGATATCTACATAATCTTTCTCATCATTTTCCACCACAAAAACTTGGAACTATATCTATTTTAGGACACAGAGCACGCTTTCTCTCTTGAATGAACAAGATGAACTACAAAAAGAAATAAATCAACTCTCTGTTATCTTTAAACAAAATGGTTACTCTGAAAAAACGATTAAGAAATTTATTCTGGATCCTCCTAGACAGCGCACCACAGAAACTAATAATCTTAAAGGCAGCATCTCCATCCCATATATTAGCACTGTCTCTAACAAATTAGCAAAAGTCCTTAAAAAATATAACATCAAGACGTTCTTCACCACCCTTCCAAAAATTCGTTCTCTAGTCAGCCATCCAAAGCCTCCTCATCACAACCTAAAATATCCAGGTGTATATAAATTATGGTCCGATTGCAATATCCCTTATTTCGGACAAACTAACAAATCTGTTGAGCAACGTATAGAAGAGCATAAAAGAGACATCTCTTACAAAAGATCTCATGCAACTGCGTTATCCAGTCATGTTCTTTTTTCAAATAATCCTAATGATGATCAACAAAGCCACTCCGTTTGCTGGAATAGTTCAAAAAATATTTTTCGCTCTGATGATCAGTTTGAGAGAAAAATTATAGAATCAAGGGAAATCCTTCTGAATCCTGTCCACTTAAACAACAATTTGAGTTATAACATCCCAGATAGCCATGCTGCAGTTATTCAATATTGGCGTTCACGTGAGTCTGCTCGCATACTTTCAATAAACAATGGCACGCCTGTTAGAACAACTTGAAAAAATACAACGTTTTTTATGTATCAATTATGTGTGGCGATTTTTTACCTGTATTTTCAAGTTTTTAGATACGTCAATGTTTATTACTATTCTCTTCCTTTAAGAATACCTGATGAAGGCTATTATAAGCCGAAACTAGTTGTATTAATCTTATTAAATCTTTATAAGTAATCTCGGTTTTTAAGTCATTAAATCTATTTTAATATATATATATATATATATATATATATATATATAACTCACATATAACTTGCACCCTTGATTTTACTTTACGAAAAATTACATTAACACGTTTTGTATATGCCAGCAAAAAAAAAAATCAACTAACGCCTTTTATTCCCCAATAGGGAGTAGGCGAGGCCTTTATACCCTATCTAGCTTTGAGAGACTGAGTGGGCAGTTTAGCAAAGGTTGGTTAATTGGTAGTGGCTCTGTTACTAATGGCTCGCAAAATCGTAAGCTAGTTAGAGCGCGGTTAGCAGTTGGAAGGGCCCAATCGTTCGATGCTGTTGGCAAACCCTCTCTCAATGAGTCTTTGGACTCCCTGGAGGTGTCAGATAATAAAAAATAATAATAATAATAAATCGCACACGAAAAATGTTTAGACATGTTCATGTCGAGGCGATAGTAACTCGCTCCCCGCGGTAACAACACGCCCTCCACAACAGCCATTATACTGCAGATGCAAGAAAAAGAACTTTTTTTACTGTATCCTTGAATAAGGGACAGAGGCATTTTAAGTCTGTGTAATATATTTCTGAACAAATAGTGCAATTAGAGACAGATGGAATAAAAACTGCGCAAACTAATGAATCACATGTCCCCTCTCACAGAAACTATGCTGTATAGACTCAAACAAACCATATGTTGTACCGAAACACAGTATCTAACTATAAACTATTGTCCAATTTTTCAATTACATTAAATAAGTGTTTCTTTTATTGCATTTGAAATTCTCGATGTCATTATGACAGTACATCTAGATTACAGATCACAAAGGCTAACTTCAAATAAAATTCTATCACGAATTAAAACACGCCATATAATGAGTGTCTGAGTTTGCCTCCAGCTCAAATGCAAACAAGCAGCAATAAAATTCAACCAAGGGTTGAAACTTTGGGTGAGTTGAGTCCGCCGATATCCGAATCATAAACGATACCCCATCGTTTATCGTTCCGACGTGAATGTGTTTAAACTATAAAATTTATATTGAATGTTGTTATAACAGTTTCAAATGTTATGGAATTCGGTTGTAGAGAATTAGCATTTCAGCTTAAGAATTGTCGGTTGCCTTTATCTTTGGGTGGCGTGCTCTTTTGTTATTACCGCACCAATCATATGCACGTTTTCATAGTTGCTCTCCAGTGTAAAACAAAATTTAACTTCTACATATTGTAATAATTAAAAAAATTACATAATTTATAAGCGTATGAAAGGATATCACCTGTAAATCGTTGCCAGCAAAATTCTCGAACGTGCCACCTCTGCCATGCATGCCACAAGTTCACTATCTCGGTCCTCAGTAGTGTGGCTAGCTGAACAATAAAGTGCATTAGTTGAGATATCTAGTTTGAGTATGGAACAAGCAACGAGGGACTGAATCAGAATTGAAATTATCTATTGAGACAATAGTGAAAAAAAAAAAGAAGAAACAAACAGAAAAGAAAAAAATGAAAGAAGAATTAGAGATATCTTCATTGGGAGCACTGTTCTTTGCCTAAAAAGCTAAGAAATTTCTAATGTGGTAGTATTATTTTGATTTTAAAAAAATGATATAAATGACAACAAACAGTGAAGTATTGTGGAAAGACTTCATAGATTCGATTGCAGTCGCTGACTCAAAGAACATATTTAAGGATTCATTTTAGAAATTATGGACTTTACAACCGTGTTATAAATAACTATTTTAATTTCCCGAAGTTCCGTTTCATGTTAAGGTCATTATCTGGAGTATACACAAATATATAAGGACAAGCTGAGTTGCATTCCACACAGTAAACTAAAGACCCAACTATTTGATCACCGGTTATTCTACTCGCATGACCTCTAATGGAAAGAAATACAGATAAAATAGCATATTACTTAATTATTTAGAAACTACATCAAAGCTAAATTCCATTTAAGATAACATGAGAGAAACATTCTTTCCTATAGATAGTTTTCTTACAGTAACAATGATGTCCTATTTTTAACATTATAATTGCTATTAGATTTAGGATTCGGGATTATCTACAGTTCGGTTCATAGTTAACACTTAGGTAGAAACGTTCCATAGGTAGAATATGTACCTTCCATATGCTTGGATTATTAGACCATCATTATTGTTCAGATTGGGGTGGTTGATAAGAATATCACAAAATTTGCATTCATGCCATTGTTTGGTGTGATGTAAACAACTGGTGCTTTTCCAGTCAATTCTATGTAAAGTGTTGAGGGCATGATCATAAAGACCAGCTTCAGCGTAGTTATTATATTTAATATGTTGTTTACGTTCCTTTTGTCTCATAGGAATTGTGCGTCTTGTTTCCCCTATATATGATATATTACAGGTGCAATAAATACAGTATACTCCAGAGTGCGTCGTCGGATGAGTTGAGTAAGCTTTTTAATTTTGCAAGAGGTTTAAAGGGAGGCTTTGAGGTTGTAGTTTTGTAGCATTCTGTTTATTTTCTCTGATTTCCCTTTAATGTAAGGAATGGTTATAGTTTTATTGTAGTCTGGTTTATCTTTGTTTTTTATTGAGATCTTATAGAGAAATTGTTAATAGTGTTTTGGCTGTAACCATTTTTTCGAAAAGTATTGCTGATAACTTTAAATTCGTTTTTCGGCTCTTGTTCATTGGGGATGATCTTCAAAGCCCTTTTTTAGAGTATTAATGACACTTAGTTTTTGTGTCGGGTGGTGGTATTGGTTTATATTGGCGAGTATGTGTCGGTTTCCGGTAAGCAATGAAGGAAATATTGCCAGAAGCAAGACGTGTGACCAGTGTATTACCTAGAAACGGAAGTGTGTTCTATTTTTCAACCTCATTTGTAAACGGTATGCGTTTGTGTTGGGTGGTGCACAGTGAAGGAAAGATTGCCAGAAGGAAGACGTGTGACAAGTATATCTAGAAACGGAAGTGTGTTCTGTTTCTCAATCTTAATTGTGACACTTTCCTTAGGTGGGTAAGGAAACTGGTGTCTGGCTGCCATGGTTCAGATCGAGTAACATCGTCAACGTATCTAAGCCAGGTTTTGAGTTTTAAAGGCGAGAATCTAGAGCATGTTGCTCAAAATGTTCCATATAACAGTTAGCGAAAGCCGGGAGAATAATGGCGAGCCCATTATTGGGCCTTCTTTTTGTAGGTAGAAAGCTTTTTGCCATATAAAATATGCCATATTTTACGGAACGTAATACATGCGCAAAGACCGTCGTGATATCTGCTGGGAATTTGTTCTGTAAAAGAAGGATTTTGTCATTGATTGGGACATTCGTAAAGAGGGCATAGATGTAAAATCTGACTACTAAATCATCTTTTTCTAAGGTAATGTCTTTGATTGTGTTTATGAAGTGTTGTATGTTTCTTGACTAGGTGATACTTCGGACTGTCTATACCTTCGACTATCGGCCAGAGTGGTGTGTTTTGTTTGTGTATCTTTAGAAGACCGAAAATTCTCCGTGAACGAGCGTAGTACGGAAGTAATTTTTTCACTGTATATTTAGACCATGTAGTAATTGATTTAAGTAGTGTCCCTGTTTTCTTTTTGTATGCTATTGGTTGGGTCTTAATTAACAAGAGTTGGTATGTACTATTGGCCGAGACTAGCAGGTTCATTTTTTCTAAATAAGTGTTCAGTTTAGTAACACTTCCTTTATCGGCTGTAGTTATTACGATGGTCGGATTTGATTTTAATGATTTCACCTCTGTTAATTCGTGTTTCGTTAAGTTGATTGTTATTGTTTTCTTAGATGTATATTTAAAATGTTGGCGGTTTCTAAACATATTTAATCTGTTATGTTATTTGGCATGAATCTTAAGCCTCTTTAAATATCACAAATAAAATCCAGTTTATTCCACGATTTGTGTGCTACGGCAAAATTTAGACCATTGCTGAGTAGCGAGAGTTCATCTATGTTTAAGGCGTGGGCGAAGAGGTTAAGTACGTTACTGTTACCTGCAGGCGATTGGTGGCTCCTGTTGTTTATTGTTTCTGGTTGGTTGTTAACTTTCACTGTGAAGAAATTCAAATATGTCCGTTGGTTTTTGTCGATCTTTTAGTCTATGAAATTTGGATATCAGATTGTCTTTCTTAGTTTGAAGGATATGGTTCGCCGTGTTGTCTTGTAATCTTTTCAAGATTAATTCAAATATCTGCGTTCAAGTAACTTGGAAGTTCAGATTTTACATTTTGTACTTGGTTTTGAGTAACGGCCAAGTTTTTTATCGACTGGCATTTTAATAACGTTGTAGGGACAGCAATATCATTCCGAATTGCATCAAACTAAAGAAAAAATTTACCTCAACAAAGGCGCAACGAATAAACCGCCGCATAGAGAAAGAGTACTCAGAGAACAGATCCAGGCTATGAGGAAAAAACTTGGCGGTTACTTAAAACCAGGCACAAAATGTAAAATCTGAACATTCATGTTACTTGAGCGCAGATATTTGGATTATCCTCGAATAGATTACGGGTAACACGGCAAACCATATTCTTCATACTAAGAAAGACAGTCTCATATCCAAATTTTGCCGTAGCACCCAGATCGATGAACAAACTTGATTTTGTTTGTAGTATTGAAAGAGGCTTAAGATTCATCCCAAAAAACATAGCAGATAAAATACGTTTAGAAACTGCCAATATTTTAAATCATCATAAGAAAACAATAACAAATCAACTTAACGAAACACGAATTAACAACGGTGAAATCATTAAAATCAAATCCGAACATCTTGATAACTACAGCCGATAAAGGAAGCGCTACTGAACCGAACACTTATTTAGAAAAAATGAACCTGCTAGTCTCGGACAATAGTACATACCAACTCTTCTTAATTACGACCCTACCAATAGCATAAAAAAAGAAAACAGAGGAACTACTTAAATCAATTACTACATGGCCCGAAGATATACAGGTATCCCATGCTTATCACGGGTTTGCTTAACGCGGGAGCAGCGAAATTAATTGCGACAATTCCTTGATATACGCGGCAAGAGTTTTAGTTAACGCGTCTTTAAATTTACCACGCAAAAACATTCAGGCCTCGAAGAATGTTTCCTGGCCGAGAGAAAGAAAGTCGTCAGCAGATAACGTCATTCCTCCCATTAAGCATTAAGTGTGGGTATATTACAAGCTCCAATTGTTCTAGTGTATTTAAAAAATACAGCAGACCTTTGCGTTTAGATAACGCACCTGGTTATCCAAATTCTCATAATGATCTGTGTGATGTGGAAATTTTATTTTTTCTACCAAATATGACATCATTGCTACAACCAATGGCCATGTGCTTCATTGCAACTTTCAAAGCCTATTTTCTAAAAAAGACATTCTCAAAGGGTACAGTAGAAACAACAACGGAGAAAATGCGATTACGCTCTAATAATTTTCGAAAAACTTTAACATTAAACATGCAATTGAAAACATTGATGACTCGTCGGAGCAATTGCCTTTTAGCTGCATGAGGGCTGTTTGGAAAAGCCTTTTTCCAGAATGCACTAATTAGGTTGTTTTCAAAATTCTGTAAACAACGTGGGATGAAATCGTCGCAATTGGTGAAGACGTCGGCTTTGATGGTGTTGATGCAGAAGATGTTAAAGATTTATTGGATTCAATCTCAAAATATTTCAGTGAGAACGATCTTCTTGAAATTGAACAACAACGCGCATATGAAGACAACGAACAAATGGAATGTGAAGATGAAGTTCCAAAGGGGATAACAATCAAAGAACTGAATGCAGTTTAGAATCGTTTAAACAGCAAGTAATGGATATGAATCCAGATGTTTATTGAAGATTGCTTGTTTGCCGAGGTCTAGAGAGTCATTTTGCTTGTTATCGTAGAATTTATGCTTATAAGAAAAACTAAAACTGTTCATACTACTCCTGATAACTTTTTTTGGATAAAAAATTGCAGTAACTAATGATAGTTCAAGCGTTTATTAAACATTAACTTTGCATTCATTTTTTATCTTTCCTAAAGGAGTACCACATAAAACGATTTATTATTACAGATGATTATTTATTATTACAATCGATCATGGATGAATTGTAATTTTTACCATTGATTATTATATTTGATTAACGCGATTTTGATACACCAGGTAACATCGAGAGATTAATTAACCGCGTTAATCCAGGGATACCTGTAGTCAAAAAATTACTTCCGCATAACGCTCGTTCCCGGAGAATTTTCGGTCTATCAAAGATACACAAACAAAACACGCCACTCCGGTCGATAGTCGAAGGTACAGCTGGCCCGAATTATCACCTAGTAACGAAATTAGCGGCAACACTCAAGGAGTTGGTAGATCATTCCCCTTCCTATATCAGAAACAAACAACACTTCATAAACATAATGAAAGACATTACATTAGAAAAAGATGATTTAGTAGTCAGATTTTACATCTATGCCCTCTTCACGAATATCCCAATCAATGACAAAATCCTTCTTTTACAGAACAAATTCCCAGCAGATATCACTACGGTCTTTGCGCATGACGTTCCGTAAAATATGCCATACTTTATACGGCAAAACGCTTTCTACCTACAAAAAGAAGGCACAATAATGGGCTTGCCATTATTCTCCCGGCTTTCGCTAACTGTTATATGGAACATTTTGAGCAACATGCTCTACATTCGCGTCTTTAAATCCCAAAGTAGGGCATAGATACCTTGACGATGTTTCTGGATCTGGCCCCATGGCCGACTGACACTAAACACTTTCCATAGCCACCTAAACAAACAACATAAACTCATACAGTTCACAAATGAGATTGAGAAACAGAACACACTTCCGTTTCTAGATATACACTTGTCACACATCTTCCTTCTGTCAGACTTTCCTTTACTGGAAACTGACACATACTTGCCAATATACGCACAGAAACTTCTGCCACCTCTTAACACAATAAACTAGCAATGGAAACATGCAATTGAAAATATTCTTGACTCGTCGGAGCAATTGCCTTTTAGAAGCATGAGGGCTGTTTGGAAAAAGCTTTTGCCAGAATGCACTAAGTATGATTATAATCCTATTCTCATAAGATATCTACATTTAGACTCACAATTATTCAAACAGTGATGTTAGCGTTGTGTCAAGAGAAGGCAGTAATCAACAGGAGTTATAGTGATGACTAAGAGTGAGTATTATATGGCTGCTATCTTTTTCCCTTTGTGAATTAAAGAAGTTACAGGATCTATTTATTATTATTATTATTATTAAGCCCTGCACAGCTTCGAGGAAGAAATCCGTATGATTTCTTCCTCGAAGCTTTGTATAGCTTAATTTGGGTGGGTTGTTATTGGGTGGTTGGGTGATTAAGTTGGATGGTCTGTATATTGCGTTTAATATCAAAGAGTTTTCTTGTTTGATGTTTTTAATTTCGAGGCATATGTTTTCTGCGTATTCTAGTTTATAGTTACTTTCTGTTACTTCTAGTTTATGTTAATATATATTATTATACCACCTCCTCGTTTAGTTTGTCTGCAGTGTTTGTGTTGTTGGAAGTGTGGCATTTGGTAAATGGTTGCTGCTTCGTTTGTCGTAGATACTTCAGTCAGTATTGTAATGTCTATGTTGTCTATATCTTCCTTCAGATAAGCTTGCAGAGTCAGCCAGTATTTTTGAATGCCTCTGATGTTGACGTGGAGAATAGATAGTCCTTTTTTGGGGACAGTCACTTATTTCCATTCTGTTATTGATTTCAGAATGTGACAATTATCATGTTGCGGGGTGATTACATCTGCTTGATGGTTTTCATTCATCTAGGTTGGTTTGCTATTTTTTTTACGAGTCGTCAATATTCCTTTTAATGTGTTTAAGAACACGCTAAAATTATACTGAAGATAACTATTGTACAAATATGTGTAAATATTCTAGCAATGAATAAAAACGTTATTTATTTAAAAAAAAATATTATGATTATTATTATTGTAATTAGGACGTTTCTTTATATTAGATATTTACTAAAACACCCGGAGAGTGCAACGAATTTCTATTTAAGGCATGTGTCTTATTAGTTCATTTTCAATCATTTTCATCATTAGAGACCTCTGGGGAGTCAAGGAATCATGAAAGAAGTCTGCAGATCACTCACACCGAATATCATTTCTTCTCTTCAACTTGTACACAGAAAGCACTCACTACTTCAACAAGCAAAGGGTTCCAATCCTGTACCTCTTTCTTAACAGCACATATCCTTAACCTGCACAGATCCCTCCTTGTCCTCTTTTCACTTTCCATTCAACAAAAATTTTAATCACTTAATTACTTATAATCCCCTTACAGAAGTTTATGGTATCAATCATCCCCTTCTCTTGTTTTCCGATGTTTGCAGTCAACATACTCTCAATGCATCCTCGTTATCTATATTCCATAATCCGAAACACTTTTGTTACTCTCTACGCATGTTTTCTCCAGTTTTTTTATCTCCTCCGAACCAGAAGACCAAATATGTACACCGTATTCCAGGTATGGTCATAACAAGAACATGTAAAGGGGCAAATTATATTTGTAACTTACATGTCAATGTTCGTTTAAACATTGCAGTTTTCGTTTGAGTTGTATTTGCAGTATATCCTATGAACTTCGGTTTCCTATCTTATCTAGCATAACTACCAGATTCTTAGCTTCGACACTTTCTCGTAAAGATAATTTCGTCAATATAATATGCCGTTGATAATATTACCAGACCAATATGCATAACTTTACACTTACTAATATTGAATTGACAGCTATTATCATATAATGTTCCAGGTTATTCAATCGATAAAACATATTTAAACCATACATCTCTATAATATATATGGCTGTTTATTCAGATATACGTAGCGTATACTTAAATTGCAAATAAAACGAATCAAAAGATGCATAAGGATGCCTTGATGATATCATTATTATTAATATTATTATTCGTGACACCTTCAAGGAGTCCATAGACTCATCGCGGGAGGACATCCACTGTACATCTCTCTATCTTCACCACTACAATCATACACTGTACTACATCAGCGCCATCTACTGACCACTACTACCACAAATAATTTTTTTTCTCTGTAAATTGCGTGTGTTCTGAAGGGCCGATTTGTCATATCGAGAAAGAGTTAAGATTATCCACTATGCAAACTCTTCTGCATGATTATTATATGGCCCACATTTTAAAGAAAAGGAAATAAATATACATACATACAAGATTGCTAATATCACGCCAGCTGTTTCTCTATTCCTTTCTTGTTGTAATTTAAAATAAATAAATACGCTTAAACCTTTTTATTCTTCAGCAGGAGTAGACGAAGTTACTTTGCCCTGACTTTTGTCAATTGCAGAACCCATGATAAAAAAAAATCATAATTTTTCCTGCAAAATCACAAACGTTTTTCAGTTCTTTCACTCTGACTGTGTATGTATCGAAGTATTTGTATACTTTCACTGCGAAACATTCAATATCAATTGGTATACAGTCGACAGCACACTGGAGACAATAGTTTATAATGCTGGCCCCACAACTACTACCGGTAATCTTACCCTTGCCGCATATTCTTTTTGTCAAGTCTTTTGCTACCACCGAAATCTGTGTTCGTGTTATCTGCACACCAAGCAACAATTTTGTTTTGTTAGGCAAATTTTTCACTTACTTCCTTTAACATAACACACACTGTAGGTCGGATGTTTCAACAGGTAAGGAAATAAAGTCTATAATTTTGTCTTGAACACCACAATTTGACAAAAAGTACCGCACAACGATTGGGAAAAGTTGGATATCTTTTTTGTTTGATGCATCTAAACTGTCAGTATGCTTTTCAAATCCTCTATTACTTCACCCAATATGTATGGGGGATACAACGTTGGAAATTATTGCTTCTGATTTGGTAGGTGTTGAAGAAAATTTTGGCTCATAAATTTCATTTATCAATGTCGGCAAGCAGTTATTTGACGTCAACTTTGGCCGAGACGCACATTATGATAAGCAGAAAGAGCTTCACTTGCTGCAATTTTATCGCTTTCTCTGTCACCATGATGTTTCACCATAAAGGAGCTGATGTTTTTAACTAAAGATAGAGTCTTTTCAGCATCCTTATGTTTCTGGCTACGTAGATGTTGGTTGATGTCGCTTTTGCCTCCATGAGCAATGGAAAAATGGAGATTGTAATGTTGGCATACCGCTTGTGTTCTATCACTACACAGCTTGTGCAGTTTAATAAATTTAAATTCCTTCTGGAGATCGTCATCAAAACTGCAGTTTGGCTTCTTTGACATTGCAAGGATAGACTTAAAGTTTTAAAAAATAAGATTTAAAACTTTGAAATTTAAACCACCGGCATTGAATAACAAAGCAACCAGTTAGCATACAGGCAAAACAAAAACTAACACTACAGCAGAACAGACGATGAATCTGAAACGAGTAAGCGTTGCCAACATGTAGTTTTATTTAAAAATAAATAAATAAATTCCTTCAAAGGGAGTAGACAAGGCCTTTTAACCATATCTAGCTTTTGTATACTGAGGGGGCAGTTCAACCTCCACTGGAAGCCAATAAGAAATAGCTGGGCCATGACTAATCACTAATTGTAAGCAGCCACCGAGAAGAGACCAGAAAACAAGCGCCCCATCTCTCGTTGCCTTAGCGTAATAGGATATATTACTGTCTGAAATAATGAGTTCTATGGTCGATTATCTTGAGTTTACGGGACGAAAAATCCGAGTTTCAGGGAGAAAAAAACCCGTTCGCCAGTGCCAGAGATCGACTAACTCGGGAACCGGTCAAAGATAAGCTTAGAAAAAGTTCCCCTAGTCTGCGACTAGACTTGAACCTAAAACTGACTTCGAGCGACCTAACGCAGAGGATGCTAGTGCCACTTACACTGAAATACACATACACAGGCTTCTATGTATTTTCTATTTTCTCTGAATAATTCACCGCAGATATCGATATTTAGTATCGAGCAATGCGACTCCATGGTTATACAAATTACTGGTATCCATTCTACTGATATACGATTATAGGTTATGAATAATAATTTATGATTGCCCAATTTTAAAGTATATTTATAGTTTTTTTAAAAGCAGTACAAAATTAGTATTTTTTTAAAAAAAAAACGACAGGACGGCTGAGATATATGAAAAAAAAAAACGGTACTGTACCGTTTTTTTCCTCGATTGACTGAAAGCTATAAATCAATTTTATAGTTTTCAGTCATCTTTGGTATGTAACCATCTTCTCCGCCTTTCTCTCAGAACTATAAAGGAATATTCTACTGTTGAAATTTAAAGAAATTTTCCTGATAAATACATGTTCTGAAACTTCACATATTCAAGATACATTCCACTGAATATGCAACCTCAATGGCAACAATGTCGCATATGTCGGAAGTTTCATTTAGTCTACTTGGTTCTCCATGACTTGATCACAGAGAACTGGATATGTATACAAATATACATCCAGCATATTATAAAAACGAGGGATAGCAATCTAACTATCAACATTAAACTACCTCCCAAGAGCTATCATCTCAATCCTCTCAAAAATAATGGAGAAAGTCATCCATAGTGATCTTGTCCCATACCTAGAGACCTACTGGTATATGAGCTCTCCTAACATTATGAATTTTACTATTCAAGTTCCACGACTGACCTCTTAATGTACATCACTTACCAGTGGACACTTGTTATAAAAACATTCGGAGAAACACGTGTTGCACATTGCTATCTCTCTGTTTGTAATTGCACATTGCTATCTCTCTGTTAAATCACTAAGTGTCATGGTAAATGATCCCCCACTCTTTATTCTTTGGCACCAATGTAGGAGTGTCTCAGGGCTCTGTTCTACCTCTTTCTGCTCACATAAATTACCTACTCAAATTATTTTCAAAATGCCTGTGCAGCTCAGTCGATGTGGCGTTTCCACACCACGGCGCTTGACTGCACGAATGAAGACTTGGTGTTTCGAATCTAGTTTTCGACTACAGGAAATTTCTGTAAGCCTTTTTTTGACCGGTTCCAGAGTTAGTCGATTTCTGGCACGGGCAATCGGGTTTTTCGTCCCGTAAACACAAGAAAATCGACCGTAGAACCCACACTATTTCAGACATTAAATATATTGTGTTAGGGTTAAAGACCACGAGATGGCGGTACTCGTTGAGCTGCCTCTTCACTGCGTGCCGCTTAATTAGTGTTAGCCTTGGGACAGCTATCTCTGATTGGATACCAGTGGAGATTGAACTGCTCACTCTGTCTCCAAAAGTTAGATAGGATTAAAACGGCCTTGCCTACTCCCTATTCGGGTATAAAAAGGCGTTAGCTGATATTTTTTAGCCAATTACTTACCAAGTGCAACCCGTAATGGCGTTAGTGGCAAAATATTTTACCGATTATCGAAATTGTCACGCTTAAAATAAGAGCGTTGATATCTAGATACGCTGCACCTTTACCTGGCCTACCTTTTCTTCTTTTATCTTCATCTGTCCTTTGAAACAGCCTTCCTGGTGAATGCTTTTCAAACAATAACAGTTGAACTCTTCAATAAAATGTCTATATTCTTCTCCTTTCTCACTGCACACCTGTATCCTATACTTGGGACTGATGAGCTTATATGTCTTTAATCTCTCGTATAGGATTAAGAACACGAAAGTTAGACAATGAGGCATGCTTTTCAAATTTTCACTGATTATAATTCTAGGCTATGAATAAATGAAAAAAAAAATCATTTAATGCCTTTTATTCCCTTGCACGGAATAGGTGAGGTCGTTTTAGCCTGGTCTAACTTTTGGAGATTGAATGGCAGCTATCAATGTAAGAAAGCTTTTTAGAGAGAGAGAGAGAGAGAGAGAGAGAGAGAGAGAGAGAGAGAGAGAGAGAGAGAGAGAGAGAGAGAGAGAGAGAGAGAGAGAGAGAGAAGGGACATCTTCCGTCATACCATTTCCCTAAACCCTAAAGGTTGTGTTATTGTTTGTAATGATGTGAGTTCTGTAGTCCTCTTTTTTTAGATGAAGAGTTAAAAACCTTTTAAAAAATTTAAAAAATATTAGAAACTTAAAAAATTTCCAATAGTTAGCCACTAGATCGAACTTATGGCAGTTTTTTTTTTTTGGGTGCCTGTCAACAGAATTCTATCGTGTTTCATTTTACTACTTACTAAAATTTTCTCACTGAAAAAAAAAAGGCACATAGCTATTACTTCTCCAAGGAACCAAAAAAGAAAAAAAATCTTCCACCGCTACTGTATTTGTTAATTTTGAATATCCTTCATCCGGTGTGTCAGTTTTGGTAGAAGATAAATTCAAGAGAAATTGAGAAATTGGAAGAGAAACAAATTTTCGAGAGGATCTATCTCCAGTGCTGTGTTATATGGGAGACGGCTTTTCATCACTGAAAAAGTAAATTAATACCAGAATCAATAGACATGACATACTGGCCTCATAACAATAGTTGCGTCAGTCATAATTATAAACAGAGTAAAGAAATCCGCTAACTCTCACAGTACGTTATTTTCTTTCACGATTTTGGTTTGGTACGTGTTTAAAAGTTTAGTTTTCATGAGGAAACACTATTTCATTTTTTTCCCCAGTGTATCAATTGACTCACCTTTAGGTGTAAAATCTCATAAATGGTGTCCTAAACAGGATTCGATCTAAAGGGCGTCGACCCCACTGATTGTGCTGTGGTGGCGCTGGCGGTTAGCGTAACTAATCTGAACATGGAGTTGTTTTGTGAGTCTTTTATTGTGGTTGTCTCTTCTGAAAAGGATTTTGGATAATTAAAATTTCTTGTGTCCACAAATGAATGGCTATACGCGTGTCATTTTTTGTTAGCTAAATGAGAAACGAGAATTGTGCATCCGAAGTTGATTTTACTTTCTCTGTAATGTTGCCTGTGTGACGTCCGATTCTAGAGCTGTTGCTAGCGGCACCGTTTGCAATGTTTTATTAATTAATCTTTATGAAAATTAAGATCAGTATTTTAAGCGATGCCTGATGAGTTAAACAGAGATTCGGATGGCCAGATGGTAAGATGTAAAACGATTTTAAATCATTTTTATGAGCTGCTTCAGATTGGCTCTTTATGTACTGTATACATTGACTCATCTCTAAGTTTAGAAATGTCTTATGTCTGCATCAACACTCAAAACAAATAAGTAAAATCGATCATTCATTCTAAACTTAGAGATGACTAGGTTGTTATGATTGTTATAACGTCCTATCACAGCTGAATTATGATCGAAGTCGACTGTTATTTCATACTATAAACCGAGGATTTGGGGCAGGGGAGGAATTCCCCACAGCAGGAATCACATAGCAAAATTTGTGCATATAAGTTGCGAAGTCATTTTTGCTTTTTTTTTTTTTTTTTTTTTTTTTTTTTTACAAGGCTTTGATACAACCTGATCTGATCTCCAGAGTGATGCAGATACAGAGGAGAGGATGCAAAGGAGAATGCTAATGGTGTGACTGGAATGGATTGCCTTTGGAAGTAGTTGAGAGTGCCATTTGCATGAATGAAATCAAGAGAAGGTATAATGTGGTGTGAGTGATATATGGCCTTCCTCAATGAGTCCCTGACTCCTTGGAGGTCTCTTGTCATAATAAACAGAGAACATGCCATGCTTATTGGAATAGGAATGAAAGAAATTATAGATAAGTTTATTACTCATCTTATTTTGGAAGCTTCCATTCTAAGTGAAAGTACTTGAGATTTAGCACATTTCTGTTACATAGTCTTTCATCTAACTGATAAATTTTTCCTTTTTAGTTCACAAATTCTAATTTCCAGTAATAAATATTTGGGGAGAGGGGTATTGTATCAAGTGCTGCAAAAATACATGATAATATTGAAACATTTTCTGTATCTGACTATTTGTTCAAGCTGAATAGGTTCAGTAAACACATCCTCCCTTTTTTTATAATCTTCATATTGGTTGTGATCCATTTGAATACAGCATTTTCATCAAAACATTTCTGTAATGTTTTCTGTATGGCATGCAGAGATTATTATTATTTATGCACAAAGTTTACTAGATCTACATCATTGAGCATTATGAGTAAAGTAGCAAGTAGTATAGAAGAACAAACTAATTTTGAAATAAATGAAAATAAATAATATATGTAGCCAAAATAATGTACTTTTTACTTCTAAAGGCATTTCTTTCACTGCTCTCAGCAGTTGCCATTTTCCATTGTGAATGGTCATCCCAGCAGTTTCTGGTTCACATTGCTTCCACACTCTCCATGTAAATCAAAGCCATCCTCCTGACAGTGACCAGTTCATCACTCATTTGAGCCATCTCTCTTGGGACATATTTTGAACATGCCAATACCACTTAAAGATTAATGTTCCAAGCTTTCCATGTTTTCTAGCAGATTCAGTCTCTCCATAATGATGTTTTGAACTCTGAAGTCAAAATATACATACTTTTTTATAAGCCATCCCTTTTCACAGCTCTTATACAACTCTTCTGCCTTACATCCAGTCCATCTTTCTCTCTTCGGAACACTCCATACTATCATATGTTGCATTACGATATATTGCATTATGGGATACTAAGGCAAGTGATGGGAAGTCTTAGCATCTTTATACGAGTTGCCCCAGTCCTGAAAATAGTTCAGGCACAAACTTGTTTGCTTACACTTGGATAAAGGATTAAACCAAGTATATAATTTCCTAGTATCTTTAATTTATACAAAGATTATATGTAATATAATCTTTGTTTCCTGTGAACTGTTTCAACTTCATAATACATAATTTAGTTGCTTAATAGCATCACTGGCTTGTTTGATATGATCATCTGTGTCTTTCTCACATCCTCCCAACTTATGAGTAATAGATGCCAAGTATCTGAAATGATCTACTGCCTTAAAATTACTGACTAAGAGGTCTAAGTCTCTACCTTTGCCAACAACTACCAAATATTTTATTTTTGTAAAATTAATTTTTAGGTTTTCCATGCTGCAAACATCAGTCAGTTTCATTATCGTAAAATCAGTGTCATCCTGATCTTAAACAATTATCAATGATCATTGGCAAACAGGAGTGAATGAAAAACACTGTTTTCAGTCTTAATCCCTTAGCTATGATATATTCTAATATATCAGCACTGCACTAAGAGGGCTGGTGACATTCCACATCCATGTCTCAGGCCTTTGGATGTTACAAACTCAGCTGTTACCAGTCCCTTGCACTTAACAGCTGCTCTGCAAATTCTATACTTTAAATCAAATTGATGATTGACTTGCTCACATTTGTCTTCCTCATCAATTCCCATAGTCTGATGGGAACTGAATCATAGGTAAAACCATCCTGTTCTTCTGGCACACAGAAGAAACTACTACTCTGTAACCTTGTAGTTATAATTTTACTTAATAAACTTATGGAGTCCATCTCACTAATGTCTCTGTAATTTGAAAGATTGTTCTTAGTCTTTTTTTTTTTTTCAAGACAGAGTTATATATAATAATGACCACTCATATTTTATTATTCTTATTCTGATCACCTCCATGCTTCACAATTCTATGGGTATTCATCTTAAACCAGCTGCCTTCTCATTCCATGACTTTTGCCAAGGAAAATTCATCTCATCTTCCAAAAATATATTCACTAGTTCCTGTACTCTCAAATTACAATTTGTGTCTCCTTCAATGTATTCCTTCCTATTCTCTGTCAGAAGATCCTTAAAATGTTTCATCCAGGCAGTCATAGGTATTAACCTCACTAAATGTGATTTGTGGTTTGATGTTTTTATGTGCCTAATGGTCCTCTGGCTGATCTATTATATCCTAATGAGTGATTAATCTCAGAACGTTCCATTCTTCCTTATATTTTCGTACAATTTTTTTCACTTTCCTCGTTATAACTTAATACTTTTTCTGACCCTTCTGTCTTCCAGAATTAAGCCAAGCTTTATATGCATCCTTCTCAGTGATGGTTTCAACAGCTTCTGTCATTCACTCCATCTTACTGTGATTCATATTTCTTTCAAAACAAGTGCCTCCTTAGCTGCACAATGAATAACCTCTTTAATATGGTTGTAAGTTTTATTAACAAGCCAATCCTTATGCATTCAGTCTTTGATCGAACCTACTTTTATACAGTCCTCTAATGCTCTCATCTTAAAGAAGGCTGACCATATGTCATTGTTCATCTAGCTTGATAGCACCATCTTGCTCATTTCTTCTTTTACTCCTTCCAGGCACAAGTAGCAGTAGTTCATGTCACATTCTGCACCTCTCAATACTTGCACATCTGTTACGATGCAGCATCTCTGTTATTTCGGAATCTGATGGTTGATAATAGATATTAAACCTCTTGTATACTGCACACAAGTAAATCTATGAATATCTTTATGCTGGACGTGTGAATTTATCAACTATTACTCTTGGTTTCACACACTATTATCAATATTTTACTATTATAATTTTCTACACCCCCCACCAAAAAAAAGGTCATCATCATCATCAAATTCCTGACATTTACCCTCAAGGAGTGTACAGGATACGATAATACTACATGAAAAATTTACATCATTACTAACTTCCTACCTACAATTTTCTGCCAAATCAATCTGTTACCTGTCAAAGCTACAACATTGTCAGATCTTATTTTTATATATCTATCTTCTAAGGCACTTTTTATCTTATCAATCCACCTATATCTTGGTCTTCCTCTGGATCTTTTTCCTACCAACCTGGCAGAGAACACTTGTTTGGCTAATCTTTACAGCTTTGACTTATTAAGCACCCCTTTAACTGTTAAATCTCCAATCCTTTGACCAATTTACTGTTTAAGTTCCTAAAGACAAAAAGCTCTATATTTCCCCATCAATTCACTCAACTGCTTGAAAAACCCATCTTTTACATGCAAATGTGTATCTTCTGTTGGAGCATATGTTCCTATGTTGACCATTTCTGCACCATAAATATTGAACAATACTTTTATTGATCACTTATTGACTTCCTTCCAGGTTTTAAAAGTTTTATGTTTCTTTTTTATCCACAATGAGATCCCAGGTTATTTTATTTGTGACCTCCAGGGAGACAAGGAATTGCTGTGAGAGAGAGAAAAGCTATAAATTTCCCATGCCAGCTCTCATACCTTCCCTTAAATTCATTCACACTAAATGCACTCACTACTCCCTAAAGGCAAACAATTCCACTCACTCACTGTGCTGTTAGAGAACTCCATGGATGCCCCGTTTGTTCTCTCCCCACCTTCCACATAATAAGAAATTCATCAGACGATATCCTATAACACCCATTCAGAAGTTTATAGACTTATATTATTTCATCCCTCTTTCTCCTGTTAACCAGAGTCCATAATCCGCATACCTGCAATCTGTCATAATATAAATACCATAATCTGGATATAATCTTTGCCACTCTTCTTTGCACCTTTTCCACAGCTTCTTTATCCCCTTGGAACCTTTGAGACCAAATATGTGTGCAATAACCACCTTCAAATCACCCTCCAGTTGGTGAGAGTGACCATGAAGTGATTACCTGGGTGGTTGCCAGCAGTGAGGACCTCTGTGAGAAAAGGGTATATGTGGAACTACAAGGCTGGTGATTATGAGAAGCTCAGGAGACAGCTTGAAGCTGTAGCATTGAATGAAGACTTGGGTGGGAAGGAGATCAATGCAGCTTTAAGAACTATCTAGTTGAAGCAATGTCTAAATGTATTCCAGGGGTCAGAAGGTTAAATAAGGTGGGTGTGAAATGGATGAATGAAGAGATTAAGCATGCGATACAGAGAAAAAAAAGGCATGGAGGCAGCATAAGAGAAGTGGTAATAACCAATTCCATGAGGATTACAAAAACCAGGCAAGGAGGGTAACTTGTTGGTAAAGGGAACAAAAGTGAAGTATGAGCAGCAGTTAGCTAATGAAGCCAAAAAGAATCCTAGGGAGTTCTTTTGATATGTAGCCAGCAAAAAAAAAAAGAATGATTATTGAAAGATGACATTGATTGGAGAAAATGGTATAAGGACAACTGCTGCAGAAGATATAGTGGAGATACTTAATGAGCAATTCATAAAGGTCTTTCATTCTTGTGAATGTGACATCATGAAAAGATTGAGAGCAGTTGATGATGGGAGGAGAGACTGACTGTAAGTGAGCAAGAGGTGTATGGGGAATGAGCAAACTTGATGTTAATAAGGCTGTGGGACTTGATAATATATCACTACATGTTCTGAAGGAATGTGCCAGGGTGTTGGCATCTGCCTTGACATATTTTTTTAATATGAGTCTTGCACTGGATCAAGTTCCAAAGGAGTGGAAGGAGATTTGGATGGGGTATTCAGTTGTTTGCAGATGATGCAAAATTGGGATGAACTATAAAGAGTAGAAATGATGTTGCGGCTTACAAGAAGACTTGAATAAATTGAGTGATTGGGAATGGGGATGTGAGTTCATTGTTGCAAAATATAAGCTTTTAAAGTTTGGAAAACAAAGATGGAATGCATTATTTATGCTTGATGAGGATATATTGTTGGAGGGGGAGGAAATAAGAGATCTGGGAGGTGATAGTGGATAAGGATCTGAAATTTAGGGGACACGTTGGCAAAATTGTGAAGACAACACAAAGGCTTCTGGGAATGATTTTGGAGGACAGTGACTTGTAGAAGTAGGGAGATTCTTGTTCCATTGTATAAGGCTTTGATTAGGCCACACCTGGACTTCTGTGCGCAGATTTAGTTGCCTGGTTTTCAAAAGGACGAATAGATGTTGGAAAGGGTCCAGATGATTTACTAAGGTAGTTTCTGATCTCTGGAATGTTGAATATGAGGGAAGGTTGAGAAGATGCAATATACAAAGTCTAGTTACATGCAGAGTGTGAATGATTGGAATGTCTTGCATGAGAGTGTGGTATCTGCAGAGAATTTGAATGTTTAAGGCATGGTATGATGAGCTGTGTGCATGACAAAAGGACCTCCTAGATGAGTCTTTAACTCCATGTGGTCTTGGGATAATAATAATAATCTTATCAAGGCCTTATACTCTGCTTGTCTTATTCAAGACACTCCAGATGTGTACATAACCACTCTGAATCTTGTATTTGGTGCCTTTATTTTTTGTTTCTGTTGTAATCATCTCCGTAGCGCAATTGGAAGAACGACGGTGCATTGCGCCCTTCGATTGGAATAGGCCTAAGTTCAATTCTTGTCGCAACGGGAGGAATCTTTATCTGGACGATTTCAATCGAAGGTGAGTTAGCCGATCTCATACAGAAGTAGCAGGGTTTTCCCTCCTGGAAACTCGGGTTTTTCATCCTGCATACAGACAAATTGGCCCTTCAGAACACATGCAATTTACAGACAAAAAATACTAGTTGTGGTGGGCGGTAGATTCCGTTGATGGAGATGATTCATAGAGGTTCAGTGTAGTGGTTGAGACAGTTGTAGGTGTCCTCCCACGATGAGTCTTCAGACTCCTTGGAGGTGTCTGGAATAATAATAATAATCACTATATCATAAGTTTTCATTAGTAATCTCTCATTTTTCTCTATGTTAAACTCTATGTTCCATGTTCCAAATCTCATAGACTGTTCATAGCTAGTTTCATTTCCTAAAAGTTGGTTCAGTTCCATTTTTCTTTTGGAGATATGTTGTGGTAGTAATTTTTTTTTATAAAGGAAAAAGGGACCTCTACTATAAATGGCATCTGGTGAAGAGATGGCAGACAAGTGCACCATCTCATGATCCCTAATCCTAATGGAATAGTGTAGGTTTTATGATCGATTTTCTTGAGTTTATGGGAGAAAAAAAACCCAAGTTTCTGTGAGAAAATCTGCTGGCCCATGCCAGAGAGACTAACTTGTAAACTGGTTGAAGAGAGGATTAGGAAAAGTTCCTCTAGTCAGCAACTACATTTGAACTGAGAACAGCTTTGTTTGGGTGGCCTAGCAATATGGATGCAAACGTCACCCCCACAGGGCTATACAGGCCTAGCCAAAATATCTAATTAGAAAAAAGTAAAATTAAGAAATATAGGTGTACTTGGAATACATATGAGGGTTATTCAAAAGATTTTAAAAAGAGTATGAGTTAAATCTTTTTTTTAAAAAAAGGTTAATTATAGATAACTGATAATGTATGCAATTATGTTCATTTAATACATATTGCAGTTGAATAATGCTGCCTTCTACATAGAGAACAATTATGATCAGT
Organism: Typopeltis vanoorti; assembly: GCF_054136105.1. NCBI lineage: Eukaryota > Metazoa > Arthropoda > Arachnida > Uropygi > Thelyphonidae > Typopeltis > Typopeltis vanoorti. Next base: position 28,771,285 of record NC_143568.1, read on the forward strand.
AACAACAAGGAAGAAACACAGACACATTGCTGATTCACAAGCAGTGTGTCTGTCGTAATATTCATGCCACTGAGATTTGCATTAAGCCTATGAAATGACATATGAAGAGTTTGGATGGTTTTGAATCACAACAAAAGAATCAGGCTACAAGGTCACTGTAATACCATGGGTGTCTGCTAATTATGTGTTTTGTCTGGCCAGACTACATGTTTTGTGAGATGAAAAAGTTAAGTTTTCAGAAAGGAAAATTCTGCCACTTCCATATGAGAATGATATAATAAGCATATTAAAATACAGGCGGTCCCCAGGTTATGGACGACTTGACTTACAGCATTCCATACTTACAGGCTCCCCATAAGGATAATTACTAATTAAATAATTAAATTAATGATTCAGGAACTAATTTCCTTGGGAACTATGCCCTTAATTCTGTGATGATTTTCATAGGTTCACAGAAGAAGACATCGCCAAAGCCAGAAAAGCTGTGGTGGAGATTGGCAATGCACTGCATTTGGACATCAATGAAAATGATGTCATTGACTTACTTGAGTCCCGTTTACAAGAATTAACCAATGAAGATCTTATGAAGATAAAGAAGCAGCTGATAGAAACACAAGAACATGAAGAATCAGAAGAGCCAAGAAAGTTTACGACAAAAGAATTAGCTGAAGCCTTTCTTCTCATTGAAGTAGGATTTGCTAAGCTCGAGGAGCAAGATCCTAATATTGAGCGGTTTACAAAGGTTTTCTGTCCAGTTAGTGAGAACATCGGCTGCTAGAAGGCCATTTATGATGAGAAGAAAAGGCTGTTCAAACAACCCTGATACCTTTTTTCGCGAAACTGACTTCAGTGGTAAGCTCCCCTCCTCCAGCAACAGAATCAAATCCTGATTCTCCAGCACCAGAATCTGATCCTGATTCAAGTCCTGTTTCTCCAGCACCATCTCCATCATCATCTTCCGATTAATGTTAGCCTATCGTCTGTTTATGTTCTCTTTGTTTGAATTAAAAGAAAGAGTACAATAGTTTCTATAACTTATTACAGTACAGGGGTATTATTATTATTACAGTATTACAGTGTATTATTATTGCCACATATGACCAATTATGGTATTATTATTACCATATATATGCTGTTCAAGGAATCTGAGTTACATACAAATCTGACCTAAAGTCGTTCTCAGGAATGTATCTCGTCCATAACCCGGGGACTGCCTGTACTTATATTAATACATTAATATTAATGTTATTAATATAATTATTAATAGTAATTACAAGCATCCATTCTCATGGCAGAATTCAAACCTTTAGCCTATTAGTTGGAAAGCAGTTTCATTATTTCAAATAGTCATATTTATTATATGAGTTGAGAATTCTTGGTAACCTGCATACCTACTATGCTTCTTTCTTGTTCCTTACTGTAAAATATTCTGTACTTTCTGAGTTGTAATCACCATTTAATGCCAAGTAAACCCCCCCCCCTCCAAGAAAAAAAAAGTTATGTTAGACCATCAACGCTTGACTGAATTTGGTATTCCAATGAAAATGCTCAACATTCACCATCTTGTCAAGGTTAACAGAGGCACTGAAATTATCTGCAAATTGACACTGAAACAAGTGGAGTATTGCACATGCAGGATAAATTATAGTAGCACTTAGAGTGGAGTTTATTTCTGTAATCCAAACACACAAGTTAAGCAGATCAACCTTGATGTAGAGCATTTTTGGTGAAGTGCTGCTATTTCACTTGAAGAACAACCATGCTGTGTTTTTTTGAAATTTTGAAAGCACAATTCACATTGAGCTACTTCAGAAAGATGTGCCATTAATGTTGCCCTCTTTTCTTAATAAGTAGAATGGGTGTGTGCTGTTTTTTTGTGATGTGTTATCTGGCATTAGGCAACCAAAAGTGGTTTCTCCAATAAGGCAACACTAGACTACCCATGGCAGTTTGGATGAAGGAAAAATTTTCAGGAGATGCAGCTCTTTTTCCTTACACAATATAAAGTGTAGTCATCTGATATCATCTTATTATCACTTGTCCCAACTGATGACTCGCTTCCTTCATAAACAGTACTTCTACAGTGTTGAAGTTAAGATTAAGTATTGAAAGGTTCTTTGCTTTGAAGGATAGGACCTGATATTGTAGAGGAATCAAACTTCCTTGTAGGAAGATGGATCATCTGTACAATATAATATGCTATATTTTGCTGATCGATGTTTTTCATTTGTCATTTTATGAGATGGTAAAGTGAAATTTGGGTTGCCTTTGTATCTAAGTTGTAGTTATCTGTTATGAGCCGTCAGATTTTGAACCTTTTCAGTTCCCAAAAGTGAAACCGAGTCTCACTTTAAAAAAATCTGAAACTAATATAATTATCTCTTGAATGTCATAAGTGAAGGTAAGTTAGCAAGTCTTATAGGATGCAAGGTGTAGTTAGAGAAGTGGCAAGGATTTTTTTTCTCAGAGAAACTTAGATTTTTTAATTCCACAAACCAGGCAAAAACTGCAAGAGAACAGACATCATATACTGGTCTCGTTACCGTAGTCAGTTAAGCCATAGATCCAACCAGCTCAACTCAGCACGGCTTGCATAATAATATAATTAGTACTTGGATTTATGTATGCTCCCCCTCTTCCATCCTGTTCTTTTCATCAGAGAATTGAAATTAAAAACTAGTTCTTGGAGTAGAAGCATCAAAGTAGAAATGAGTCCCTGATGTATAGAAGTGTTTTGAGAAAATGGAGAGGCTAAAGGTAATATATCTTACCATTATTATTATACTCTCTTAATCAGTCTTCATAATCTGTATTCCACGACCCCAATATCATCTTTAACACTCTCCTTTGCATTCCTTCCACTATATCAGTATCACCATAGAAAGCAAAAGACCAGACCTGTGCAAGTGAGGTGATATCAAGGCCTTATAAAGAGGCAAAATAACTTCCTTATCTTTACATGTTAAAGTTAATTTCAGCATTGCACTTATCCTGTAAGTTGTATTTGTGATCTTTGTTTTATGGTTGAATTTCAACTTTCTATTTATTAAAAAAAAAAAAAAATCCTCACGATTCTTCTAACATAATCCTGCCAATATAATGTGACATGGGATATCTCATTATACTAAAGTGTTTGACTTCACATTTAATAACATTGAACTGATGGTCATTTTTACATCCCCACAATTCTAGCCTATTCAAATCATTTGGCAAGTACTGCATAATAGCCTCATTTCTTTTTGATTGCTCTGTCTATCTTTGCATCATAAGCAAACAATTACCCATCAAATCTTTCTCAGTGTCATTAATGTGAAGATTGAATAACAGTGGACCAAGGTTTGTTCCCTGTGGTGCACCACTGGTCACCTTAAATCTTGTAGTCTCACATACTACTTTTTTGAACTCTGTAAGTCAACTATCCTCTTATCCATGTTAATATTTTATAATCCAATTTTATATTCTCCAATTTATGCAACAGTCTTTCGTGCTGTATCCTGTCAAAAGCTGTAGCAGTTTAAAAGTATTATGATGTATCCATTCTCCTTGTTCAACTCAACAGTAATATTATAAAATGTGAACCAGTTGCTCAAACATGACCTTCCCTTAGTAAATCCATGCTGTTCATTGCAAAGTATAGATTCTCTATGAACTCATTTCTGTATGCAAGTCCTAACCAGCTTTTTTTTTTTTTAAATCTTCACTACCACTCAAGAGACACTGATAGGTTGATGGACACATCAGGCTTTGCATCATCCTTGTGCAATGGGGTTGCTATACATTCTTTCTACTCCTGTGGAATCTTCCCTGCTCTGAAGCTCAAATTATATTGCCTGGTTAAAGAAACGGTCAGTTCAGCTAATTATCCCGTTTAGCAACTGAGCTGATATCCCATCATTCCCTATTGCCAAATTCTTATTCAGTTGGTATAGCTCTAACATCTCATTCCCACACTCATGAGTTTCTTCATCCATCAAAGGGATAGAGTGAACTCAATGTTGCATACACCAGGTTGGTAGCTTTTAGCAAAATAGACTCATTAGTTGAACAATCTTTTCTGCATTTGTCACATGTATATCATCCATATGCAGTTATCTTTCATGCTCATTCTTTCTTTTCCTTCCAGCATAAAGAGAGAATTCCTGTGAGTTTTCTTTTAACTTATAGAGACGGTTTCTGTTTGTACTCAGACTTAGCTTTCTGTAGAACAGTTGTAACGCTTCTGGACTGCTCCTTATAATTTTCCTGACTGACATAATTCTTATGCACATGGTTATTCCTTTCACATCATCTCTGATACTGCATCATTTAACTAATTGAAGTTGGCAGCTTTCACTTATGAACACATACACTCAAATATATAAAATATGGTGAAATGGTCTGAAAGGATAGAAAAATAAGAACTCCATGTGAACAGAGGAAATTTTTTAAAAAAAAGCAATTATTATTATTTCTCTTGCATCTCCATGTAATCAGACTCATCATAAGGAGAAAGGTGACTAGCAGGCACATGAACAGTACAAGGCACAAGTCAGAAGGGTAACTAGTGTGGTAAATAAGGCAAAAGCAATGTATGAAAGGAAGTTATCAATGCCAAAATATAATCATTTAACTAATTGAAGTTGGCAGCTTTCACTTATGAACACATACACTCAAATATATAAAATATGGTGAAATGGTCTGAAAGGATAGAAAAATAAGAACTCCATGTGAACAGAGGAAATTTTAAAAAAAAAAGCAATTATTATTATTTCTCTTGCATCTCCATGTAATCAGACTCATCATAAGGAGAAAGGTGACTAGCAGGCACATGAACAGTACAAGGCACAGGTCAGAAGGGTAACTAGTGTGGTAAATAAGGCAAAAGCAATGTATGAAAGGAAGTTATCAATGCCAAAATATAATCCCAAACAGTTCTTTCGATATGTTGCATGTAAAAGAAAGAATGTATATGGTAGAATGATTTTAATCAATGCTGATGGTAGGGAGATAACTGAATTAGTCGAAATAGTAGAATTACTGAGTGAACACTTTGCAAAAGTATATCATCCAGGTGGTGATATTGCAGGAATGAGAGAGCCAAAGGGAGGTGCATAGCATATTACAGAACCTTAATGTGAATACAGCTGTGGGAATTGGTATATCAACTAGAGTTTTGCATGAATCAGCAAGAGGATTGTCAGTGCCCTTGACCATATTGTTTAATCTAAGTCTCAGCTCTGGGTTAGTTCCAAAGGGATGGAAAGAAGGGAAAACAGTTCCATTGCATAAAGGAGGCCCCAAGATTGAATGTAGCAACTGATCAGTATATCAGGAGTTGTTATTGTTGTCAGAGTATTGGAAAAGTTGGTCAAGAGCAAAATACAGGAATGGGTAGATGGAAATACTCGTTTTAACTTGCTCATTTTATAATACAGTGAAAGCTGAGTTGGATAAAGGTAACAAGTTTACAGTGATACTGCTGGACTTTGCAAAGGCATACCCGGATACAAAGGACAGGATACCACACGAAATTCTAATCAGTAAACTGCAACACATGGGGATGGATATATATGGTTGGTGAGGATATAAAGCTGGTTGATGGAAAGATATCAGAGTAGTTTATTCAGGAGTAGAGTCCAGAAGAAGGCCTGTGACTAGTGGTATGCTGCCGCAACGTGGTTCTGTTCTAGGACCACTACTGTTTAATTTGTACATTAACGATATAGAAAAGGATCTGAGAGGAACTGTTCAGTTATTTTCCGATGATGCAAAGTTGGGTAGAGCAATAGTTAATTCAGATGATGTCAAAATTTTGCAGGATGATTTAGAGAGATTGGCAGACTGGACAAAGGAGAATGGATGTCAGTTTAATGTGGCAAAGTGTAAAGTCATGCATTTTGGGGTGAAAAGATTACCAGCTGTATACCACATTGGTGGAACTGCTCTAGGAAATTAACGAAGCCAGAGATTTGGGAGTGTTAGTGGATAAAGAGTTAAAGTTTAGGGGCACAGAGTAAAAGTGGCTAAAGCAGCTCATCAGATTACTTGGTTACTGAAGAATACTTTGACGAGCAGAGACAAGCAGGTTATTGTTCCTCTATCAAGCCTTGACAAGACGCCATCTTGACCACCATGTGCAGATCTGGTCACCAGGGTTTCTTGGTGATGAGGTATAGAAGTGGTGGATAAGGGTGATATGATAGAGACATACAAATTACTGAGGGGTTTTTACAAGATTAATTCAGAGGAAATTTTTCAGAATAGGTCTGGTGGTGGGAGAACTAGGGACCATCCATGGAAACCGAGTAAGAGTGTAATTTTCAAGGGTGTTGAAACTAGGTTTTTTGCTTGGAGATTAGTGAATGAATGGAATAGGCATTCATTCATTCAAATATTGGATAGTTCTTGACATGATGTTTAGGGCTGCCCTCAAGGAGTCTAAGGACTCCTTGGAGTAGCCCATAATAATAATAATAATCATAGGAGAAACCACTCCAACCATTGTTAACATAGTACCAATCATACCTCTCCTTGAACTTTCTCATTCAGCAATGAATCACTCAGAACCATTTCTGGCAATCCATTCACCACTCTCCAAGCAAAATGTCTAGTATTGACACCCTTGCTAGCTATTCTTATACAATTTCCAAGAATCTTTTTCCCTTCTCTTCCTTCCTGCCATGTAAAATAAGTTTTTGGTATCAATCCTAGAAGAAACCCTTGATTGGGTAGAAGAGAAATCTCATGATAAGAATGAAGAGGAATTTATTGAATTGTTGCGGGACAACTTTCTCAAGCAGCATGTGAAAGAAGGAACTTAGGTCAAAGAGTGTTAGATTCGTTCATAGCATCAGAAGGGGTCTCTGTTAAGAATATGACTATTTTACCACAAGTTGGTGACAGTGATCATGATGTGCTTTCTTGGGAAGTATCTAATTATATTGATGTTCCCATTAACACAGGTTACATGCTGAACTACAAAGCTGGAAATTATGATCCACTTAGGAGAATACTATCTTTGGTATCAGTTACTAAATGGGAAAAATGTCAGCCTTAGTGTATCCTTAGTGTTCGAAGAATAAATTGTATGCTTAGTGTCAGGGGTGCGCCAAGGTATTTGCTTCCTGGGTGCAAACTTTTCTCAGCAGCCCCTTAAAAAAATAACTAAAAGAAATTGCATGTAGCATTTACTACTATAAATAAAATAACAATTTATGCAAACCAAAAGTTACATGTCTTATTAAAAACATAGTTATTTTTAACATTTTTTCAAAAACAAACAAAAAAAGAACAACAATTATTTCTTAATATAAACAAAGATTAATTGCACATGCCTTTATGTAAAATTTACTTGACGTGATTTTTTTGTAGCAAAATCATTTATTATATCCTCCATATCTAAATTAGTAGCAATTTCATGTTCTATGCTAATAAGACTTAAATTGTTGAGTCTATCCTGTGTCATTGTACTGCGGAGATGATTTTTTATAATTTTTAGCTTTGAAAAGGATCTTTTGCCAGTTGTAACAGTCACAAGTATTGTTAAATAAATTCTTAGTGTTATTGACAATTTGGGGAAAATACTAAGAACATCATTCGAAAATATATACTCAAGTACCGAAAATGCGTTCATATTCGGATTAAGATAGATTAAAATATTTTCTATTTCCTCGCATAATTCCAAGGAGTTTATATCAGAATCTTTACCATCTGTCAATTTTATCTCCAAATCTTTACAATATTTTAATTTTTCTTTTTTCTCCTCCATTGGTTTTAATAAATAAATGTCATTTAAAAATTTAAAAACATTATTATATTCTTTCAATAATGTAAATCTTTCATCAAGTTTTGAAATGGCTATATCAATTATAACTAAAATGTAAATTAAACCAAATTTATTATAATCTAACCAAGTGAAAAATAAACTTTCAACATAAACAAAATTTATATAGTCTAACCAATTGTGAAAAATAAACTTTCAACATCTTTCTCTAAATCCAAAGTAATTTAATAAAAAGGTGGCACACCTTTTGGCAACTCCTATAGGTAAAGATGACCTCACCATTGCTTCTGCCTAGTATCTCCACTTCTGGGCCTGGCTCCCACTGAAGAGATCTCAATAAAGGTCGAAACTAGTCTGGGTAGTGGCCCTTCCCTTAATGCATAACATTATGCATATTTGCAAGGAGATGTGTTTTGCATTATAGGAGATACTGAGATAGGAGGGATGTTAGCTTGGTCCACCTTTGCTACGAGTTTTCAGGTGTTGTACTACCTTACCCCAGTCCTGAAGATATTTTCAGGAGCAAACTTTGTTTGCTCACACGTGGATAAAGGATTAAACTAAATTTATTATTATCTGTATTTAAGTTTTGTAGATCTAGAAAAGGCATATGACAAGGTGCCAAGAGAGAAGCTATTCGAAACGCTACAGTTATATGATGTCAATAGGGCATTATATCAAGCAATATTCAGTCTTTGAGTTGTAAGTCAGCAGTTAAAATTGAAGAAGTATAGGAAGGTGGTTTAATGTTAAATCTGGTGTGAGACAAGGATGTACATTATCCCCTCTTATTCATTATCTATATGAATCACATTATGAAGGAAAGTGGTATTAAACCTGATATTAAAATTGGAGATGTTAATATCAGCTCTTTGCTTTATGTGGATAATATTATACTTCTAAATTAATCTGCTACAAGCCTGCAATATTCCCTGGCTAAAGTGAATAACTATTGTAACAGATATGGTATGAAGGTCAGCATTAAAAAGACAAAGACAATGAAAATAGCAGAAACATTGAAAATATCAACTGCATTGCAAATGGAGAACCTGTGGAACAAGTAAAACATTTCAGCTACTTAGGCACAATTTTTAGTGAAGATGGTAAATTAAATACGGAAATACACAACAGAATCAACAAAGCTGGTATGGTAGGAAGTCAACTGCATAAATTCATATGGAATAAGAGAGAAACTAGTCGGAAAACTAAATTAGCTGTATACAAGACAGTATTCAAGCCAATTTTAACTTATGGATCTGAGAGCTGGGTTAGAAGCAAAACACTTGACCAAAGACTAGAGACTGCAGATATGAGAGTCCTGAGAAAGATTAGGAGCATGAACAGATGGCATCAATGGCAATATCATATTAAAAATGAGGATATTAGGAAAAAACTTGATATTGTCAGCATCCAGGAATGCATTAGCAGAGCTAATCTCAGGTGGTATGGTCACTTGAACAGAATGGAAGAGGAAAGATTAGCAAAACTAGTGTTCTCTGCCAGGTTGGCAGGAAAAAGACCCAGAGGAAGACCAAGATATAGGTGGATTGATATAGTAAAAAGTGCCTTAGACGATAGAAATATAAGATCTGACAATGTTGGAGTCTTGACAGGTAACAGACTGATTTGGAGGAAAATTGTAGATAGTAAGTTAGTAATGATGTAATTTTTCATGTAGTACTATCATATCCTGCACACCCTTGAGGATATATATCAGGAATTTGATGATGATGAGTATACCATACATCCTTTCAGGGTACATATGAGGAATTTGTTGACAGTGATGATTCTTAATTAGGAAGCGTGATTTCTTATAAAAATGAAAGAACATGAATGTGAAAATTATGCTTCTTAATTAAGAATCATCACTGTCATCAATATAATACCCAACAGTAATAGATGTAATGAATTTTGTGCTTAAACATAAAATGGTTCATCATCTGACTAGATTGAAAATTTATAATACATAAACTACTTATACAAACAACACTATATTTAAGTGAAATTTGAATGATAAAACAGAAAGATGAGCCAAGTTTAATAGAAGCTGAAATGGAATTTACAAGAAAAACAGTAACATATACCCTTGTTTATTTTTTATTTATGAGATTTTTACTCATCTCTGTAATCAACTGTACCAGCTATTTTAAAAGTGTCAGCTGGGCTATATATGTTTTATCTATGTAAAGAGATTTTCACACTGAGTGTTATGTAATTAAACAAGAATTCATTTCAATTAGTGCAATGACATTTAACTCTATTTCTTTTAGAATCCGAAAAATTGTTGACTTAAGTACCAAATAAAAGATATGTACATTTAATGAAACTAAAGCATTATATACGAGGATGGTTCCATAAGTTTCTGGACAGACTAATTTTTAGCGGTGATAGAAAGAAAACAACTGTCACTTTTCAACATAATCTCCCTTTACTTTAATGTGCTTTTCATGTCTTTGAATTAGCATTTCTTTGGCCTTGAAAAAATAGTCTGTATACTTTTGTCTGCAGAATGACCTAATACTGCATCTTTCACCTCACTGTCATCTGCAAATTTTCTTCCTCAAAGGTCTTTCTTCAGTTATGAGAAGAGGTTGTCACTGACTGCTAGATCTGGGCTGTGTAGTGGTGTTCAATCTCCTGGAAGCCACAGTCCTTCACTGCAGCCTTCGCAACCATAGCAATATGGACTGGATCATTGTCATGAAGCAGGCTAACACCATGACTCAGCATTCCTTGTCTCTTCTCCTTTATGGCATTGCACAGTTTGTGCAGGAGTGAAGCATAATATTCTGCGTTCACAGTGGTATTCCTTTCCTTGAAGTCAATCAAGAGAATTCCCTGGCAATCCCAAAAGATTGTTGCCATGATCTTCCTGGTAGACTGAGTGACCTTGGCTTTTCTTGGCAATGCTTTGCCTGGTTTGTGCTCCATGGATTCCCTTTCTAAAAGAGGATAAAACCATGAATTGTCACTGGGGATGAAACCATGGTTTCATCTCCGGTGACAGTGGCCAAAATGACATTGGACAATGGTCCATGGCCACTTGACCAAAGACTAGTGACTGCAGATATGAGAGTCCTGAGAAAGATTAGGGACATGATCAGATGGCATCAATGACAATATCATATTAAAATGAGAATATTAAGGAAAGAACTTGACATTGTCAGCATCCAGGAATGCGTTAGCAGAGCTAATCTCAGGTAGTATGGTCACTTAACCAGAATGGGAGAGGAAATATTAGTCACACAAGTGTTTTCTGCCAGGTTGGCAGGAAAAAGATCCAGAGGAAGACCAAGATATAGGTGGATTGATACAGTAAAAAGTGCCTTAGAAGATAGAAATATAAGATCTGATAATGTTGGAGTCTTGACAGGTAACGGACTGATTTGGAGGAGAATCGTAGATAGGAAGTTAGTAATGATGTAATTTTTCATGTAGTACTATCATATCCTGTACACCCCTTGAGGGTATATATCAGGAATTTGATGATGATATGCCCTGAATAATGCTGGTATAAGTTTTTTGGAGATTACTACACATAGGTCAGATGCTTTGGTTCAAGGCTGAATTCCAGATGATTGGAGTAGAGCTGTATTCATACCAATTTATTAAAAGTAAAATAATATTGAGTATGAGAATTATATAGTATAATTTTCTTACTGTTCCACTTTTTTCTATTTCAAATTTCCCTGTTATCATACTTGTGCCAGTTAACTGATTCTACCTGGTATTAATCATTATTTTGTTTTTTTGTTGATTAATTTTTAGCCCTGTCTCTTGTGCTGATTTTTCTACTTCTAAATACATTTATTATGTAGCTCTTGACATGATGTTAATATCATCTGTATATGCTATAATCGGCACTGTTCTGTTTATAGGAAAACCTCGCTTAACATAAATTTGATATGTGCAATAATCAGCGTGATTGAGTGAAATGATACTATTTCCTGCTTTAAGCGAGAGATTAATCAGTTAATGTGATTTTTTTACATTATGCGAATTTTTTTGTTGCCAATCTGCAGTGAGCGGTGGCACTTTTCAGTGTAGCAGCCGTTGGGCAGTGGTAGTACTGTAGGCGGTAGCTGGCGACACTCGGCAGTTGACTCAAAAGTATTATCACAAGCTTACATGCAAACTCTGTTCTCTTTCTGTCACTTTTAATTCATTTTGCTTTAATTTAGATACTTATAAGGCATTATTATATTCAACCCCTGAATATAATATTAATATAATTTAGCTTTACAACCGTGTTATAAATAACTTTTAATATCCTGATGTTTCGATCTTCATATTCATTTTCATTTATTTAATGAAAAGTAATTACATTAGAGGAAAAGTTAAGAAACTTGCTCGATTCCCATTCAGAACAGTTAAGTAAGAATGATCTCCTTCAACTAGAAGAACAGCATGAGTATGACGAAGAATATGATGAGGAGTGCTAACAGGAAGAGAATGTTACGACTAAGAAGCTAACTGCAAAAGAACTTGAGCTAGTTTTCAATCACATTGAGCATACTAAGAAAATTTTGTTTGCTGGTCCTGATATGGAATGAAGCTTCGAAGTCCGCCCAAATCTTGATAAAGCAATCGCCAGCTATCGCAAATTGCATGACAAGGTGAAAAAGTCGAGCACTATTTAAGCATCTTTGCTTATTTTTTTTTTTTTTTTTTGTAAAAAAAAGTAGCTCAAATGTTTAGACATTAAATAAAAATGTAAGCAATTAATTTTTATTAGCTTTGATGATTTTATCCTCTAACATAGCTTATAATTTTTTTTTTCCAAATTCGCTTACCGATGGATGAATTATAATTATTCCTGTTGTTTATCGTATTAGCTTAATGTAATTTCACTTAGCGCACATTAATTATGGATTAATTAATCATGCTAAGCGAGGTTTTCCTGTATTAGTAATGGGGCTTATTTTTATTTTATTTAGCATTTGGCTAAGAAGAATACATGCATATGCTACCACATACAAAAAAACCACATACAAGACAACAAAATGCATAAAAGAATATAATAGTGTGAAGTGACACTGTAGTCATATATACATATAAAAATATACAAATAAGCAGAAAATTAAAATTGAATGTCTAGTTCGACATCCATTCATCAGCATCAGTGGAAACTTATAAAGTCAGATACTGGTCCCATGAAGGCTCTGTGAGGACAGTCAAATGTGATATGTTGTATAGTTTGGTTATCCTCACCACAGTCACAAGATGAGTTTGGTCTTATTCCCCAAGTAAATAAGGAAGCTCTACACCTACCACTGTTAGTGCGAACCCTATTTTGGGAGGCCCAAATATTTCGAGGTAGGTCGAGCCCTGATGGAGGGGTGTTTGGGTCAAAGATAGTCTACCAGATTACAGGGGCTTTGGCAGTCCATTCCATCTGCCATGCTATTGTTGCATCATAGCCCTCAGTGATAAGTTGTTGTGCCATTATAATAGGTGGGTGTCTTGACTTAAGCCTGTGGGATGTAAAGCTGTTAATATTAGTGCGTATAGGAAGCAGTTGGTTCTGGCAAATTTTAAGTAATAGGGCTAAACTATCACCTTGTTTTAATCCTTTCAGCTATCATCATCAGCTAACATCTTTTTATTCCTGTATACGGGGAGTAGGCGAGGCCATTTTAGCCCTATCTAACTTTTGGAGATTGAGTGGGCAGTTCAATCTCCACTGGTACCAATCAGAGATAGATGGCCCAAGGCTATCACTAATTAAGCAGTACACAGTGAAGAGAGACGGCTCAAATGTGCCGCCATCTCGTGGTCCCTAACACAATATATTTAATGTCTGAAATAATGTGGGTTCTACGGTCGATTTTCTTGAGTTTACAGGACGAAAAACCCGAGTTTCCGGGAGGAAAAACCCGCTTGCCTGTGCCAGAGATCGACTAACTCGGGAACCGGTCGAAAAAAGGCTTAGAAAAATTTCCTCTAGTCACCAACTAAACTCGAAACGACATCTTCCTTCGTGTGGCCAAGCGCAGTGGTGTGCAAACGCCACATCCACTGAGCTACACAGGCTCTGTTTTAACCCTTTTAATGTTTTAATTTAACAGATCCCTTTCCAATAACTCAAGGATTAAAACAAGGTGAGAGTAATGGGGCTAAACTATCATCTTGCTTTAATCCTTGAGTTATTGGAAAGGGATCTGTTGAATCATTTTGTATTTTAACCTGTGCTTCCGAATTTTTGATTGTTGACCTTACAAATTCAACAATCGAAAGTTCGTAAATCTCACTAAGTTATCTGGTATTAGAAATTATGGACTTTACAACTGTGTTATAAATAACTCTTTTAATATCCCGATGTTTCGATCTTCATATCAAGATTATCATCTGGAGCATATACAAATATGCAGGACAAGCTAAGTTACATTACATACAGTAAGCTAGAGAAACAATGAATTGATCACAAGCTATTCTACTGGCATGACCTCTAGTGAAAAAAAAAAAAAAATTATTTATAAACTACATCAAGCTAAATTCTATTTATGATAACATGAATAAAAATTCTTTCTTACAGATTTCAGTAACAATGATGTCCTATTTTTAGCATTACAATTGTCATTTTTGATTTAGGATCCTGGATTTTTTACAGTCCTGTTTATAGTTGCTCTTAGAGAGGAAGGTTCCATGGGTCGAATATATGCCTTCCATATGTTTGGGATTTTTAGACCATCATTATTGTTCAGATTGGGGTAGTTGGTAATAATCTCACACTTCCTTAAATTTGCGTTCATACGATGTTTTGGTGTGATGTAGACAACTAGTGCTTTTCCAGTCAATTCTATGTAAGGTGTTCAGGGCATGATCAGAAAGGACAGCTTCACCATAATTATTATATTTAATGTGTCGTTTATGTTCTTTTTGTCTGATAGGAATTGTGCGTCCTGTTTCCCCTATGTATGGTATGTTACAGGTGCAATAAATACAGCTCCAGGGTGGGCCAGTGGAGGGAGTGGGTCTTTGGATGAGTTGAGTAACTTTTTTAATTTTGCAGGAGATTTTAAAGGTGGCTTTGAGGTTGTATTTTTTTGTAGTATTCTGTTTATTTTATCTGATGTCCCTTTAATGTAAGGAATGGTTATAGTTTTATTGTAGTCTGGTTTGTCTTTGTTTTTTATTGGGGTCTTGTAGAGACCTCAATAAAAAATATTAACTATATATTAACTACAATAAAATTGTAGTTAATAGTGTTTTGGCTGTACCCATTTTTTTAAAAAGTATTGCTGATAACTTTAAATTCGTCTTTGAGTGTCTGTTCACTGGAGCAGATCTTCAGAGACATGTTTTTTAGAGTGTTAATGACACCTAGTTTTTGTGTTGGGTGGTAGTAGGAGTTTGTGTGTATATATTGGCCGGTATGTGTCAGTTTCTGCTAAACCATAATTTCTAAAATGAATGCTAATCACTGTGTAATACTAAAAGAAAGGAGAAGTTATCAGGTACTTCAAAGTATATCATAATCTCATTTTTTTTCTCTTTTAATGCTGTCATTTGTCAGACATCAACAAAAATCTGATGAATATTTATATCAAATTCCCAAACTATCTCTAATTGTTTTTAACTATATGTATCTGACCAATTGTCAGGGGAACAGTGAAAGTTATGAACTTAGGAGCGAAAATACAGGAGGCAAGGTTGAGATGGTTTGGTCATGTGATGAGGAGGGAGGACGAATATGTGGGAAGAAGGGTCATGCAGATGGATGTGCAAGGAAGGTGGAAGCGTGGGCGGCCAAAGAAGAGATGGAGGGAGCTGGTAGAAGAGGACTTGAAGATGAAGAACTTGGATGTGGTGACACCCCAAGACAGGAAGGTGTGAAGGAGACTCATTACAAACAGTGACCCACTTAAGTTGGAGAAGCTGCAGAAGAAGAAGAAGATCTGACCAATTGTGGATTTGACTTTTCTGAAACCCCCTTAGCAGACACCTGTTATCTTCTCAATAAATGAGTTTAATCTCTTCTTCAAAATAGAGGTAAATGTACATGACAGAGAACTATCTCTATAATTTCCATAAACTGTTTTGTTATTATTCTTATGTATCAGGCAGATCAGACTCTTTCTCCATTCTTTTGATATTTCCTCTTTCTTCCATATGAGATGGTGGAGCTGCAGAATTGAATAAAGAGAGGTAATCAGGCTTTCTAATCTCTCTCTCTCATGTCTACTCAGTTCAAAAGATATTCATTGGAAGACTAAAGTAAAAATGTATAAATTTATAATTCATCCAGTTGTTATGGATGTGAAACATAGATATTTATGGCAAAGGTGGGGGAATTCGATTTCAGCTTTTGAAAGAAAAATCCTTTAGACAAATATTTGGGCTAGCGAATGATAATGATCTCTGGAGAATCATTACAACCATGAGTTATATAAATTTTATTAGTAACCCACAATATTTAGTATAATCATCATTATCAAATTCCTGCTATGTACCCTACAGGATATGATAGTAGTACATGAAAAATTTACATCATTACTAACTCCCTATCTACAATTTTCCTCCAAATCAGCCTGTTACTTGTCAAGACTCCAACATTATCAAATCTTATATTTCTATCATCTAAGTCACTTTGTATTGTATTAATCCACCTATATCTTGGTCTTCCTCTGGGTCGTTTTCCTGCCAACCTAGCAGAGAACATTTGTTTTGCTAATCTTTCCTGACCCATTCTGTTTAAGTGACCATACCACCAGAGATTAGCTCTGCTAATGCATTCCTGGATGCTGACAATGTCAAGTTCTTTCCTAATATCCTTGTTTTTAATATATTGCCATTGATGCCCATCATCTGTTCGTGCCTCTAATCTTTCTCAGGACTCTCATATCTGTGGTTTCTAGTCTTTCAAGTGTTTTACTTCTGACCCAGCTCTCAGATCCATAAGTTAAAATTGGTTTGAACACTGTCTTGTATACAGCTAATTTAGTGTTCCAACTAATTTCTCTCTTATTCCATATGAATTTATTCAATTGGCTTCCTACCATGCCAGCTTTGTTGATTCTGTTGTCTATTTCCATATTTAATTTACCATCTTCAGTAAAAATCGTGCCTAAGTAGCTGAAATGTTTTACTTGTTCCACTCCATTCGCAACACAGTTGACATTTTCAACAATTCTGTCTATTTTCATTGTCTTTGTCTTTTTATTGCTGACCTTATACCATATCTATTTCAACAGTTGTTCAATTTAGTCAGGGAATGTTGCAGACTTGTAGCGGATTTATTTAGAAGTATAACATCATCCACATAAAGCAAAGATCTGATATTAACATGTCTAATTTTGATATCATGTTTAATACCACTTTCCTTCATAATGTGATCCATGTAGATAATGAATAACAGAGGGGATAATGTACATCCTTGTCTGACACCAGATTTAACATTAAACCATCTTCCTGTACTTCCTTCAATTCTAACTGCTGACTTACAACTCAAATAAAGGCTAAGTATTGCTTGATATAATGCCCCATTGACACCATATAACTGTAGCGTATTGAATAGCTTCTCCTTTTGCACCTTGTCATATGCCTTTTCTAGATTGACAAAACGTAAATACAGATTTTTGTTATATTCCTATGATTTTTCAACTATTTGTCGTAAAGTGAAGATATGATCCTGACAGCCTCTATTTGGCTTGAATCCAGCTTGTTCTTCACCAAGTTTTTCTTACACAATTCTTCTCAACCGTTCCTCAAGTATACTTGCATAAATCTTACCAGGCACACTCAGTAGGGAAATACCTCTGTAATTCTCCCATTCAGTTTTATTTCCATTTTTATATATGGTTACTATTAGAGCTCTACTCCAATCATCAGGAATTCGTCCCTCTGTTCAGGACTTCTGAACTATGCAGTGCAGCCACTGTAAGAATTTTTACCACCATACTTCAGTATTTCTGGTCGAATATCATCTACTCCTGCAGACTTTTCCACATTTCCAAGCATTTGATAGCTTTTTCTACTTCCAGTATTGATATGTATTCCTGACTGTATTTCTGTTGAGTATTTTTTACCACTGTGCTATCACTCCTTGTTTCGTTTAGCAATTTTTCGATGTAATTACTCCATACTTCAAGGATATCTTTTTCTCCCCTTTTCATGTCACCTTTATCATCTCTAAATCCTTTTACAGCACTCTTTCCTCCATTTCTAAGCTTCTTCAACAACCTTCAGAATATTTTGCCACCTTCTTGATATTTATTTTCTATGTTCTTGCCAAAGTCCTCCCATATCTAATATAATCAAGTTCAAAAAGTTGCAGTGGGTAGGACATGCCTTTTTGTATTGAAAATGAGTGTATTTTTAAGAAGGGAATAAATAGTACAATTCTTGATAAAAGACCAAAAGGAAAACCTAGAGCAAGATAGATGAACTCCATTAGTCTACATAATAACATCGCATTACAGTATCCAAACTGGAGGGTTGGAGGCTGGATTTGGATGATAGAATCAGAAGAAGAAGAATTTTCTTACTGAGTGTTCCAGATGAGATTTTTGCAAGTGTACTTGAAAAAATGAGAGAAAATAAAAATGGTGAAGAAAACTGGTTTTAGATCAAACAGAGTTTGCAGAGCCCACATTTTTACTTCATAACAAAGAGTTGAGACATTATGGAATATAAGTATCCCTTATTTAAGATTCGTTAATCTCAAAAAAGGGTACACGATAAGATACCGTGGACTGAAAATCAGCATTTAAAACGAAAGATTGTACAGGAAGATAAGTCAGATGCAAAGTTGGGTTACAATTATTAAACACATATTCACAAGAATAAAGAATACTTTTATCATTGCAAATATTTTGGCCAGAAATTAATGGGCCATCATCAATGCATTAGCATGGTCACAGGTTGAAGCTAGAAAAAAGAACATTAATCCTATTTACAGAGCTGAGCCATGCCATGTGCTGGAGTGCCACCATACAGGTGGTGACAACATAAAATGGGACTGCAATTAAAACAATTAACTTTGAAATACAATAAAATAACAAAAATTAGATAAATAAAATGACTGAATGACCTAGCATTATATATATATTATAAAAGGGGGGAGAAAGGGAAGCATGCTATTGCTTGCCATTTATGAGGATAAGAGTCTTCCAAATCTTGGCAGTGGATAGACAGTCATTCCAATTTCAGTGTTTGCATGGTGTAGAAGTGCTTCATCACAGTATAAAATCATATTTAATTTTATATGAAAATCTGCAATAAAAAGACTAAAGTGGTTGAAATAGTTAGGAAATTGAAAAAGTAAACTGTATTCTCTCTAGTGAATCTAAGGGCAGGTTAATACATATTTCAGCTCTTTATATACAATTTTTTAGTGATGGTATCAATTTACATATGAAGTTAGTAATGGCATAAATAGGGCTGGTATTGTGAAAGTCTCTTTAACACTTATACAGAATATGACAGAAAAATCAGCCAAAAGGCTAAGTTAGTAGTATATATGACAGTACTCAAACCATTATATGGATTGAAGTAATAATTAAATATTTTTAGTTATTTCAAGTCTGCTTAGTCAATTTCCTTAAACAACATGATGATTATGGATTGAAGGTATGAGAGTTTGAGGAAAATTAGAGGAGTAAACTGATGTTATCAGTGCAGAACCATATTAAAATGAGAATATCAGAAAATAACTCAACATTATTAACATTCAAAAATATGTAAGCAGAACTAATCTAATAAGGTTGTGATCATCCAAAGACAATGAGAGATGAAAGCTGAGTAGAACAAGCATTTAAAGAAAAATGATAGGAAAAAGACAGAGCTGAATAGAGATGAATCAAAGTAGTTAGGAGTGCTTTAGAAGAACGAAATGTAAGAGCTGATCAACCATCAGAATTGTGAAAAATCACAGACCAATTTGTAAAAAAAAAAAAAGAAAAAGAAAAAAAAAAGCGGAAACTAGTCACGAAATATTAAATCTGTTAAACTGTCATAATATTTGGTACACCCAAGGAAAGTATATGCCATATAGTTGATGATGATATAATTAATGCTCCCATCAGGTGTTTTACTTAGTATACCAAGTCGTTGACATATGCCATTTAGTTGGAAGTGCCCACTTATGACTGTGAGTTAGCTGTCTCATATGGAGCCAGTGGAAGTTTACTTCCTAGTATCCCTTTTCTGCTAGCAAAGCAAGCCAGTTATGCAGTCTACCGTGGAAGAACTAATATAGCCTCAATGAACTTGGTTGCTTTAGTCATAATTCCAGCCAGTACCAACTATGGCAGATTAGGTAACATATTATATTTCAAGAATTAGCATATCAGCAGTTATATGCATTATTGTAATGGCTTGAAAATTAGTGTTTTTTTTTTTTTTTTTTTTGAAGGAAGGGGAGGATTATTTTTTTTTCTCACACACATAGAATCTTTGTGAGATTTTATCCCCCCCCCCCGTGAACTCAGTTTTTTTCTACCAAGTGATTCATAGACATGGTTTATCTCTTCAGTCGTTTCTGATCCTTAGTGACTGTAGGCTTTCCCACAAAGTGTTCTTTTTACAGGGTAGTTCACCATTGCCCTCCCGGTTTTATCCAGACTCCGGACTGGTATATTGCTGAGATGTATTCATGACTGTAATCCATGTGAGTTCACGATTCCGGTTTGCCTGTTCTGGAGGATGAAAACCTGAGTTTCCGGGTTTTTTGTCTGGCTAACTTACCTTTTGTCAAAAAAAAAAACCAGATAAAGGTTCCTCATGTCACTGAGAATCGAACCCAGGTCTTTCTGAACAAAGGACTTCTTCTATACTGGCTGAGCTATGATGGCTCTGATTTATAGACATACCATTATTCAAAATAAGCTTTGTTATTTATTTAATAATTAATAAGTGATAAATAACAAAGATTACTTCCTTGCTTCATTTAGTATTCAGGTTATAAGTTATAATTATAAAAGAGTAATGCTGATTGGTAAATTGTTCACTGTAAATAATGCAAATCAGCACTGAACATTTTTCATTTATATATTTAGCTTATGCAGACTGCTAAAGATATAGCAAATTATTATCCCTTACTTGATGTAGAGTACTCTTATGGTGACGAAAAGTCTACTTGGTGTTTTTGCACTCGTGCTGCACTGAGGTAAGCTTTTGCATTTTATAGCAGATTCAGATATAGTAAAATTTTAGAAATTACTTTTTTAAAAGTATTTTTTGAGGATTTCAAGAAGTGCTGTTCAACTTATTTTAGCATTAAGGCTTTTGTAAAAATATTTTATCTGCAGCTTGCAATGTGCAAATATATATTACAATGCATTGTCAACATTGCAGTTTTATTCATATTGATAAATTATGGAGACTACAACTGTTTTAACAATAATTACTTTAATTTTCCAGTGTTTCAATCTTCATATTATGGTCATCATCTGGAGTATACCCATATATGTACAAATACAAGCTACATTGCATTTCAAACAGTATGCCCAAGTGACAATGATGTGATCCACTACTATTCTACTGGCCTGACGTCTAGTGGAACTGGGAGATGGGTATAAATTGTTCTACTCTGGAATGAATAAAGAGGGAAGAAATGGTGTTGGAATTGTGGTGTGTGGCAGAATGAAGGGCAAAGTACTAGAAGTGGGTAGGAGGAATGACAGGATCATTTATAACATGGTCAGAGAACAAATTCATCCTCAAGGACTCACTTTAGTGAGTACGGGCTTGGCAAATCCGAGGTACCTGATGCTGGACCATGCCTTACGTCATGTAATATACATTTGTTACATTATCTGTAGACTGGTCTCTCCCCCTTCTTTCTTTGCTTCTTTCTTCTCTTCTTGCTCCCCCCTCCAATCAATAATGCTATTAGAGTATTCGAGGACTAGGGGTGAATCTTTCCTAATTTGCTATGTCATTTTGTCTTATGCAGCCACCGAACTGGGCAAGCCGGGATAAATGACGAGGGTTGACATCAGGAAGGGCATCCGGTCATAAAACTTCACTGCCAGCTCTAGCTATTATGATCTAATGAGTTGAAAAGAAAGTGATACAAGGGATAGGGCGTACCACTTAAGTGATGGGCAGCCACATCGCCCTTCAGTAACCTTGTCCGCTTCTTGCAGCTGTAGGGCGATGTGGGCAGCCACATCGTTGAATCAAGGTTGGGTGCAGTTAAAGAAGTGAGTCCAGCAGGTGGAGAAAATGTTGTGAGTGGGAACATCGAACGTTGGAAGCATGACTGGAAGGAGAAGAGAGGTCGCAGACATGATGAGGAAATTGGATATTTTATGTGTGCAGGAGACAAGGTGGAAGGGGGGGGAAGGCGAAGGAACTGGGAGATGGGTATAAATTGTTCTACTCTGGAATGAATAAAGAGGGAAGAAATGGTGTTGGAATTGTGGTGTGTGGCAGAATGAAGGGCAAAGTACTAGAAGCGGGTAGGAGGAATGACAGGATCATACAAATGAAACTGGGGCTTGGAGAAGAGCAAGTGGTTGTCTTATGTGTATATGCCCTGCAAGTTGGCTGTACAGCAGTAGTGAAAATTCCAGAACTCCACTGTATAGCAGTGGAGTTCTGGAACATGCTAGATGAAGAAATGAGTGAACTGGAAGAAAACGATATGGTGATGGTCGGAGGAGACTTGAACGGACACATAGAGAGACAGAATAGGGACTGTGAAAGGGTGCATGCGGCCATGGAGTGGGAATGATGAACCACGAAGGGGAGAGGATTGTGGACTTTGCAGTAGCATTTGATCTGGCAATTGTGAACTTGTTTTTCTACAAGAGGGAAGAACATTTGATAACTTTTAGAAGTGGTAACAACAGTTCCCAAATTGACTACATTTTACTAAAAGAAAACATCTTAAGGAAGTGACAAATTGTAAGGTAATCTCTACAGATCAAGTGAAGCAGCAATACCGGCTGCTGTGCACAGACTTTAAAATAAGATCGAAGATAAGAACCTTTGGAAGCCATGGGATGAAGACAATTAAGTGGTTTCACTTAAAAGAAGAGAGTGTGAGGAATTGTTTTAGGGAGAGGGTGTTAGAGAGGATTTCAGATGGACTAGAAAGTGTACAAGATTGGTGGAAACATAATTCAAAAGCAATTCTGAGCTGTGCAGTTGAGGTGCTTGGTGAGACATCTGGAAAGATTAGAGAGCAGAAGAAGGATTGGTGGTGGAATAATAATGTACAAGAAGCAGTGACGGCAAAGAGGACAGAGAGAGAAAACAAGAAGCCAAGAGAGTTGTTGCACAGGTAAAAGCCATGGCATATCAAGATCATCTTTTTGATCAATTAGAAACAAAGGAGGGATGGAGAAAAATTTAATGGCTAGCAAAATGTAGAAATAAGGCATCAAAGGCCATCTTACATGTGAGGCAGATCAAAGACTCTGGAGGAAGAGTATTATGGAGGGATGTGGATATAAGAAACAGATGGAGAATGTACTTTGAAGGACTTTTGAACGAGAACTCACAGAGAAGATGGGCAACCATCTGAGAGGATGGTGCAGAACATCAGTAAAGTGGAAGTGAAGGAGGCCATGAAGAGGATGAAGAATGGAAAATTGGTGGGCTCTGACAGGATCTCAGTGGAGGCATGGAAGGAACTGGGGGAAGAGGGATTTGACCTGCTGTGGGACCTGTTCATGAAAGTTTGCCAACAGGAAAATATTCCTGAGGAATGGAGGGGGAAAGTACTCTTGTCCCCATCTACAAGAGTAAAGGGGATGCACAAGACTGTAAGAATTACATAGGAATAAAGTTGATGTCCCACACATCAACTTTATTCCTATTAAAATATAAAATGAAAATCCTAGAAAGGGTTCTTGATGGAAGATTGAGGAAGGAGGTGGAGATTGCAAAGGAGCAATTTCGCTTCATGCCCAGTCGATCAATGACAGATGCTATCTTTGGGTTACAGCAGAGATGGAAAAGTTTCGAGAGAAACAACAGGAGCTACATCTGGTGTTTATTGATCTGGAGAAAGCATACGATAGAGTGCCAAGGCAAGAAGTCTGGAGGTGTCTGAGGTAGAAGAGGGTACCGGAGAAATATGTTAGGTTAGTGCAGGAGATGTACAGAAATGTGAAGATGAGTTCGGACCTGCCTGGGACAGACAGAAAGTTTTCAAGTGACAGTTGGCTTGCATCAAGGATCACCATTAAATTAAAGGTCTGTTCCTGTTTAATATTGTGATGGAGGTGGTGACAGAGGAGATGAGAGAAGACACACCTTGGACACTGTGGTATGCAGGTGACATCTTGTTGTGTGCAGATTCAAGAGAAGAAGTGGCAATTAAACCGGAAAGATGGAGGAAAGTACTCGAAGAGAGAGAGGTGTGAGACTGAGCAGAAGTAAGACAGAGTATATGTGTTGCAAAGTGGACGGCGGCCAGGAGACAGATCTGGAGCTGGAAGGTGTGGGACTTTAGATACTTAGGTTCAACAGTGGAAGAGGATGGAGAGGCTGAGAAGGAAGTGGGATGGAGGAATTGGAGAGAGATGGCTGGAGTGCTATGTGATAAGAGGGTGCTGATCAATCTGAAAGGCAAAATCTATAGGACAGTAGTGAGACTAGCTATGACATATGCAATGGAAACTGTGGCCCTGAGGAAAAATAACATCAGCAAGATGGAGGTAACAGAGATGAGAATGCTTAGGCAGATATATGGTGTGACCAGAAAGGATCGTCTGAGAAGTGACTATGTGAGGGAAACGGTGAAAGTTATGAATTTAGGAAGGAAGATACAGGAGGTAAGGTTGAGATTTTGGTCATGTGATGAGGAGGGAGGATGAATATCTGGGAAGAAAGGTCATGCAGATGGATGTGCAGGGGAAGAGGAAGCGCGAGCAGCCAAAGGAGAGATGGAGGGAACTGGTGGAGGAGAACTTGAGGATGTGGAAGAGAACTCACCAAAAACAGCGACCCTACTTAATTGGGACAAGCTGCAGAAGTAGAATACAGTAGTGGTGGCCTAATCAATCATTTAACATAACTGTTTTTTTTTTATATTATTAAATTGTCAGGTGGCAACTTTGCTTAACATAAGAGCCAGATAAACTTCAGATTTGAAAGTTTTAAGATGAACAAATATTATGCACACATTTTTATTGTTACATGCACATTTTGTTACAAAATTTTAATTAAATATTAAGAAATACATGTACGTAATAATATTTATTCATGGTAGTTTTTAAACTGTTAATTTGTATATAATTTGTTTCAGAAATTGCAAAGTACACATATATTATTATTATTCATACCTTCATGGAGTCACAGAACTCATTGCAGGATGCCCATCCTAGAAAACAGTCTATCATACCACTCCTTGAACTCATTGACCATTTGTGCTCTCACCACTGTCAGGCAATGCATTCCACAGTTCAACCATCCTCCATGTAAAGAGATCGCTCCTCACCCTCTTGCTCACAGCTTCCTTTCGTAACCTCCTGGGATGGTCCCTTGTCCTCAACCTGCCCCCCCCCCCCCCATTACACCAAACGAACAAATTCCTCAATGTCAACCCTATAACTACTGCCCAACAGGTTAAAAGTCTCAATCCTGTCACCTCTCCTCTGTCTATTTACCAAACTCTACTGTCCACATTCCCACAGCCTGTCTTCATAACTAACACTCTACAGTCCTGATACCATATTTATCATCTTCTGCTTGCTTTCCACAGTTTTTTATCCCATTCAAATCTTGGGCACCAAATTTGAGAACAATAGTCCAGGTGTGGTCTGATCAGGGCAACTATTTTATCTCTGCAGGTTAATGTCCTTCTCAGTATTGCAGCAATCCTCTGAGTTACCTGCATATGTTCCTTGAATTTCAGGTTTCTATCAATTCACCTCCAGTATAGTTTCTCCAACAGAGTATGCAGCCTCCTATTGATGTATCCCAAACTTCAAGACTTTACATTTTGCTGCATTAAACTGATACCCCTCCCCTATTCATTTGCCCATCTGTCCAGTTTATTCAAATCCTCTACTAATAATAACCCTTCCCAACTCCACATCATCTGCAAACAACTGAATATCTCTCTCTCTGCAATCCATTGACAATGTCATTGATATAAAGGTTAAACAATATAGTTCCGAGTGCAGTGAGCCCTGTGGGATCCCACTTCCAACCTTCTGCCCCCCCCCCAATTGATAATGCTCTCCCATGCAACACAACTCTCTGATACCTATCAAAATGCCAATCCTGAATCCAATTCACTAACCTGACATCTAAACCTATGTGCTGCAACTTAAATATCAGCTTATCATGTGCTACCCTGTCAAATGCCTTTGTTAAAGAAAAAAAAAAAGAGGCAGACTATGCCTTTCCCTCATCAACTGTTGTTGTCATTTTTTTATAAAAGGCAATCATATTACTAAAGCACGAGTATCCTTTAACAACTCCATGTTGACTCTCACAGATAACATTATCCTCATCTGCCCAGCACTGTATATGATACCCTCATTAGGTTCTCCAAAATCTTAACAACTGAGGAAACACAAACTGGTCTATAGTTTGACACTTCCAGTCTGATACCACCCTTTTGCATCGGCACTATCTTACCCTCCTTCCACTCCTTGGGTTCCTTTCCCTTGACCAGACTTTCATTGAAAAGCCAGATCAAGGGAGCTGTCAGTTCCTTAGCACATTCTCTCAAATCCTGTGACAAAATTCCATCCAGTCCCACTGCTTTATTGACATCCAAAGTACTCAGTATTTGAAACTCACTCTCCTCTTGCACTTCTAAACCTCGAACCTTCTCTATCCATTTAGTAATAAAACCTACTTTTCCAGGATGAAATACCCCCAATAAAGTGAAGAACACCACTATATCCTTTGCATCAGTCAGTCTATTCCCATTTTTATCCAACAATGTCATTCTTCAACAATCTTTTCTCCTCCACCGAAAAATTAACAAAAATCCTATTGAAATTTGACCTTACAACTAGTTACAGACCACATAAGAAATTGGCATCTCTTATCTGCTCCACAAAAACTAGCTGCATCCCCTAGATCGGAATATACTAGGTCCCTTGCAGTTGCAAACTGTCCTGCTATGACCAAACAGGCAGGACAGCCAATATCAGTATATCCAAACACAAGGACTACATCCAGTTCCACCAATACAGCCACTCAGGATTTGCTGACCATGCCTTGGACACCTACCACAGGAAGAAGGCCATTCTATTACACTACAGCAAATACAAGTATGAAAGACTATTCATCAAGATCTTCAGTCCAATGGTCAAGACAACCCAATTTAGCTCACTAGGGGACACAGTTTAGGCCTCTAGTCCTGACTTTTGTTGCCTTCATTCAGCCTTATTTGCTCATCGTTAGCGTCTGCGTGCACATATCATTGCTTTTTTGTGATCCCTGATGATGGCAGTGTGACATTGTCAAAATATAGAATGGTATTGATTAAAGTTTTTTTAATTAATATTCTAGTATATGTTGTCATTTCCTGAAAAATTAAAAGCCATTTCTCCTCCTCCTAGGCCACATAGCTAAAAAATTCCTTAGGATTTTCTTTGGATCTCAGAGCCAATCTCTTTTCATATTCCAGTTTTGCCTTCCTTACAATATTAGTCACCCTCCTGGCCTGAGTTTTATATTCTTCATGTATCTGCTTTCCACTTCTTTCCTCATATCTCTTCCATAACCTCTTGTTTATCTGCAGTTCCTGTTTGTTATTGTTTGTCATCCACTTTACAACAAATTGTGTTCTCTTCTTCACACACAGTATACAATTTGCTATTGTTGCTAATAAATATTCCTTTTCAATTCTTGCTCTTTATATCTTGCTCTTTCAATTCCTCCCTCCATAGAACTGCCCTGAGTTGATATATGTAAGACTATTATAATCACCTGCCACACATATAATTCCACATATATTTCTTTCTTTTTGATATTCCTGCATGTCTATTCATCTTCCAAGTCAAAACTACATGGTTACTCTCTCTCCAACTGGGGGCAGAGATGTCATCTCAGTTATAATCAGCTCTTCTGATGCTATGACCAAATCCAAAATACTCGAACCTTGTATTCTTTCTACTACATGTTGCCTAAGACATTTGTCTCAAGAATTCTAGAAGATTCGGAAGATATATACCAAATGTTTTCAAAATCCTGACTGATAATTGTTTTAACTATATTGAGTATATTTAATACAGTAATGAACTATGCAAATTTACATTTTATTAACATTAAATAGGACTGCCAAAGATAAAAATAAAAGGGGTAAAAACAGATATTTTTAATATTTATATGTCTTAGTAAATATCCGGTCAGAACATGGAGGAAAATATGTAAGCCAATAAAATTAAGAGATATTTTAATCAGATACCACCTTACAAAATTATAGTCTTATCATAATATTTTTGTGATATAAATGATATTGATACAATTATCAGGCTATTTACTGCTAGTAGATGTGTTGCAAGTTTCCATCTTGGCTGTGAGTTGTTGAAAATCTGGCTGATAATATGTTGTCAAGGCTGTACGAATTAGCTCTGTCAGGTATTGATTTGTATGGATTGCATGATGCTTCGACTTCACAAACTTCATTACAGAGTACAGTGATTCAAAGCAGTATGATGTGCTGAAAATTGAGATGTCACACACTGGTTTTTTTTAGTCCAAGATATTTTAATTCTGGAACTTGCTTCCAGATCTCAATTATACACTGGGATCTATGGATCATCTTTAGTCTCAGGTCCTCCTGCAATTCTATTAGTTCCTTTTCCATAGCAGATGATTCTGTAACCAGAGGTCCGAGAATTGGACAACCCATTATTGATCACATCAACCATGAATGGATTTACAAGAAAGGCAAAGCAGAGCTTCATCTTACGCAAGTCCTCAACCCTATCTAGGAAATTATCAAATAGGCCTCGTAATTTATCTTTGTATTCTTTTAGTTTGTGGAAGAATCTTTTATTTTAATATCAAGGAATGTATTTACTTTCATTTTGAGATTGGGAAAGTAACTGAAGTTTCTTGACACTGTGCCTCTTTTGAAAAACTCTTATTTTATTCTGAAAGCTGAAAATTGTCTGAGTTAGATCAAAAACAATCTCACCCTTCCCCTGGAATGCCAAATGAGAATTTGTAGATGATTCATTATATTAGTAAGGAACATTAGATAATGCATCAATTCATCATTTTCCAGATCAAGAAAAGTAATAATAGGCTCTAACAGATCCACAAACCTATTTAAGACATTGCCAGTTTACAGCCACTTCACAATGCAATAGGAAGAGACATCACTGTGGTTATCTTCAAGCTCCAGTTCTTCAGTTAAATTTTTGAACTATCAGTGGGTCTTCCCATTAACTGTGTGAAATTGACAATTTCATGAGCAGATTTTATAACATCTTCATACTTGAAGTATCTGGCTGCCAGGTGTTCATTATGAATAATGCAGTGAACAGGGAGAAACTCTGGAAAGCTGGGATCACTTTTCTTAAGTGCAATTAAGTTGAATATTCTTAAGCCCAGTTGAATATCATAATTTGTTAAGTCTTTGTCAACCATATTTTTAATGTCAGCACCACAAATAGTTTCTTTTAGTGCCACTAAGTCCAACATCTCTTACTGCACAGGAAAGATAACGAACAAATACCAGCAGTTGTGGAACATCTCATATGTCTGAAGATTCATCAAGAGCTAAGCTGAATGTAAGGGAATTCTTTAAATCATTTTGCATTTTACCTGCAACATCAGCACTGATCTGGGAGATACACCGCTCTGCAGTTTGGTGTTTTGGTCTTTTGTGCTATTAGTTGCTAAAGTTTTGTGTTATTTGGATCTAACTGCAACATCTTCAGCTATATTCTTCTTAACAAATTTGGCATCAGAATATAGGCGATTAGCATGAGCAATATTCCATGATATAACAAAACTAGCTTCAGTCGTTGTATTGGCTTCCTTACTGAATGTTGTCAACAATGTCTGCTGACTATTTATTGATAATTTTGACACATTCAACTTGTTTTTCTGTAATTCTGATTTAGGTGAATAATCAGATGAAAAGTTTTTGTGATTTATTTCATATTGGCGTTTAAAGTTACTGGCTTTGTAATGACCGAGTGATACATTGCAGACAAGTTACAAAGGTTTACCTCCTTTAATGATGAATGAAAATCTTTCTCTCACTAGTGATTAACATTTCTGTTTTCATTTTCATACTTTCACTTCTTGAAGTTTGATGATGCCATCTTCCTCTGCAAAATTTTCACCCAAAAAAAAAAAATAATAAATAAATAAACAAGCTACAACACGCTTAACTAAACCAAACTCTACTGTGCTAAGTATCACACTAACTTGGTACACTACAGTGCCAATTGTTAGTGTAATATTTAGCACAGTAGAGTTTTGGTTCTGGTGTGGCTGCATATATAAAACGTATATAAAAAAATATACTAAGCATACACATGCTTAGTATATTTTTTTTGTGTGTTAATGAAGATGCCTTGGTGTTCAAGGGAAAATATTGGCATAATACTTTATTAGCTAAATAAATTTAGGTAGTAATTATTATCTCTAGATGTGCATTTCTCTGGCAAATATCAACATAAGTGATTATCAGTATTTAAGCATCCATACCAGGTTAGATGGAGACTAGAACAAACTTAATGGTAACGCCTTAGGAGTCAGCATCTGAGTCAACTATTGAATAATGTCATTACTAACTATCTTACTAGGTTTGTTTGTAGGATATTGAATAGCAGTGTGAGAGGAGCACTGTTCATTCTTGAGTGGAGCTTTATAATCTAACTTATGTTATGTACTTATTTTATTATGCAATAAAAGATAAGAATGGAACTATAATAAGGAACCAATAACAAATCCTAAGCAGGCTAGAAGAATTTTATAAAGAACTCTATAGTGAGCCTTCAATAAATAAATCAAATATAAATAACTCTTCTCCATCGCATATGGAATTCATCCCCCTATTCAATTCAGATGAAAAATGGAAAATGTCCTGGTGAAGACCTAATTCACATAAAATTAATTAATTGGAGAGGAAACAATATAATTCACCATGTCACAAACGTACTAAATCTATGCCTAGAAGAGGAGAAGATACCAGAAAATTGGAAAAATGCTACTGTTATTTAAAAAAAAAGGGGACAAAGAAGAAGTAAAGAACTATAGACCAATTAGTATTCTCTCTAATCTGTGCAAAATTCTCACAAAAGTAATAACAAACAGGTAAATTAACACCTCTTCTAGACTCAAATCAACCAGTAGAACAAGCAGGATTCCGTAAAGGCTTTAACACAATTGATCATATTCATGCAGTAAAACAAATAATAGAAAAAGCAGAAAACCAATTGCCTCTCTGTTTAGCCTTCATTGATTATGAAAAAGCATTTGATTCCATCAAACTTATGCAATAATCAAAGCACTCCAGAATCAGGGAGTTCCTGGAGAATATATAGATCTCCTCCAGGCTGTAACAGCAACAATTCAACTTCACACAAGTAGCAATAAAATACAATTGAAAAAGGTGTCCGACAAGGAGACTCTTTATCACCCAAAATCTTTACAGCAGTCCTTGAAGAAATATTTAATAATATAAACTGGACAAACCTTGGTATAAACATTAATAACAGAAACTTAACACCCTAAGATATGCAGATGATATCATAATTTTTGCAAACACTCCAGAAGACCTTAATATAATGATAGAAGACTTATATAATGAAAGCAGAAAAGTCGGTCTAAAGATAAATGGAGAAAAAACTAAAATCATGTTTAATCAATTTGTAACACCAAAAAACATAATAATAGAAAACAATTTCTTGGAAAGAATCTCTTCATATACATACTTAGGTCATCTCATTGATCTAAACTATGGACTCCAAATGGAAATAAATAGGAGAGTTCAACTTGCTTGGGGTGCATTCAGAAAATTGAAAAGCATTTTTCAAAACAATGATGTCCCACTTTGTTTAAAAAGGAAGACATTCAACCAGTATATACTTCCAGTCATCTCATGTGGTTGTGAAACTTGGTCGCTAACAAAAGCACTGACAAATATATTAACAACAATTCAAAGAAAAATGGAGAGGTTGATGCTGGGCATCACATTAAAAGATAAGAAGTGAAACACTTGGATAAGAAGCCAGACTCACATCACTGACATTCTTCACCACAAGTGACTAAAATGGAAATGGGCCAGACACATATCCAGAAGAGAAGATGAGTGATAGACCACCATACTGATGAACTGGATTCCTAAAGAAGGGAAACGAAGCCAAGGACGTCCTAAAAGAAGGTGGACTGATGAATTGTCAAAATTTTGTTGGGGAAAATTGGTCAACCATTGCCAAGAACAGAGAAAGGTGGAAAGAACTGGAGGAGGCCTTCGTCTGGCAGCGGACAGAAAAATGGCTGAAAAGAAGGTGTTATGTACTCATGTAGTTCATCTCTGTATAGTCTTTCCTATTTCTCCAACCTTCATTTCTTCCTTAGAGACAACAGGAAAAGTAAAATCAGGTTAGACTAAGTTTTTGGTGGATTAAAAAAACAAACTTCCATCAAGATCTGCCAATTTGGAAGTCTGTAGCAGATATTCTTGCATCTATCATCTACCTCTGGATATGTGCATATGTAGGGTTGGAGGGGGGGGGGAGCTGTGCTGTTGTACTAACCATGTCCATGGAATTTGATGGGGTCTAGCATGAGGGCTAATCAGCAGAATGCCATCTTATGGTCTGCCCTTTTGCCATGATTTTGCCAAAATTAGATATCATTACAACTAAAAAACAGAGCCCTAAATATAATTAAGGATGATGAAATAAAAAAAAAAGCACTTCAAATCCTATTTTGCCAGTTCCCCCAAAATGCCTACTCAAGGAAGTCATTAAAAATTATTATATTCAAACAAACTGAATGTACCATTAGATTGCATGTTTGGGTTTAGCTAATACAGAATATACACAGTTAGATTAACTAAGCTCTAAATTTCTGGCTTATTCTTTTTTCATTGATTCTAGTAACTATTTATTAATAGGGTTCATTGGAGAAAGATGACTGGACATAAAACCTTATGTTCTAGTTGATTAATTAATTATTCCTATATTTTTGACCAAATACTGCATGGAAAACTTACAAAAGTTGGAGCAAATGGGAAGGGATATGATGCTGATGGCATGGCTAAGAAAGTGGCTGACAGACACCAGAGAGTTTTATATGGGGGATGTAGATATCCTGGAGGATGATTTAAATAAATTGGCATTGTGGGCAAAGGATAATGATTGCCAATTTAATGTTGCAAAATGTAAGGTTATGCACTTTGGGTGTTGAAATGATTACATACGCTGCATCATATTGATGGTACTGGATTGCAGGAAATTGATGGTGCTTGAGAGTAATGGTGGAAGAGTTGAAGTTCAGTGGGCATACTGCAAGAAGTTGGCAAAACGGCTCAAAATATTCAGAGAGGAGTAACCAAGCTGGTGGCAGGTCTGTATAATGCATCCTATGAGGATAGGTTGAAGGTGTCTGGGTTGCAAAGTTTAGTGGATAGATGGAAAAGAGGGGACATGAGAGAAATGTATATGTTATTAAAAGGGATGAGAAATTTTTCACTACACAGTGAATAGAGAGAGAACTAGGGATCACTCGTAGATGTTGTGTAAGAGTGTGGTCAGTATGAATGTGCAGACTAGATTTTTTGCCTGGAGAGTGGTGAATGAGTGGAGTGGATTGCCAGAATTAGTCATGAGTGCCCTGACAGTGATTTAATTAAAGGAAGGGTATGATAGGTATTGTGCGTATAATGGTCAGGGTGGGTATTCTGCAATGAGTCTTCTGACTTCATGGAGATACCTATATGAAATATAAATAATTTCCTGGGATATACTCTCAAGGGGTGACCATGTCAAAATGTTGTCCACATTTAAATATTTTACACTTGATTAGTATAAAATTGATTGCAAATTAAAGTTACATTACCATGAATCAAAATAAATAGAAGTTCAAACTGGATTTTTATTTTTCTTTCTTTCTGAAGTTTCAGTAAAATGTAATAAATGAAATGCTGAATTTCAAAATTTTATCTAAGGGATAAAGACTTATACACTCTAGGAGTGTATAGTGATGAAAGTGATGACGAAAACTATGAGGCTAGTCAAGAAGATGAAGAGGAGGGAGATAAAGACAAGGAAGAAGAAAAGGATGATGAAGTTGCAAAGCTTTGTTTTGGGAAAAAAGACAAATCTCACTGGGAAGAACCATTTCAATCATTTGAAGGTGAATATGTGAATGATATAGAGTTGATGAAACAGATGGGTCTTCCTCTAAGCTTTGGAAAAGGAAATATAACTGTCTTTGAGGTATGATTTATGCTTTAAGTTAGAAAATAGTTCTTGATTAATAAGTAATGAGAATTAAAATTGGTCAAGTTTTTTGTTTGTTCCTTTAGAGAAAGGCTAATACTTAGTTGTCACCAGTGAAGACCCACAACAATCTTCACTAGAAAGTGATTAAATATTCATACTTATTAAGGCAAGGTTTTTTCTGAATTACTATGTAACATTGGATAAATTAATAATTAAATCACAGTTTCTTCATTTTATTATTACTTTTATTGTTTCTAGTCTAACGTTTTATTGTTCTGATACATTATTTTCTTTTGTCGTAACTACAAAATGAACAAAATATGATTAGGAATGAATTCATCCTGAGCACATTCTTCCACCTTTCCATCTGCAAGATGAGAGTCTTCCTTAAGAGTAATGTTTATCATCATCAAATTCCTGACATTTACCCTCAAGGGGTGTACAGGATATGATAGTACTACATGAAAAATTTACATCATTAGTAACTTCCTAATTACAATTTTCTGCCAAATCAGTCTGTTACCTGTCAAAGCTACAACATTGTCATATCTTATATTTATATATCTATCTTCTAAGGCACTTTTTACTGTATCAATCCACTTATATTTTGGTCTTCCTCTGGGTCTTTTTCCTGCCAACATGGCAGAGAACACTTGTTTGGCTAATCTTTCCTCGCCCATTCTATTTAAGTGACCATACCACCTGAGATTAGCTCTGCTAATGCATTCCTGGATGCTGACAATGTCAAGTTCTTTCCTAATATCCTCGTTTTTAATATGCTATTGCCATTGATTCCATCTGTTCACGCCCCTAATCTTTCTCAGGACTCTCATATCTGCTGTCTCTAGTCTTTGGTCAAGTGTTTTACTTCTGACCCAGCTCTTAGATCCATAAGTTAAAATTGGTTTGAACACTGTCTTGTATACAGCTAATTTAGTGTTTTGACTAATTTCTCTCTTATCTACTCTATAATATAAAATAAGCCTTTTTTTTTTTTCTGTCACGTTTTTTGTCAAGTAATTTGAAACATTTCAAAACGTAGGGAGCTACCCTGAGTGTCGAGTCTTCAAAATTTGAGTCATCAGAATTCAGGGAGAACCGGCCTACCATTCCGGAACTAGGGGAGGTTGGGCGCCGGGGAGGGGCAGAACCCCTTTCGAGTCTTCAAAATTCGAGTCATCAGAATTAAAGGAGAACCGGCCTACCAGTGCGAAACTCGGGGGGGGGGGGGGGGGGTGATGGAACCCCATTTTGAGTTTTCAAAATTCGAGTCATCAGAATTCAAGAAGAACTGGCCTACCAGTCCGAAACTCAGGAGGGGGGATATTCCCTATCGAGTCTTCAAATTTTGAGTCATCAGAATTAAAGGAGAACCGGCCTACCAGTCCGGAACTTGGGGTGGGGTGCGGATACCTCCTATTGAGTCATTAGAATTCAATGAGAACCGGCCTAACAGTCTGGAACTTGGGGGGGGGGGGTTGGAGCCGTAGGCATCAGGGGGATGGAACCCCTCCCCTAGTTTCATATAAATTTATTCACTCGACTTCCCACCATACCAGCTTTGTGGATTCTGTTGTCTATTTCCATATATAATTTACCATCTTCAGTAAAAATTGTGCCTAAGTAGCTGAAATGTTTTACTTGTTCTATAGGTTCTCCATTCATAATGCAGCTGATATTTTCCATGCTTCTGCCTAATTTCATTATCTTTGTCTTGTTATTGCTGACTTTCATACCATATCTATCACAACAGTTATTCAATTTAGTCAGGGAATCTTGCAGACTTGTAGCAGATTTATTTAGAAGTATAACATCATCTGCATAAAGCAAGGAGCTGACATTAACATCTCCAATATTAATATCAGGTTTAATACCACTTTCCTTCATAATGTAATCCATATAGATAATGAATAACAGAGGTGATAATTTACATCCTTGTCTGACACATTAACATTAAAAGATTTAACATTAAAACCATCTCTCTGTACTTCCTTGAATTCTAACCGCTGACTTACAACTCAAATAAAGACTAAGTATTGCTTGATATAATGATCCACTGACACCATACAACTCTAGAGTTTTGAATGGCTTCTCTCTCTTGGAACCTTGTCATATGATTTTTCCAGATCTACAAAACTTAAATACAGATCTTTGTTATATTACCACGACTTTTCAACTATTTGTCGTAAAGTGAATATCTGATCCTGACAGCCTCTATTTGGCCTGAATCCAATTTGTTCCTCACCAAGCTTCTCTTCCACAATCCTTCTCAACCATTTCTGAACTATACTGGCATAAATCTTACTAGGAACACTCAGTAGAGAAATACCTCTATAATTCTCACAATTAGTTTTATTTCCCTTTTTATATATGGGTACTATGAGAGCTTTACTCCAATCATCTGGAATTCGTCCTGTCCAGGCTCTCTGAACTATGCAGTGTAACCACTGTAAAACTTTTAAACCTCCATACTTGAGCATTTCTGGTCCTAATATCATCTACTCCAGCTGCCTTTCCACATTTCAGACTTTTGATGGCTTTTTCTACTTCAGGCATGGATATGTATTCCTGATTGCATGCCTGGCCAGTGTTTTTTATCACTGTGTTGTCATCACTGCTAGTTTCATTTAACAATTTTTCAAAGTAATTACTCCATACTTCAGGGATATCTTTTTTCTTAGTTTTCATATCACTTTTATCATCTCTAATTCCTTTTACAGCACTCTTTCTCCATTTCTGAGCTTCTTCAACAACCTCCAGAATATCTTGCCACCTCCTTGATATTTATTTTCTATGTTCTTACCAAAGTCTTCCCGTGACTTTTATTTAGCTAGTTTTACACAGTGTTTAGCTTTTTTACATTTGTCTCTGTATTCTCTAAGAGCACAAGCTGACTTATTTGCCAGGAACTTTTGATATGCTTTCTTCTTTTCCTTCGCTGCCTCTTTAACTTCCTGTGTCCACCAGGGAGTTCTAATTTTTTGTCCTTGCAGATAACCTCACCACATGCCTCTCTGGCAGAGCCAAATCAATGTTTTCTTCAGAGCTTGCCACTGAATCTCCAAGGTTTGATTCCTGTTCTCAAACTCTCATTTTTTCTTGAATAATGCTTGTATATTTTAGTCTATAGTTCACATCTGAGAGCTGCTCAACTTTTATTCGTTTTAAAACTTTCTTACATGTTCTTCTTTTCAATATGAAATTCAATTTTATCCTGCTCAAGACTAAATGGTGATCACTTCCAATTTCAAATCCTCTGTACACTCTAGTGTCCTGCACCGGAGAGAAAACATCACTAATATAGTCAATGAGACTTTTCTTATTCCTTGCCTCTTCTCCATGTGAATCTGTGCACATTTTTATGTTGGAACATGGTGTTAGTAGTAACCAGTCCATGTCCTGAGCAGAAATCCAACAAATATTTACCATTATTATTAGCTTTGCTCTTTTCTCCAAATTTTCCCAAAATATTTTTGTATGTCTCACAATCATTTCCTACTCTGCTATTTAGATCCCCAACAAGGACCAGTTTTTCATTGTCAGTTGCTTTTTCTAAAGCCTCCATTTCTAGCTTAGGAGAACCTTCTGTGGGACCATAGACACAAATAAGTCTCATTGTCCAGTTCCCCATTCTGATATTTGCCCACATCACTCTACTTGACATTGCCTGCCATTCAAGAAGATGAGCCTTGTATTTAGTGTTGAATACTATGGCTACTCCTTCTTTTCCTTGATTGTCATTGCCTGAGTATAACATTTTGTATTTATTGCTCAGAAAGAGCTCACCAGTTTTGGTCTTTTTTGTTTCAGTCACCCCTATTATGTCGATCTGGTGCTTATCCAATTCCTCAGCTAGCTCCATTTCTTTGTCATTCAGGCTTCATATGTTGATAGTACCGATCTTCAGTTCTGGTGATATTGATTTGGGGTGTGTTTTAGGATTTGTTTCAGTAGCTGACTTTTCACTGTTCACCCTGGTTCCCTGCCGAAAACAGTGGGGGCCTTGTTTAACCTGGCGACGCCCCAGCCGGCATGAAATTCTATCATGTTGTACCATCATTTAATATTGTGGTTTAAGCCAATAAGAATACAATTTGGTCTGCTAAATCCCAAATTGCCAGCCCATCCTCATTCGTTCAGTATCCAGGTAGATACCTAACAGGGTGCACCACGAGAAGGTGAGGATTGGACATTAGGTCATAAGCCCTGGTCGGTTCTCCATATTCCTTTAAAGGCTATGTGGAGATCTCCTCTCAGTTATACAGCTTTGACCGACCCCACATATATAAGAGGTCACAAGCCTTATAACACAACAGTACCATGTCAGAAAATAGTTAAGGAACAAGGCAGCATCTAACAAGTTTCTTAAAAAGCCTGGGATTGCATTAATTGGAAACAGTATAGCGAAAGCCATTCCAAAGAACAGAGGTTTTTTGCAATTCCAAAGGTGCAAGGAAGGAATGAGATGAGACATTGGTTTGATATGTTTGGAGTTGACCTGTGTATGAATGTTGACTAGTGGTTGTTCCAATTTTTACATGATTATAAGAAAGCAGAGAAAAGGTGGTGGCCAGTTCAGTGGAGCAATACCCATGAAGGTACCTATAAAAAGAGGCATAATGCAGAACCAGAACAGAAAGGAACTGGATAGACTTTAGAGTGGGATCACCTGTGTGGGGGGGTGGGTGAAAAGTTCTGATAAACATCTAGAACAAAAATGATATTAAAGCAACTGATAAAACCAGAAGATAGAACATATGTTAAAACCCTTTAACCCCCATGTTTCATCAAATTGTAATAATTTGTTCTTTTTCTTTTACGATATATATAAGAAGAGACGTCATTTTCTTCATCTTGATTATCACAACTTTTCAGCACATGCTCATATTAGATTAATTTCCATCTTTAGGTACACTACCCCAAATGTGAGAACAGTTAGGTTTTGAGGTTGGTTGGATTTGTAATTTATAAAGTGGTAGAAGTTGAATAGGAAAGAAATAGTGATTTGAGAGAAAAAAACACTGCCAAGTTTTTTAGAGACCGAGGAAGCTGTGGATGTAATATATATGGCAGCCAATAAGTCATGGAGCATGTCATAGAAAGGGCCTATTTTTGGGAAGCAACTACATAAGTTTTTTAACATCACCAGATTTTTTTTTATTAATTATGAAAAAACTAAATCATCTGAATGCTTTCCATTTTCAGCCTTCATAAAGACAGGCCCTTTCTGTTGAATGTTCCATGACTTATGGACCACTCTATATTTATGCCAGGATAAGCTAGATTGAAAGTCTCCCGAAGAAAGGAAAATTGATGTAGACTGGAAATTGGAACATTATCTTATAAAGTAAGAGGGAGTGAAAAAGTAGGATCTTTCTTTTAGGTAATAAGATAGCTGTGTTTTGATAGAATTGAGGTGCACTAAGTTGTGTTCACTCCACTTGACATTGGTGGGGAGACCAGTGTTTAAGACATTGGTTATCAAAGGCCTTGAATTTTCAATCATTTGTAAGCTACAGGGTTTCTTGAATAAAGAAGAGTCGTGGTGAGTACCATCATCAGCAAAACCACAAATACGATTTGAAGTTAAGGAGAGAGAGAGAGAAGGTTATTGATGTAAAGGAAAAGGGGTGTGGGTGAGAGTACAGAGCCCTGGGATACTCCAGCAATGATAAAGAAAATAATGAACAGCCACAATGAAACATGATACATAATGAACAACCAGAGAGGAAGCTAGCAATCCAATCACAAAGGACAGGAGGAAGACTATAAGATGGTAGTTTGTTGAGAAGGTCTCAGTGCCAGACACAATAAAATTCCGTAGAAATATCAAGAGTGACCACATGAGTGTCTTCAAATTTTTACCAGCTCTGTGTCCAAGTGTGATTAAGGTTAGTGAGGAGATCTGCTATAGTACAAGAAGGGCTGAATTCATATCGGTGATCACTAATTAATTGATGGTTCCCTAGGTAGTAAAGAAGCAGGTTGTTGATTACCTTTCCTATCACTTTTGAGAGTACTGAGGTGAGAGCAATAGGATGATAGTTTGGATGACTTTTGTCTCCTTCTTTCTTTTTAGGGGAAGGCTGGTTAAAAACATGCTTTTATGCTATTAGGATTCTATGGTTGGATTCCATAGGTATTAAATCTGGAGCACAACTGGAGGGATACCATCTGGACTAGGAGACTTATTAATATCAAGATTAATGAGGATTCTTCTGATCCTTCTAGTGAAAGATCAGAGGAGGCATGCAGTGAACAGTTTGTGGGCAGGAGGTGATTTGTCTTGGTAAAGAGTTGGAGGTAAAGACTGATGCCAAGAGGGTCTGCCTTATCTTTAGGTGATGTTACTATGGTACATCAGGATGTGTGGGAGGTGGAAACAAGGAAGGGCAAAAATTATGCCCAACAGCCTTAGTGAGTGACTAGAAGGCTGGACTACCATTTGAGCAGGAGGCAAGCATACTGTACTTTTTTCTTGCTGCTTTAGAAATAATGTACAATATATTTAAATCCAAAATAAACTAAATTATGTTTATTGATTATTGTTTAAATGATAAGCCTGTAAATGTTAGTGACTGAACCTGAAAATTTCTTATAAGAATTAACATTAATAATTTTGTATTGTAAATTGAAAAGACATTTAGCTGTATCTTGTAAAATCCTTCCTCTCTAGTGAAATTCATATTATAAGGGGAGCTACTCCTCTTAACAGATGTGAAAATAAGTGGAATAGGAAAAAATGAAATTAGTTTTTTTTTTTTTTTCACTTGTCATATACTGCAGTTAATTACTTCTCTCGATAACTAAACAAATATATTTAGAAACTTCTTGAAATGATCTCAGGTAGTGATAATGAAAAATATGAAAATTAGACAGTGAGGTTTTTTGCTGTGGTATGGAAGAAGTAAAGGAACTTTTCAAATCATTAGAAAGGGCATTTGACATAAAGAAAAAAGCTACTGCTTATTGAAGATCCCAATAGCAATGCAGGAATTGAGTCCCAGACATGTAGAAATGTTCAAAAATGGAGAAAAGAGCAGTGCTAATAATAATGGTAAGTAGATTTCTGATCGCACCATGAACTAGCCATTACTGATACCATGTTCTAACATAATAATCCTTTACTTCTATTATTCTACCCAACTTTGCATCATCAGCAAACAACTGAATATCTCCTTTTAAATATTTCCTATATCATTTATGTACAAATTAAACAGCAATGGTCCAACCACAGAGCCCTGTGGCACACAACTAGTCACCTGTATTCTTTTAGATTCTGCTCCTCCCTATACTACTTTTTGATATCTGTCTGTCAGCCACTCATTTATCCATATCCTCAGTTTTCTACCCATTTCCATTTGTTGCAGTTTGTGTAACAGAGTTCCATGTGGTATCCTGTCAAATGCTATTGCAAAATCCAGCAGTATCATCACATCACATTCCCTTTATGCAACTTAGCTGCTGTCACCCAATTATAAAAAGTTAGTAGATTACTAAGGCATGACACTCTTCACAAATCCATGCTCCCCCTCCCTTCCATAGAGAATCATATTCTTATCCATTCATTCCTGAATATTCTCTTTTTGACCTAATTTTTCAGTTCTTTTATCATCACTTCTTTGAAACTAATTGGTCTATAATTTCCTACCAATTTCCTAAAGGAAAATTAAATCCTCCTTTAGGAAAGGAATTATTTTGCCCTCCATCCACTCTCTTGGGACTCTGACAGAACTGAGACTTAAATTTGGATATTGGTTCTCATAAAACATGAACCAGTATCCCACAGCTGTATTTTCAGATTCTGCAATATACTAAGTACCTCCAATTCTTCCACCTCTGTCTTCACTTCAGACAAACAAAAAACTCTTTGAGATTTTATTTTGTCTGTTCAGCTGATTTCTTTTCATAATCTGATTTTGGGGTTCTAAGGGGTGCTGATTGCATAATATTATGAAGTCCTTGACTTCATGATATATAGCATGTAGCCTCTCCCACTGAAATACCACCCTCATCTTCTCATAGTAGATCCTGTTATCACCAGATGACAAAACAAGAATCAAATAGATCATACTTTCTGGCATCAGCCAAAAGTGCAGGAAAATGTTATTAGATGTCCGAAATAAAAGAAGTGCTGATATTGGCTCAGATCATCACCTGAATAATAGGATCTATGCAGTTATATATTTGAAAAAATCATCAGGGGAAAACATTTAATAGAAGGAAATTTGATATTGCTAAATTACAAAATGCTGAAGTCTGCAATGAGTTTAAAATAAAGTTAAGGGAAAATATGGATATTAATTTTGAAGGAGGAGAGGATATAAGGAATGATGATATAGAGGCTAAATGGAAAAAGGTAAAAAAGTCCTTAATGATACAGCAGAACATGTTTCAGGATATGCTAAAAGAAAGAAAAGAATGGTTATCGATTGAAATTTGGAGACTAGTGGATGAAAGGAAAAAAATAAAGCTGAAATTATGTGCAAGAAATACTCCCCAACAGGAAAAGGAACTTAAAGACAAATATAAGAATTTAAATAAAAAAGTTAAGAGAAGTATAGAAAAGATAAACGACAATAGTTTGAAGAACTGACATTTAGGGCACAACAAGCTGCAGACAAGTATAACAGTAAAGAGTTACATGGTATTATAAAAAGACTTTCTGGAGAAGCCATGCAAAAGAATGTCCCAGTGAAGGATCTCAATGGAAAAATTCTAGTGTCAACAGAAGAACAATTCGAAAGATGGAGACATTTTAGTCAAATCTTGATTAATAAAAGCAGTGATAGAATACAAACAGAAATAAAAAAAGGAGTAGATGAATTAAAAATTGATACCAGTCCACCATCTAAACTGGAGATAAAAAAAGCTTTTAAAGAAATTAAACATGGGAAAGCAGCTGAGCATGATGGTATCGCAGCAGAGGTTCTGAAATCTAACACGACAACAATCACAGATATGCTCTATCCATTATTCCAAGATATCTGGGAAAAAGACATTCCCTAGGGAATGGAATACAGGAATAATAGTAAAAATACCAAAGAAAGGAGATTTAGGAAACTGTAATAATTGGAGAGGCATAAACCTGCTATGCATCACTAGCAAAGTTTTCTGTATTTCTATGCATCATTAGCAAAGTTGCCAGCAAAGGTTGGCCTCTGCTACTAATGGCTCGCAAAAAGTTAAGCTAGTTTGAGTGCGGTTAGTAGTTGGAAGGGAGCCAATCGTTCGATGCTGTTGGCACACTCTCCCTCGATGAGTCTTTGGACTCCCTGGAGGTGTCACATAATAATAATAATAATAATAAACCTGCTATGCATCATTAGCAAAGTTTCTGTAAAATTATTCTTTCAAGAATATTTAATATTTTAGATGAGGGCATGAGAAGAGAGCAGTTTGGTTTTAGGCCAAATAGATCATGTATAGACCACATTAGCACCTTAAGAATAATAACTGAACAGTCAGATAAATTTAGCTCCTTTATATTTGCTGTTTGATGATTATGAAAAAACCTTTGATTCCATTGCTAGAGATTGTGTGTGTGGAATGTACCTCAAAACAAAGAAATGCCACAGAAGATAATAAACATCATATAGGAAGGATATAACAAATTCCAGTGCCAGGTGCTGCATGATGGATATCTGTCACAACCCTTTTAAACGGTATCTGGAGTGGGTCAGGAATGTCTATTATCTTCCTTATTATTTATACTGGTGCTAGATCAAATTCTAGAACAGACGACAATGATACATGCCAAAGGAATGAAACTTTGGGTGATCTAGACCAGCGCTTCCCAAACTTTTGGCCGTGGCCCCCTTGGGGACCATTGGTTTTGTTGAAAGGAGACCATGAAATAATGAAAACAAATTTAAAATGTTTTAAGACTAATTATATATTTTTTTTTTATTTTAAACGTACTTAATTTTTATTACTTATTATTTCTGTTTTGTTATTTTTTATATTTTAATGGAAAAACACACACATTGGTGTTGGTTCACAAATTTTGCTTCCTGTGTATTTTGGTGCTTAATGAATATTAGTCAATATATGCTTATTCATATAAGTTTCATTTCAAAGTGAAATGAAACTTCATCCATTTCATCATCCGTACACAGGTGCGGATGATGCGTGGGAAAGAAATACATTTGGGATGCTGGGCGACTGTGCTGATAGCACAGATCACATGCATCAGAACCATAAACACCGAGGATTCCCTTATTCACATAATTCACTAATTTCATCCTGTTAGTCTGTGGTGTGCTGGTATTGGTATGTGGTGCTATTATTTAATCTCTTCTACGTTAAAAATTTAACCCTGAGATGGATAAGTTCCTGATAAAAAAAAAAAAAAAAACAATCCAATTGAACAATCAGCAGAAGCAGAAACAGACTCACAAACCACAGT
The DNA here is from genome assembly GCF_054136105.1 of Typopeltis vanoorti. NCBI lineage: Eukaryota > Metazoa > Arthropoda > Arachnida > Uropygi > Thelyphonidae > Typopeltis > Typopeltis vanoorti. The sequence goes on from NC_143568.1 coordinate 28,815,788, forward strand.
ATCTCATATTTTACCAGAACAGTCCGCATCGCCTTCAGACCAGACAGTAAGAGGCAAAAAATGTCGTATGAAAATATTCGAAAATATCTGGAGTGGGTCAGGGATGTCTACTATCTCCCTTATTATTTATACTGGTGCTAGATCAAATTCTAGAACAGACGACAATGATACATGCCAAAGGAATGAAACTTTAGGTGATCTAGACCAGCGCTTCCCAAACTTTTGGCCGTGGCCCCCTTGGGGACCACGGCCAATCCTTCTTATTTGAAATATGGGTTTCTACCATCATATAATGATTCAAACAAACTGATGTGTGTGATCTGCTAGAAACAGTTATCAATTGATTGCATGAGATCTGGAAATTTTTGTTGCCATTTAGATACTATTCATGAGGAATATAAGAGTAAGACAATTGAGTATTTTCAAAGAAAGGCTGAAGAATTAAAACAGTGAACTAAATGTTTTTCAAAACATACTAAATTGAATCACAAATTAGTTAAAGTATCTTTTAAAATTGCTTTGTTAATTGCAAAAACAAAAAACCTCATACATTTGGTGAAGACCTCGTCTTACCAGCAGCAGTAAAAATTTGTGAAACTATCCATAGTTCTGAAATATCAGAACCTTTAAAAAAATTCCTGTTTCTAATAACACAATTAAAAGAATAGATTACATTGCCGATAATATGATGTCTACATAAATTTCACAAATCAAACAAAGTAATACATTTGCCATTCAACTTGATGAATCTATGGATAATACAAATCACGGTAATTTAATGGTTTTTGTTAGATACCTCTATAATTTTCAAATTCATGATGATCTACTGTTTTGCAGAAATCTTTCTGGTAAAGTAAAGGAAAAGATATATTTGAAAAAGGAATAATTTTTTTAAAGAATATGAACTTGATTGGCAAAAGTGCATTGGGATTTGCACTGACAGTGACTCAGCCATGATGGTGAGAATTTCAGGTTTTTTAGCAGAAGTAAAAAAAGTTTATCTGAATGCAAGACATGTTCGTTGCCTTATTCATAGAGAAAACTTAATATTTCCACACATGGAAGAATCACTGAGTAAAATGTTATCAGAAGTTTGTACTATAATTAATTATATAAAAAGTAATGCTACTAATACAAGACTGTTTTGTATTTTATACCAAGAGATGGATTCCAATTACGACTCTGTTTTATATCACGCAGAAGTAAGCTGGTTGTTCTGCAGGAAAGTTCTTAAAAGTATTTTCCTAATTTGAATGAAGATAAAGAATATGATTGGATAAGAACACCATTTGCTCCTTCTCTACAATTTAGCAATCGTCCATGGTCATAACAAGAAGAACTAATTGATATGAGAGCAGGTTCAACTCTCAAATCAGAATTGCTTAACATTGATTTATCCGAATTTTGGATTCAACGAATGTCCTGCATTAGCAAATGCAGCCTTAAATATGCTAATTCCTTTTGCATTTACATATCATTGTGAAATAGCATTTTCATTGTTATTGGTAATTAAAAATAAACACAGTGCTGTTTATCAATGGAAGCATTGGAAAAAAATCTTTCCAATTGCAGTTTTCAATTTCAAATATTTCACCTCATATTGACTCTTTTTTATGTGCAGCAGTATTCAGACACATCCATCACATTATATTGTTATTAAACTTCTTTTATGTTTTTAATTCTTTCTTTCTTTATTACTAATCGTTTTACGTTTCATGTGCTTGTACTGCAAATGTACAATAACAATATATTTATCTATATAAAAATTTAAGATAATGTGCCATGTCAAATGTGTATGTAAGATGCTAAAAATGTAATATTTTCATTTGATTTTTGCAATATTTGCTGTGTATGTTTTGTATTGAATATAAATACAATAAATATTGTAATAATATGTCTGTATTACGATTTTTTTTTTTTTCGATGGAGCCATGAAATATTTTAATTTTTCCAAAGGGGCCTTTACATCCATAAGCTTGGGAAGCACTGGTTTAGACTATGCAGATGATGTATGTCTAATTGCTCATAGACATGCAGATATCCAAAACAAACTAACCACATTACAAGAAGGATCACTGAAAGTCAGTATGGAAAAAAAAAACAGACAAAACAAAAAAGAAATGAGAATCAATGAACAACAAGACACCAAGTACAATTGAAAATGGAAAAGTCAAAATTGTTTGACATTTTACATATCTTGGCAATGTTTTATCTGCAGATGGAGGAGCAACTAGAAATGTCAACATAAGGGTTCAAAAGGCAAGAAATGCATATGCTAAACTTAGTAAAGTATGGAAAATGAAAAATATTCACACAGATACAAATTAAAAATATTTAATGCATGTATTAAATCAGTTCTTTTATATGGATGTGAAATGTGGCTGATTTCAAAGGAAATACAAAGAAAACTACAAACATTCATACACCAATGTCTGCAGAACATACTTCGAATTTAGTAGCCACAAATTATTACTAACAAAGACCTGTGGAAAAGAACAAATCAACAAAAAGTCAACCTTGAAATTAGAAAACAAAAATTTAGATGGATTGAACATATACTTAGGAAAGATCATGAAGAAATCTGTCACGCAGCCCTGGAATGGAATCCACAAGGAAAGAGAAAGTGTGGCCATCCTAAAAATGCATCGAGGAGATCGACTTTAATAGAATGTGAGAAGAAGAGGTTTGCTGAACTAAGACCAGTAGCAAGAATAAGGATCTGATGGAAAGCATTTACATTGATTGCTCCTGATTGAATCTGGGAAAGAAGAAGAATCTGATTTTGCTTTCCTTACCATGCTGGTCACCATTCTTGCCTGATCCTTGTACTGTTAATGAGTTAGCTGGCCACCTTTCTCCTTATATATATACCCTCAACAACATTTTCTTTGTTTGCAGCTCATGCTTAATGATACTACTCATTCATTGAACTCCTGATCTTGGGTATACATTGTGATATTGCTTCCTCCAGATATCCCTTGACTATTTCCCATATTGGTGGCAACATAAGCACTCTTGAACCCTAGGTTCCCTCCAGACATTCTGCTTCTAGTAATTATCTCTCAGTAAGTGTATTCATTCCATTTCCTTCCTGCCATGTGATCTTTCCTTCTTCCAATCTATGTCTCCAAAGTTGAAGTCTCTCATAAGAATTACTTGACTTGTACCCATTCTACTAATCTGCTGATGCATGTCTTCCACATCATCCCTGGCCTGGCCCACAACAGCAACTAGTTTTATATTTTGTCCTATTTTCTGTGATCTTACCAAAGTCTTCCCACGACTTTTGTTTGGCTAGTTTTATACATTGATTTGCTTTCTAACATTTTTCCGTGTATTCTCTAAGAGCACAAGCTGACTTTCTTGCCAGGAACTTTTGATATCTCACCATAGAGTTCTGATTTTTCTATCCTTAAAGACAATCTCATCACATGTCTCTCTGATGAATAAATCAATGTTTTCTTCAGGGCTTGTCGTTGAATCTAAATTTGGTTCATGTTTTCAAATTCATTTTTTTCTTGAATGATATTTGGTATTTGAGTCTACAGTTCACCTCTGAAAGCTGCTCAACTTTGATTAGCTTTAAAACTTTCTTACATGCCTTTCTCTGAATTCAATATGAAATTCAGTTTTATGCCGTTCATAATTGAATGGTGATCACTTCCTATTTCAAATCCTCTGTATGCTTATGTGTCCTGAACCAGTGGGAAAACATCACTATCAACTATAACATACTTTATGAGACTTTCTTATTTCTTGTATCTTCTCTCGATATGAATTTGTGCACATCTTTATGTTGGAGCATGGTGTCTGTAATAATATGTCAAGAACAGCGATCTAGCAGCCACTTATCATTATTATTAGCTTTGCTGTTTTCTCCATATTTTCACAAAAGCTTTCTATATGCCTGGTTTTCATTTCTTAGATCTACCACAAGGACCAACTTTTTCTCTTTTGTTGTATCAACTGCCTTCTCTAATGCCTTGAAAAATTCCTCCATTTCTTCTTTAGTAGAATCTTCTGTGGGATCATTGATGCAAATAAGTCTCATTGTGTGGTTCCCCATTCTGATATTTGCCTACATCACTCAACTTGATATTGCCTATCATTGAAGAAGATTATTCTCATATTTGGTGTTTAATACTATAGCTGCTTATTGCCTGAATATGACATTTTGTATTTGTTGCTTAGAAAGATCTCATTTGCTTTTATAATCTTTGTTTCAGTCATGCCTGTTATATTGATCTGGTACTTGTCCAGTTCTTCTGGTAGTTCCATTTCTTTTCCATTGATGCTTCTTACATTGATAGTAGCAATCTCGAACTTTGCTAATGTTGAGTTGGGATGTGTTCTGGGATTTGTTCCAATAGCCAACTTTGCACCTTCACCCTTGCTCTCTGACTAAATCAACAGAGACCTTGTTCAGCTGGGTGACGCGCTAACCAGCATGAAATTTTGTCATGTTGTGCCATCATTTTACATCGTGTTTTAAGCCTCTAAGAATACAGTTTGGCCAGCTCATCCTCGTTCGTTCAGTATCCAAGTAGATACCTAACAGGGTGTACCAGAAGAAGGTGAGGATTGGATGTTTGGTCAGAAGCCCCGGTCAGTTCTGCACATTCTTTAAAAGGCTACATGGAGATCCCTCCATGTAGCCTTTGATCAGAGAAAATTGTTTACATCTTAAATCAGTTGTCACTTGATAAAGTCGGAGGTGGAGATGATACATCTCGCTATATCTTGGTATGAACCACATGTATTTCAAGGGTAATTAATCCATCCACTTTTGATCACCTTCAGTGAAATGTTGATTTTTTGAATAGTTTCTTCTGATGGGAAGTCTGCATTCTATTCCATTTCATAAAGATGGTTCATAACTGGAGAGTTATAAACCAGTGAGTCTTCTTGTGTTATAGGCAGCATAATGGACAAAAAAAAAGTGATTAGGAATCATATCCATGATATTCTTGACAAGAATTACTTATTGAGTGTGGCATAATATAGTTCTGATAGTACAGAAATACAACCTTAATGCCACCTTTAAACCTCCTGCAAAATTTAAGAACTTACTCAGCTTATCCAAGGATCCACTTCCTCTGCTGGCCCACCCTGGAATATACCATATTCACTGTACCTGTAATTTTCCCTATATAGATGAAACAGGATGCACAATTCCTATGTGAAAAAAGGAACATAAATGGCACATTAAATTTAATAACTATGGTAAATCCAGTCTTTCTGATCATGCCTGGAATACTCTACATAGAATTGACTGGAAAGGCACCTGTTGTTTACATCACACCAAAATGTAGTATGAATGTAAATTTAAGGTCTATGAAATTCTTATCAACCACACTAATCTTAACAATAGTGGTAGTCTAAAAATCCCAAGAATATGGAAGGCACATATTCTACCCACATAACTCTTTTTGTCTAAGAGTTAATTATAAATAGGACTGTAAGTAATCCAGGATCTTAACTCTAATATAACAACTCTCATGTTAATTAAGACACACTTTTGCTGTAATAAAGCTATCTATATAAAATTGTCCTCTGATGATGTTATAAATAGAATATAGCTTATATATAGTTATTTAAAAAAAAATAAGCTAGTGCCTTTTTATTCCCACATAGGGAGTAGGTGAGGCCCTTAAACTCTATCTAGCTTTTGGAGACTGAGTGGGCAGTTCAATCTCCACCGGTAGCCAATCAGAGATAGCTGGCCCATGTCTATCACTAGTTATACACAGCCACTGACAAAGAGACCAGCAAACAAGTGCTGCCATCTCTTGGTACCTAACCCTAACAGGATATGTGAGTTCTACGGTCGATTTTCTTGAGTTTACTAGATGAAAAACCTGAGTTTCTGGGAGAAAAAACCCGCTTGCCTGTGCCAGAGATTGACTAACTCGGGAACTGGTCGAAGAAAAGCTTAGAAAAAGTTCCTCTAGTTGATGACTAGACTCGAACTATAAGTCTAACTTTGTGCGGCCAAGCGTAGAGGATGCAAGCGGCATTAGTTATTTTAATTTAAAAAAAATTTTTTTTTTTACTAGATGTCAGGCCAATAGAATAACCATTGATCAAATCATTGCATCTTTGGCATACTGTTTGAAATGTAATATAGCTTATCTCTGTATATATATGTGTATACTCCAGATGATGACCTTAATATGAACGTCGAAACATTGGGAAATTAAAGTAATTATTTCTAACATAGTTGTCTCTATAATTTTATTAAACTTAATGCTGATTACCGTGTAATACTAAAGGAAAGGATAGTTTTGATATTCGTTATTACTTTTTTATATTGAGTCATGAGAGAAATAGACTAAGGCACTGGTTATGATATGATTTATTTGAATTTTAGCAAAGTTCCCCATAAGAACTGGTCAAAAGAGAACAGTCTTCAATATGATGTTGTGATAGGAGCTAGGTACCACACAGTTTGATTTGGACCCTTGTTTAGTATATTCATAAATCATTTAGTTTAAATATCAAGAGTTAACTTCCTCTCTTTGCTAATGGTGTAAAGTTGGGCAGAACAGTCAGTTGTTCAGATTACATATAAGTTCTTTATAGAGGATGAATTCAAAATATTGGAAGAGTTGACGGGGAAATGGAGTTTAAAATTTAGCTTGAAGAAATGCCCAGTATATTTGATAAGATGATAATATAAGATATATGATAAGATGAATAAATAGAGTAGGAGTCAAATGGATGTGTAATCTTATTAAGCAAGAGATTCATAAGAAAAAGGATGATGTGGAAGGAATACTGTTTGCATAAGGATGATGTCCATTATGAAAATTATAAGCAGTAGGCCAGAAGGGTCACAATTTTTATACAGAAAGCTAAGTCTGAGTATGAAAAGAAACTGGTGCTGCAAGCTAAAGACAACTCAAAGGAATTTTATCGATATGCTGCAAGTAAAAGAAAGATAAAATTAAAAGAATAACTCTACTGAATGCAGATGTGTTAGGGTGACAGATGCAGAAGAGGTTATTCAACTAATGAGTGCCCAATTTGCTAAAAGCTATCGACCTGGTGTATGCAACATTGACTTCACTGGATGAAGAAACTCAAGTTTATGAAGAGGAGGTATTAGAACTGTTGCACAAACTGAATAACAATTCAGCAGTAGGGACTGTGGGATATCACCTCATGTGCTAAAAGAATGTTCAACTGAACTGGCTATTCCTTTGACCAGGCTATAAAATTTGAGTCTCAGAACAGGGAAGATTCTGCAGGAATGGAAAGAATGTATGGTAATGCCATTGCAAAAATGTGGTACAAAGACTGATGTATCCAACTATCGACCAATCAGTATCTCAGAAGTGGTGGTGAAGATTTTGGAAAAATTAATTAGGGATTGCATTCAGAAATGGTTGACAGTGAATCTCTACTTTGCAATCAACAGCATGGGTTTACTGAGGGAAGGTCATGTTTTAGCAACTTGCTCACATTCTATTATAATGTTACCATTGAACTAGACAAGGGGAATGGATACACGTGATACTTTTGGAGTTTTCTAAGGCTTTTGGCAGAATATAGCATGAAAGACTGTTGCATAAATTGGAGAATATGGGTTTGGATTATAAATTATTAACAGGAATAAGAGGGATGGCTGCCTGAAGATATCCGAAAGTGGTATAAGGGGATGTGAGTCTACAAGATTTAAGCTAACTAATGGTGTACCACACGGATCAGTCCTTGGTCCATTGTTATTCAATCTGCATTTTAATGATGGGAAGGATTTGACAGGCAACATAAATACCATTTGCTGATGATGCAAAGATAGGTAGGATAATCAGGAGTACTGCTGATATGCAGTACTTGCAGAATGATTTGGATATGCTGGAATTGTGGGCATGGGAAAATGATGTCAGTTAAATGTAAAGTTATGCATTTGGTGTGATTAGATATCCAATGTCGTATTATATTGGTGGGATCATTCCAGAAGAAACTGACCAGGCTAGGGATCTTGGCATGTTAGTAGATAGCAAGTGGAAGTTCTGGGGCCATGTAGCAAAGATTGCAAATACAATTCAAAAGATAATTGCAATATTGAAACGAACTTTGACATGGTAAAGATAAGGATGTCATTTTGCCTCTTTTATACGGCCTTGGTAAGACCTCACTTGACCTATCAGGATTGTGTACTGATTATGAAGACAGATTGACAATTTGTAGACTGCAGACACTAGCAAAGGAGAAAGATGGGTTATATGATTGAGACTTGCAAATTTCTGAAAGGGTCATACAGGATTTCAATGGATGGAATTTTTTTATTTTATGGAGAGTGGGTAAAGGACAAGAGGGCATCCTTGGAAGCTGAGAATGAATGCTGCTAAGAAGGGGATGTGGGCTAGATTTTTCTCTCATAGGATGATGCATGATTGGAATGGATTGCCATTGGATGTTGTATGTGCAAGTAGTGTGTGAATGAATTCAAGAATAGCTGGTGTGTGTAGTATGTGGCCTCCCTCAACGAGTCTCTGCCTCCCTGGAGGTCTCTCTTAATAATAATAATAATATCTTATCAGATATCAGATGACAATATCTGATGGATATAAGTGGAATGTGCAGGCTTTAGAAAAATTAATGAATGCAAAGATTTGCATTTTGGTTGGTAGGGAATTACAGTTCAAGAATCATATTGGTAAGACAAGTAAATATCATCTGATTCTAGGATTAATTATAAGATGCTTCTCTTATATGAGAAAGAAGATAATAATACCTCTACCTGGTTTCAAGTTAGGCCACTAATGAATTATGGCTTGCACCTTTACTTACTAGGTTTTTAAAAAATGTGTATCAGGAAAATTAAGGGATTCGGAGAAGACTGGTTAATGCATAAAGAGACTGCATCATAGTGACTGATTATTTGTTTCAGGGTATAAAACAGATAGCTGGAGTGTTTTTGCATTTGTCCAAACCAAATTCTATCAGAGGGCATAATAGAAAGATAGTGAAGACAATAGTTAGACCTATGAAGTTCATTTTAAAAGAGAAAATATGAGGAATGGCCTTCATTAACAGTTTATAGAATTGGTGAATTTATCACTTTAAGGTAGAACTGTATTGAAGTAATGTGTAGGGATTGAGTATTGTTATAGATCTGTGTATAAATATATATTAAAAAAATAAAAATTAAGTGAGGGAATGCGAAGATAGCCAAATAAATATACACCAGCCATCTTGTATGTAAGAGCCTTTGCAGCTCAGTCAGTATAGATGAAGCCCTTTGGTCGAAAGGTCTGGGTTTGATTCCCACCCAAGAGGAACATTTATCTGGTCGCTTTCAACTAAAGGTGAGTTAGCCTGTCTTATATGGAGGTAGAGGTTTTTTCCCTCCCGGAAATCGAGTTTTTTGTCCCTCAAAACAAGAAACGGGCCAATAGACACAAGCAATTCACAGACAAGAATACTTGGAGGCATAGAAGTAACTGCCTTATCTTCGTATTACAGTTAGGAAATCCAAGGATGCTTGAAGGCTGTGGGCGCTTAAGTGCCTATTAAAGCCACTGATGGATGGATCTTGTATATGGGTGAGGAATTTCTTGGTATGCTATTAGTTTAGTCACTCTGGTGATTATATGTAGTTCACCCACTGTTCTTTTTTATTTATTTATTTATTTTTTTATTGATTGGTTCTAGATTGTGGTTGTGGGGTAGTTCCCCCTGCAATATCCTCATATAAAACAGAGTTTGAAATCATTTAGTAGTAGTTACATTTATATTCATGTGTAAATATGAGGGGGTAGTTCCCCCTCCAATATACTCATATAAAACAGAGTTTGAAATCATTTAGTAGTAGTTACATTTATATTCATGTGTAAATATGAATTTGTGTGATTCCTAGAGTTCATGCCATTTTTGGCATGAACTCTAGATGGAATTATGTCTCCTGGTGAAAGATTTAAATTAACAGTATTAATAAATTATGATCCTTGTTATTTCTGAAGTTCAGATATTGCTCTCATATTTCATGGCAAAAATTTCTAATTTATATAGTTATACAATGTATACAGTTATACATTTTATAACTGTACACTTGATTTTTTTTTTATCTTGATCTTTGAATGAATTTATGACTTAGCTTTTGGATGTCAGTACCTGCCATTATTCTGAAGCAGCTTCCTTTTAAAAATTTACAGAAATCATTAAGGTATTTATTTTGATACTTTTATTAATCTTAAATATTTTAATATTTATATAGGAAAATGCATCTCGAAATAGGAAATCAAGAAGTCAGAAGCGGCATTTCAAGTCCAGACATGTGGCAAAATCTCCCCATCCTCCTGCTTCTGTTATTAATGCTGAACAAGTCGAATATGAATGGCATACTTACTGGGCTGAAAATGGTCATTCTCTTGTGTGGATGAGTTGGTTAGATAAATATAAAGACTATATTGATCCTTCATATATAGAAAACAGTGGAGGAGATTCCACTACTCTTTTAGATGTGAAAAACTCATTAATAATTACTACTTCTGGTGCAATTAAAGGGGCAAGTACTGAAACATTTAAAGAAAATTCAGATGAAATGCAGGATGGAAATGTTCGTGTGAGCAGGACAGATAAACATGAGGTAAAACAAGCTGTGCATTCTTCACCAAATTCTCAACTTTGTGAATCTGTTTCAATAGTAGAAACACTCAATAAACCTGCTGATCAGATAAAGACCAAAAATTTTGAATGTGTTCCTGAAAAGAATAATTGCTTAATGCATGATCCAGTGAATGAAGCTGAAGTTCCAAAAGAGTACAAAATAACAGAGGATGTCAATGTCAAATCTTTCGAATCTCCAAACAACACAGGGAATGGAAAATATTTAAATTTACATTCACAGGAAGAAATAGGAGCTGGTGACAACAATCTAACAGGAGATGATCCATGGCAGGAACGATGGAAAAAGCATTGGTTAGAACTATACGATTATCATCATCAACAGTTCATAGCTTATTACAATAACAGCGCATACATTGATGAAGATAATTCTAATAAAGATTGTGTAGATAATGGTAATGAAGATTTTGAAGACTGGGATGCTTGTGATGAAGCTGTTTCAGATCAAGAAATAGAAGATCAACTGGAGTTGTTATCAGTATCAGAAGAAGAGGACGAACGAGAAAAGCTTAAATATTTTCAAGATCCAGTAAACTCTTGCCAGGGTGAAATAGATAATGACAGAAATATTGCATTTGATTTTATGTATGATAGTGGCTGGCCTTGTAATTCTAGGAAAAAATTAAAGAACAGAAATAGTGGTAGTAGCATTATTGCTATTGATGGCAGTGATGAGGAATCACCAGAGGAATTATCTACAATAAAAGCATGGTAAGAAAGTTGGTGTTTCTTTACTGTGTTTAGAGATTAAATTTGTTTTATGTTTTCTGAAATTGTCTGTGATAATGTATTGGCATATCTCATTTTGTTATAATGAAATGTGAGGTTGTTTAGTGTGTGTATGTAATGTTTATAACATTCACAGTTCAGAAATGGAAAATCAGAATCTGAAACTGATTATTCATAGCTCAGTGAGGTCTATTGCTGAAATGTTCATTCTGTAAGAATTCTAACATGCACTGCACTTTTCAAGTAATTGTCTATGAGTCATTATTTAAATTAGTATATACATGTTTTAAAATTATTCATCGAAAATGTATATAATACAGTGGATTCCAGTTAATTGGGCCAATCGGGAATAGCATAATTTGAAACAATTAAATGAAGTTGCATGTCACGAGTTTAAGAGGTGTATGTATGTAAAACAAAAAATACAAGTTTTTTTTGTTTCATGTGTAGCAAACTTATTGACTTGTAGATAAACTTAAACGATTGGCTTTAATTAAAGTAAAATATTTGCCATAAAAATAATTTCATTTATGTACGTATTGAACAACATGCAGTTCTTAGCATTGAATGATGTTGAAAGAATTGATCGAGTATTTTTTTTTTTTTTGATTGACTGCAATTAAACAAAATCAGCGACTTAGTGCAGATATAATATTGCCTTCCTGCATGAAATAGAGTTGTAATTGAGTATTAAACTTTTTTGGCATCCTTGGTAGTCACTTGTTCAAACTTGGCAGTGTTCTCATCATTGATTTAACAACTACGTATTCACCTATTAACAAATTGTCTTCTCATTTTCCTTCTCCTAAAGACAAACGCTCAACTTTATCTCTTCCTGGAGTTTATCAAATTCCATGCAACTGTGATCTCTTTTATTTTGGACAAACTGGACGTTCTCTTGAAAAAAGAATCCAAGAACATCAATCATCCATTCTTTACAACAAACCTGAAAAGTCTGGATTGGCTCAACACGGGATTGAAACTAACCACAGCATCCTTTGGTCCAAGACTCACCTCTTACATAGATCCCGTTATAGGTTCGAACGTTTGTTCAAGGAAAGCGTGGAGGCCTTGCTCCATCGCCCCCCAATCTGAATCGTAATGACTGTATATCTATATCAAAAATCTGGGAAAGTCTAATCAAGATTACTCATTAATTAATTTTTTTTTTTTTTTTTTTTTGTAATAGCAAATTCAATCATGTTTACACTTCAAAATATTCCGTTTCATACTTAGTGATTTAACATCACGCGGCGTGTTATAATTTTAACGATCTATTGTTAGTATTCTAGCTTGTATTTTTAAATTGTTCTTGTATTACCACTGACGATGGTCTGCTATTTCCAGACCGAAATATTTGGTTAAATAAATATCTTTCTTGTGATTACGTGATTATATCATTCAGCCTTATGTCGCAAGTATCCTTGAAACAAGTGTTCTCATCACTTTTTTCCCTTCTGATGTTTTGCTTCATAATCTTCATTTTCATTATAGTATTGAAGATGACCATCAACGGATGTAATCGTTTCAAGTTGCTGATGTGATTCACATTTAATGGGATGTCATTTTTTTCTATCACTCACTGAAAACATGAGCAAAACAGTTTTGGCCGTAAACTGTATTGCTTGTAAAAGATTAACTTTTGTGCTGACCACCTGAGCAGTTGTCAAGAACGAGTAAAATTTTTCTTGATTTCCACCACAATTCCATGTCCTAACTCATAAACCATTCAGATTTCATCAATGTATTTTTGTTTATGGTACTGAACTGGTAAACTCTACATTCCAATTCCTTTAAAGCATCAAGGCCTGGTCTTTTTTCCAATAACTAACAGCTCTCATTTAATAGTTCCTGACATATTTGAACAGCATAGCACTGTTACACGATATGTTGCTTTAATTGATCCAAATGGTGTAGCATATTTATAACACAGGGCAATAAAATAGCCCTGTTTTGTCAGTGTTGTAGGAGCCATCAGCAGTAAATTTTTGAATAAAGATTTTATGTAATTTTTTTAACTCCTTGTGGTAAAGGTTACTAGGTGGCCCAGTGATACTGCATTGTGTTCCAAAAAATGACACAGAATATTGTTATATTCTGATTTTGTTTTTGTTCTTCCAGACTTCTCCAAAACCAATGGCTTCCCCAGTTAACTGATGGATCAATTAACCAAAATTTATTGTATTTTATTTTTGAACTGTTTTTACTCAATTTTGTCATCTCTCCCAATGACTACTATATTACTGTTTAATTTTTTTTTTTTAATTTCTGAAAATTTCCAATTCTTCTTTCAAATTCCAGTTATTCCTAGGTTTATGAGTGGGTCACCTACTGAAAGTTCATTTTTTTGATTTTTGAAATTCAATACTTGCTTTTTCTGCCAGCATACAAAAGATACCTGATCCATAATTGAGTTGAAATACTGTACATTCATAATGAACCATAAAAAAAAAAAAAATTTGAAGTGCTGTCGATCATATACCAAATAGTTTATTACTCCCCCCTCCCATACATAATTTTTTTTCAAGTAATAAGACATAGGTTCAAATTTTCAGGGTATTTGTTGATATTATTATTTATTTATTTATTATTTTTGAATCAAGATTACATAATTTTTAGTAAAACAGATTTTATCTCTCACTCAAGAGGCTGAGTGAGAGATAAGATCAAACTAACATTTTTTATTTGAAGAAAATTAATCACTGTATTATTATAATACACATGAATGTAATATAATTCTTGTTAATTTACAAGCACTACCTACAGTTCAGTCTTACTAAATAAAGCTTTTATCTAAAAAAAAAAACCTACAAACATCACAGCAGAAAATAAAAACATACATATCTCATAGAATTGTTTTCTCTGTTTAAAATCACAGGAATTGATAAGAACAACAACAACAACAAAAATAAATAAACAAATAAATAACATAGCAACAGTTTAATTCCTTTAAACTTTGAAAAGTTTCTTTCTCTCTCTCATATTAGGCTATTCTAATTTAATTAAATAGCTCATACCTTTTTTCTTGCAAATATAAAAGGTATACCTCAGGTATTGTCACCGAGATATTATCTGGTACTGTAAGTTACAGATATTTTACATTGTTATAAAACAAGAAAAAAATGTAATAATAATTAAAAAAAAAAATGAATAGGAGTGTAATGAACCAGTATGTTATAAATGGATCTCATACTGTGCTTCTGCAAGCACACACTAGCAACAATCATTTTGATGTATGGATTGGATTGATATGCTTGAATTATACAGTTACTGTATTAATATATTACAGAGTTTTGTTTGTATATACAGATGGTTACAAGCTGAATCTGTGATAGTTTTTTAGATTACTCCTACATAGGGGAAGCTCCAAAACCATCATCATCATCATCAAATTCCTGCCATGTACCCTCAAGGGGGTGTACAGGATATGACAGTACTACATGAAAAAATTACATCATTACTAACTTCCTATCTACAATTTTCCTCCAAATCAGTCTGTTACTTGTCAAGACTCCAACATTATCAGATCTTATATTTCTATCGTCTAAGGCACTTTGTACCGTATCAATCCACCTATATCTTGGTCTTCCTCTGGGTTGTTTTCCTGCCAACCTGGCAGAGAATGCTTGTTTTGCTAATCTTTCCTCTCCCATTCTATTTAAGTGACCATACCACCTGAGATTAGCTCTGCTAACGCATTCCTGGATGCTGACAATGTCAAGTTCTTTCCTAATATCCTCATTTTTAATATGATATTGCCATTGATGCCATCTGTTCATGCCTCTAATCTTTCTCAGGACTCTCATATCTGCGGTCTCTAGTCTTTGGTCAAGTGTTTCACTTCTGACCCAGCTCTCAGATCCATAAGTTAAAACTGGTTTGAACACTATCTTGTATACAGCTAATTTAGTGTTCCGACTAATTTCTTTCTTATTCCATATGAATTTATTCAATTGACTTCCCACCATACCAGATTTGCTGATTCTGTTGTCTATTTCTATATTTAATTTACCATCTTCAGTAAAAATCGTGCCTAAGTAGCTGAAATGTTTTACTTGTTCCACAGGTTCTCCATTCACAACACAGTTGACATTTTCAATGATTCTGCCTATTTTCATTGTCTTTGTCTTTTTATTGCTGACCTTCATACCATATCTATTACAACAGCTATTCAATTTAGTCAGAAAATCTTGCAGACTTGTAGCGGATTTATTTAGAAGTATAACATCATCCGCATAAAGCAAAGAGCTGACATTAACATCTCCAATTTTGATATCATGTTTAATACCACGTTCCTTCATAATGTGATCCATATAGATAATGAATAACAGAGGGGATAATGTACATCCTTGTCTCACACCAGATTTAACATTAAACCATCTTCCTGTACTTCCTTCAATTCTAACTGCTGACTTACAACTCAAATAAAGACTAAGTATTGCTTGATATAATGCCCCATTGACACCATATAACTGCAGCGTATTGAATAGCTTCTCTCTTGGCACCTTGTCATATGCCTTTTCCAAATTGACAAAACTTAAATACAGATCTTTGTTATATTCCCATGCTTTCTCGACTATTTGTCGTAAAGTGAAGATCTGATCCTGACAGCCTCTATTTGGCCTGAATCCAGCTTGTTCTTCACCAAGCTTTTCTTCCACAATTCTTCTCAACCGTTTCTCAAGTATACTTGCATAGATCTTGCCAGGAACACTCAGTAGGGAAATACTTCTGTAATTCTCACATTCAGTTTTATTTCCCTTTTTATATATGGGTACTATGAGAGCTCTACTCCAATCATCAGGAATTCGTCCCTCTGACCAGGCTTTCTGAACTATGCAGTGCAGCCACTGTAAGACTCTTATACCACCATTCTTCAGCATTTCTGGTCGAATATCATCTACTCCTGCTGCCTTTCCACATTTCAAGCCTTTGATGGCTTTTTCTGTTTCAAGTATGGATATGTATTCCTGACTGCATGCCTGGTCAGTGTTTTTTTATCACTGTGCTGTCATCATTGCTTGTTTCATTTAGCAGTTTTTCAAAGTAATTACTCCATACTTCAAGGATATCTTTTTCTCCTGTTTTCATGTCACCTTTATCATCTCTAATTCCTTTTACAGCACTCTTTCCTCCATTCCTAAGCTTCTTCAACAACCTCCAGAATATTTTGCCACCTTCTTGATATTTATTTTCTATATTCTTCCCAAAGTCCTCCCATGACTTTTGTTTAGCTAGTTTTACACACTGTTTAGCTTTCTTACATTTGTCTCTGTATTCTGTAAGAGTAAAAGCTGACTTATTTGCCAGGAACTTTTGATATGCTTTCTTCTTTTCCTTCACTGCCTCTTTAACTTGCTGTGTCCACCAGGGAGTTCTGATTTTTTTATCCTTGCACACAACCTCACCACATGCCTCTCTGGCAGAATCAATCAATGTTTTCTTCAGAGTTTGCCACTGAATCTCCAAGGTTTGATTCCTGTTCTCAAACTCTTTCATTTTCTTTTCAATAATCTTTCTGTATTTTAGTCTACAGTTAACATCTGAGAGCTGCTCGACTTTTATTCGCTTTAAAACTTTCTTACATGTTATTCTTTTCAATATGAAATTCAATTTTATCCTGCTCAAGACTAAATAGTGATCACTTCCAATTTCAAATCCTCTGTACACTCTGGTGTCCTGCACAAGGGAGAAAACATCACTATCAACAATAACATAGTCAATGAGACTTTTCTTATTCCTAGCCTCTTCTCTCCATGTGAATTTGTGCACATTTTTATGTTGGAACATGGTGTTAGTAATAACCAGTCCATGTCCTGAGCAGAAATCCAACAGGTATTTGCCATTATTATTAGCTTTGCTCTTTTCTCCAAATTTTCCCAAAATATTTTTGTATGTCTCACAATCATTTCCTACTCTGCTATTTAGATCCCCAACAAGGACCAACTTTTCCTTTTTCATTGTGTCAGTTGCTTTTTCTAAAGCCTCAAAAAATTCCTCCACTTCTACCTTAGTAGAACCTTCTGTGGGACCATAGGCACAAATAAGTCTCATTGTCCAGTTCCCCATTCTCATATTTGCCCAAAACCTGTAGCCTATAAATGGCATGTGTGGACTTGGATCAAGAGCAGTCTGCTAATATTTAAAGAGCTTGAAGTTATATTCTTTGGAAAATACTTCATGAGGGGCACTCTTCCATAGAACTGAGAGAGACTGCATGAGATATGAATGGGAATAGCAGATTGAGCGAGTCACCAATACAGCTGTAAAAGGATGGATGTTAGTTCTGTCAAACAGCACCCATGGAAATATCTGTAAAAGATACATGTACAGAAGCTGGTATTCTGTAAGACAGTGGTTGAAACGTGTGTGAGAGAGGAGTTGTCAGTCCACCAAACTGCTCTCTTCTGAACAGCATCAGCAATTTTAGAGAAATTTTAGGTGCATAATTCCAAATATAAGAGTAGTATTTCAAGGTTGGACAGATTTGGGATTTGTACAGAGTAAGTAATTGGACAGATGAAAAGTAATGTCTTGATTGAAAAGAATACCAAATATTTTAAAAGCCAGGATGCAATAGAAGGGATGTGATTATGTCAGAAAGGGTTAGGATAAAGTCAATCCTAGAAGAGGGATCTGGTCTTAATCATTATCAAAAGTAAGGGAATAAGGACTAAGATCTTTTTTGTGTGTGTAAAATAACAAGAAGAAAACAAAAAAAAAAACCCGTTTTGGAAGCGTTGAAGGGACAGTTATTATTACTCCATTGAAAGATGACTGTGGGATTCAGTGTTTAGGGTACTAATTGCAGATGATCTTGAAGCTTATGATGATTGAGCACTGCAGAATGAGTAGAAGGAATGGATAGGCTGTCATTAGCCAAAATGTGGACAGGGTTTGTGGTCAGTGAGAGATGGTTGTTTATATTTACGAGGCAGAAGACATGAAAAAAGATTCCTGAGGACTATCTGCATTAGTCATAGAAAGTTTGTTTGGTTAGGAACAGTGCTTACACTTTATCAAGTGTAAGCACTGTTTTCTTAAACTTGGATAAAGGATTAAACAAGAATATAATTTTTTGGCAAGTATAATTTATCTGCATTAGTCAAAAAATCTGAAGAGAGAACACCTTTCACCATTATGCACTGAATAATCAAAGAGAAACCTGGCAGTCTAATTATACCTATGTAATTAGACCTATGAAGAAGCTATACTATAAGATGGCATTTTGCCGAGAGGCCCTTGATGCCAAAACTTATCATTTGCATTAGAAATGCATTGAGTATAACAGCACAAGTTTCTCCATGCCATTCCATGCCACAAGTCCAGAGGTAAATGATGTAGGCAAGGTGATCTACTGTGGATCTTGATTGGGGAAATCCATGTTGGTGGTCACTGATTAGTTGATATTTCTTCAGATGTTGAAGAAGTTGACTGTTGATGATGATGATCGCCATTATTTTAGATAATACTGCGGTGAGAGCAATATGGCAATAGTTTGTCAGTAAACACTTATCTGCCTCACCTTATTTTTTTGCTGGATGTGTGCTTGCATTTATGTTTGTAGAGTGTACACAAGAGCAAAGAATAGTGTAGAGATGATAAAAAACAGATGTTAGTTCAGGAGGACATCTCTTGAGTGCAACTGGTGAGATGCCATCAAGATTAGAAACCTTTTTGGTATCTGGGTTCATGATTCTTTTGATGTCTTTCTGACAGAAGGCTACAGGAGGCAAGCGATGCAATGTTCCAAGCAAAAGGAGGTGATTTGCCTTGGTTATCTCTGCAGGAGTTGGTGATGCTAGGAGGGTTATTTTTAGGTCATGCTGCAATACTTCTATCTTGTTGAGAGAGGTTAGGAACATGGGTGGTTAGAAGTTGCATCCAACAGCTTTTGTGAAGGACCATGAGACATGATAGCCATTGCTACAGGCAGCAAGAGAAGGGGTATTGGCATAGTAATGTTTTGATTGAAAACACATGGGAAGTTAAGGGTATGGGCATGGCAGATGTGAAGTAAGATGGAAGCACAGGATGCAAGAGGACAAGCACAGCAAATGGAAAAGGACAGCACAGCCATAGAATGGGAGCAAAGAAAATAAAGTAGACAAGCTTAGACCTGAGAATGGACTCTAAAGTGATGAGTCAGTTTAATGGCATGGCTGTGAAATGTACAAAGGTAACAGCTACATATGACTCCCTAGCTTACCTTGGGAGTGAGGCTAACCACAAGGAGAACTTGAGTGGAAAAAAGTGAAATGTAGTGTGAGTGGAAAAAAAGTGAAACAGGGTATTAGAATTCTTCAGTGTAAAGAATCGCCTCAGAAATAGTTGTGTAAGAATATTTTCCCAAGAATTCACAAAAGCCAGTGAACTGTGGAGAAAGTCTGAAGTTCTGATAGAAGGTAAATGGCCTTAAAATGAAGGAAATGTCATCAGCTTGGCTGTAATTCAGGTCTTTTTAGAGAATTGGAGGTTTATGCATGAATAGACACACTCAAGAAATATAAATTCCTTCAACCTACCACACTAAATATAGTTTAGTGAGATTTCTTGGTGTATTCTATGTGTTAAGTGAGATAAGCTGATATGCTTTTATATTAAGAAGCAAGGGTGAAGTGTGTTCATTGTGAACTGAAAAAATTGAATTCTGGGCCAAGTTAAGGATTCTAGGTTTTTTTAATGTTGAGATCTGAAGCTACCAGTAATTTGAGTTATGTTTAAGGTTTGAGCTCTGCTGACTTAATGATTATATATAATTCTATTTGTGTTTGTGAATACTAAAATTTAATTATTAGAGTTCATTAATGCATATGGTAGACATTATTTGTTATTTGTTAAGCTAATTGATGCATGTGTGTTAAATGGGTGTTAATTATTCTTGTGTCATTCTTGAGGTCTGAACACCTTTATGTGCTACTTATTAAAAGAAATCATCTTACTATATAATCAGGAGATGAATCTGTTCTCTCTCTTTCTCACATACACAGAGAGAGAGAGAGAGAAACAGAGTTTACAACCTCTGGATTGTAGCATCTTCACTGGTTGGGAAGTTGGATTGCAGAAAATCGAGCTTCAATAATAAGAAGTCAGAGGTCAGATTGATTTTCAGAATTAGAAGAACATTAAAGACAGTAGAATAGATGATATATATAATGAGAACAGGAGATTTTAAGCCACAGATCAAAAGTCAAAAAAAAAAAAAAAAAGAGAAGAGATTTAAGATTGTCTGGCAAGGAATATTGGATCTCACATACACAAAAGAGCACAGGTGCACCACCACCATAACAGAAGGGATCATACAGGATGTAGCTTAAGCATATTCAGATGAACTGTGGTATTGTAGCAGTAATTTGGGATTGGTCTGCAGGTGATGATGAATATTTAGGTTAGAGTTTATATTACAAATGTTGAAGTGAATGGGGAAAGTTTCTTTTTATGTATGCATTTTTTTATTTATTTTTTCTAGTTTTTAATTTTTAAAATTTTGAGAGGGATTTTTTAAAAATTTTTAACTGCAGTGAAACTATTTAAGACAGATTGAGGTAGATATTAAGGGCATTTCACATCAGTTGACTATTTCTGTTTATATATATATATATATATATATTGAAGTTACAAAACATATAGCACATTAATTCTGTGTATATATGAGTGGCTAAAAAAGAGAGAGAGAGAGCACAGCCAGAAGATGTATTCCTCCTCAGAGACTATAACACGATGAAGGCTGTTTCCAGAGTACAGGGATAGATATGAAATTAAATTGTGAATGGATCTTGAGTAAGAGCTGCATACATTTTAACAAGTTTAGAGGAAAGTGGAAGAATGCTGAAAATCATTTCAATACAACAATGCTAGAGAAGTGTACTTCTAAAAGAAGCATAAATCAGGGCAAAAAATGTCTGAGAGAAAGTGACACTGGAGTGGGTTCAAAAGAGAGAGTAGTCATCTCTTAAGGACCACAACCCAAAATGTGAAAAGAGTATTCCAGATATGGACATGTTCAAGTTTGGATAAGGTTAGAAGTTGTTTAGATGAGAAGGTTAAGCATATTAATGACCCTACACATGGGATTGATATGTGGTGGGGCTTTAGAATGTGTTGCCTTAAACTTGTTCTCTCTCATTCCTCCAAACTCACAAAAGAAATTACAGTGATGGATCCTAAGGTGGCTGAAAAATTTCAGACAAATCCATAAGTACCCTGAGTATTTCAAAGTAAGTTTTCCTATGGTTTTATATCAGTTGTGAACAATCACCTATACACAATGTCTGGAATCAAACTATGCCTATCGTGCAAAGCAAAGATGGTTATAGTGAAGTCCAGTGTTGACAGAACACTTTGAATCTCACTACTGTAAACAGATAATTTGAATCTTTGAAGTGCCATAGCTGTAGGCTTCAATATTGGAAGGGGAGGGAAGAGTCGTGTGATTGCTGTTGTCAGCGTACACATGCTAGTTGTCAAAGATCGATGAATTAGTGTATTTGTCTATCTTCTATGCTTCTTTGGTCAGACATTTCTTCAACGTTGGCAAGTGCATTGACAGTCTAGAACAGCGCCTTACTGCTCTTGATGCAACTTTCTCTCACGAGAAGGAATCATTTAAAAGGAAGCTTGAAGTGATGCACAATCAGCACCTTGATGATATACTTGCTGATGAAAATACCAGCAAATCTGTCACCTCGTTGTACCAACAGATTGAGACAGAAAATAAAAATATAATGCTGTCTTCTTTAGCTTTCCAGAAGCAGACATGAACATTAAAAGATAACATCAGAAAGCTTGCTGAAAAAATGTAACTTCAGTCCCAGAAAATTTTCAGGTGCGCCACTTTGGGCCCATAAATACATGTTGAGATGCATTATGAACTAGACAAAAACATGTGGAAAATTACTAGACTTCTGATGCCTGATAAAAGCCAACAAACAGATCCAAATTCCAAATGGCCATGTTCAAAGGCACACCCTTCCTACATCATATGTATGAGTCCATTTGGATTTTACCTTGAAATATTGACCATTAATTATAAAAAAAAATGCAAATATGAAAATCTGACATTACTAAGAGTCACCATAGAAACCAGAATTCAAGCATTGCACAGGAAATGTGTTTGGCCTGTATGGTCAATAGTAATCTTTTCAAAACCTTCAAAATCTACCTCACAGATATATGTGGTCTCTGTTCCAACATCAGTAACATTCATTTTCATCTTCATTCTTCAAAACCACCTGCTTTTTCTGACAACCTCAAATGATAACTTCTTCAACTACCGCTCGTCTTGGATTTTCCTTTTTTTGTGTGCATGTCTATGTGGTACCTATACACATGAGAGATCAAAGAATCTCTAATATGCACATCAGTTTTCCATGTGGGGTAGTACAGGTGAGGATTGAGGAAGAAGTTTGTTGACATTTTTTTTTGTAAGAGTTGTAGGTTGTAGTTATTTGGAAATATTTCATGAAGAATGTTCCAGTGGACTTCTGTTTTTTACTAGTGACCCTTCTAAGTACATTATGAATGTCATTTGTCCTCTAGGTAATTCAGATTACTATCTGGCACTGATTCCTCCCCCCCTCCCATGTAGTTAAATGCACAAAGTCACTCTCATTGACATTTTGTATGGTATTATAAAAATGTCAAGTGGAATGAACTTCAGCCTCATTACCTTTTACCTTGGTTGGAATATCACTTCTGGCTTTCCAACTCAAACATATATGTATTAAGTATATGTCACTAAAGTAATTGTTATTGGTATGGAAACATTTATTCCCCATTTCACTTTTAAAATTCCCATAATTCTCCAAGGCTATAAATTTTGAATCAAGCATACTATAACTGACTCTCATCCAAAACTTCATTTTCCCTTACTGCTTCTTATACCCATTTACCTTAACTATCAACATTTCAAAATTGAATTTGAAAGAGCTAAAAGCAGGAAGCTTGCTTTTCGAACAAATGGCAGCAGTTAATGCCTTCTGGCTTGGCAAACCTATCAGCTGTAATTTCTTTTCAACATTGCTCAGACCCTTATGCTCACTTAGAAAGTTCTGTTGCAACATCACCCAAAGAAAAAGCCAATTTTTTGCTTTCTTACTTTTCCTCGGATTCTTGCATAGTCAACCATTCCAAACACTTAAACTCAGTTCCCCATGTGACCTTCTGCCAGAAAAATAATCTGAATAATCTTTCCTGCAGTCTGGAAATTATTCTATGTACAATGCAATCCATTCCTAACAACAAAAAAAGATGACCAATCTTTACCATCAAACTACTGCTGCCCAATTTCTTTCACATCAGTTCTGTCTAAAGTAATGGGAGGAACTATCAACACTCAACTCCTACACTGCATTGATGACACTCGGGTAATAAATGATTGCTTCCATTATGGATTCTGCCACTGTTGAGCAACAGGGTATCTGCATACATGTCACCAGTCTTTGGACAGATACAGTGGGAAAAGCTTGGTGAATCTCAAGTGGTTGCTCTTAATATCGCTGAAGCATTTGGTTGCATTTGGTACAAAAGCTTATTAAGTAAGCTCACATCATTTGAACTTCCTCTGACTTATACAACAGAGTTAACCAGATTTTTTGCCTGAATGTGTACTATGCATGATGGTAGATTGTTCCTTATTTTCTGTGTAACTATTGCTGGAGTTCTACAAGGCTTTTTCTCTAATCTTTTCTCAACATTCTGTATGTCAGTGATCTCCTCCATTGGACTACCAATTCAATACACATACTTTTCATTTGAAAAGCATTGCACTACACATCCGTCTAGATAAAGATCAACCTCTATTAACTTGAATTTTGATCTCTAAACCATTCTTCAGTGGAGTCTGTCACTTTGAATGCCAGCAAATCACTGTTCTGCTATATTTCCCCCCCCCCACACACACAAATAAAATAAATAAATAAAAATATACTGCAAGCAAAAGTAAGAATGGATTTCAAAGAACAATTCTGCTGAATTGTTCTTTGAAATATCAATGACATATCAACTCTCCAGATGATATGTGGGTGGCTCATACAGAAGTGATTGTTCATCTAATGAGCAGCCATTTTGCTAAAAGCTATCAGCCTGGTATATGTAACATTGAACTCTTCACCCTATGAGGAAACTCGTGGAGAAAGTAATAAAACTGTTTCATAAACTGAACAAGAATTCTGCAATAGGAACGGATGGGATATCAGCACGGATTCTAAAAGAGTGTTCAGCTGAACTGGCTATTCCCTTGAGCAGGCTTTATAATTTGGGTCTCTGAACAGATTCCACAGGAGTAGAAAGAATGTATGGTAATCCCATTGCACAAGAGTGGTGCAAAGACCGATGTATTCACCTATCGACCAATCAGTATCTCAGGAGCGGTAGTGAAGATTTCAGAAAAATTTATTAGGGCTCGCATTCAGAAATGGGTTAACAGTAAATCTCTACTTTGCAATGAAGAGCATGGATTTACTAAGGGAAGGTCATGTTTTTGCAACTAGCTCACATTCAGTCCATTGAACTAGACAAGGGGAATGGATACACCATAATACCTTTGAATTTTGCTAAGGCTTCTGACAGAATGCAGCATGGAACACTGTTGCATAAATTGGAGAATATGGGTTTGGATTATAAAATATTAGTGTGGATAAGAGGATGGCTGACTGATAGCTATCAAAAAGTAGTATGTGGGGAATGTGAGTCTGCAAGATTTAACTAGTGGTGTACCACATGGATCAGTCCTTGGTCCATGTGGTACACCACTAACGTATATATTTGTTATTCAAATATATACGTTAATGACATTGGGAAGGATTTGACATGTGACATACATCTATTTGCTGATGATGCAGAGATAGGTAGTGTAATCAGGAGTGCTGCTGATATGCAGTACTTGCAGAATGATTTGAATAGCCTGGAATTGCCATGTGAAAATGGCTGTCATTTCGATGTTCATAAATTTAAAACCATTCACTTTGGTGTGATTGGATATCCAATGTTGTATTGTATTGGTGAGATTATGCTTGAAGAAACTGATGAGACTAGGAAAATATTGGAGTTTTAGTAGACAGTTGAAGTTCAAGGGTCATATAGCAAAAATTGTAAATGCAATTCAGAGAATAATGGCAATGCTGAAATGAACATTGACATGTAAAGATAAGGAAGTCATTTTGCCCTTTTACAAGGCCTTGATAAAATTTCACTTGGACTATTGCATTCAGGTCTGGTCCCATGGTGATTCTGATACAGTGGGAGAGTGCAAAGGAGTGTCAAAAATTATATCAGGATTGTAGAATATAGGTCTCCCTCGATGAGTCCCTGACTCCCTGGAGGTCTCTCTTAATAATAATAATAATATCCCAGTTCTGCGGTGTTAGATTTCTGATGAATGCATACCACACTTGGTGTAGGATTAAACCTTGGGTTTTGTTATATTGAGATTTTCTTTAAATTTCTTATTAAACAGTTATGATCAATATGCAACATTTCTGATTTTTTTACAATACTTCTTGGTGGCCTGTATTTATTGTGTGGAAGACTAATCTTGATCTGTGTTTTCTTTTTTTCTCAATGTCCTTTACATGTTCAAGCATGCATATATCTCCAGACCATTCCATCTGGCCTATGTAGAAAATGTGACAAGAGTACTGAATTTTGTACACTCCTGATTTCTTTATTTAAGGATGTGGAGGTTTTTTGGCGGATGTAAAACCTTGAAATCTTATATATTGGAAAAGAAGCCACTTTACGAGGTAGTATCAAAAGGTTTCGAGACTAGCTCTGTTTACGAGAAATTACTTTATTTATCTATGTTTACACACTTCAAAATAGTCCCCTTGCATAGCAATACAGTGCTCCCAGCGTTCCTGCCACTTCTGGAATGTGTCCTGGAAGTCTTCTTTTCGAAGCTTGTCAAGCACCTTCTGCAATTTGTGCTGGATCTCTGCAATGGTGTCAAAATGGCGACCTTTGAGCTGGATCTTCATCTTTGGGAAGAGGACAAAGTCTGCAGGAGCCAAATCTGGTGAGTAGGGTGGGTGCGGAAGTGAGATCATGTTGTTTCTGGCGAGAAACTCGTGTGAGGAGAGCTCAGTGACAGGGTACATTGTCATCGTGGAGCATCCAGTTTTTTGCGCGCCACAGATCTGATCGCTTTTGCCAAATGTCCTCCTTCAGATGCCTTAAAACCTGGCAGTAGAACTCGCTATTGAAGGTCTAGCCCCTTGGGATGAATTCTCGTTGCACAATGCCGCAAATGTCAAAAAAGACGATGAGCATGCACTTGGTCGAACTGCACACCTGCCTCGCTTTTTTAGGTCATGGAGATGATGGGCTCTTCCGCTGTGAAGACTGTTGCTTCGTCTCAGGGTCATACCTGTAGTTTCATCACCAGTAATGATCCTCGACATAAAGGACGGGTCATTCACAGCATGCAGACTTCGACACGGTGTTCCTCCTGCTCCTGGGGACGAACTTGACAGCAATACAGTGCATATTCAAATCACACGTGAGGATTGCCTAGACTGTTCCGTATGACACACCGACAATGGCAGCACTGTTGTGGAGTGTTCTCCGATGATTCTCATGCATAATTGCTGAATGGTTTCAACATTTTTGGGGGGTTGAGCTCGTTGAAGGTCTTCCTGATCTCTCGTCATCTTCCAGTGATATTCTTCTGCTCTTGAAGCGCACGTGCCACTCGAAACACATTGAACGACTCATTGCAGCATCGCCATAAACTTGCTGAATCATGTCAAACGTCTCTGTGGCAGATTTTCCCAGTTTTATGCAGAATTTCATGTTTGCTCTTGGTTCTAACTTGCTGTCCATGATGACATCGCAGATGTGGTAATGCACGTGGTCAGAATAGCACCAGTCGCACAGCTCCTGATGTACACAGGACGATGTCTTTTGGTACACTGACTTATGAAGGTCGGTGCTCCCCGTGACTGTTCATGCAGCCTTGTGCTGCCATCTGTTGGCGTGTTACAAAACTAGTCTCGAAACTTTCTGATACCACCTCGTAGTGTTGTAATCAAAAAGCAATGTTACAACTTTGTCTATAACATTCTTGATGTAAGGTAATGTAATTGCATTTTTGAAATCTTGTTTATTTGAAGAAACTGTTGGAGGTGTATCAAGAATTTTATTAATCATTTTCTGTTCCTACCCATTGAGGGAAAGAGTATGTCTAAGGTAACACAGTGCTTCATTCCTTTTTTCTGATGCACTGGAAAAGTTATAGGTTCTGCCCTGTAATGTTCATGCCTATTTTTTGTAATGAATGATGGTGTGAATTGGGATGCAAGAATCTTCCATTTGTAGTTGGTTTTCTGTATTCTGAAAAGATCTAACCCTTTTTTTTTTTTTCCTTCCTGGGATACTTCAAGAAAGGTGAAGGAGCAGTAATTTTATGTTATCTTCCAGTTCAGGAGTTAATTTTATGTTTGGGTGCAATCTGTTCAGATAATCTTTAAATCACTTGTAGTTTTCTCCTGATGAAGTAATGAAATTGTTGTCAAGTTTTTGTGTGTGTGTGTTTTGTGATATTTTTCAATAGCATTTTTTTGAAGTTTTCCATAAAGAGATTTGCTAGGGATGGGGACAAAGGGGGGGGGGGTGAATCCATGCCATGTTCTGTTTGTTTCCAGTATTTATCCTGAAATGTAAAGAAATTGTTTCTATGCAATGTTTGAATAGCCTAACTGTGTCTGGTGGAAAAATTTTCTAAAGAAGATCGACTGTGTTATCTCTAGAAACATTGGTGAACACTGACAATATCTAAACAAACTAGAACATCTGAAGGGTCTATATTTAAATCGTTACCCTAATAATAAAATGTAAGCTATTATTATTCACATATGATTCTGTCTTTCCTATGTGTGAGACTACCATTTTATTGAAAGGTATTTGAATAATAAGTGATATGCCTTTTTTTACTACTTGTATATGTAAAATATGACTTAAATGACATGTTTAATATGATATTTTAGTGCATTTTAATATGACAATTAATGCAGAAGTCCTGTATGGCAAATATAGTACTTCTGCATTAATTCAACTATGGCATCTCTCTGAATCGGGCTCTCACTGATTAGATCTCAAATAAGGTAGTGACCCTTTCTATAATGCATAGCAATATACACTTCTGAAAGGAAGTGTGCTTTGCTTTATGACATTCTAAGACACTTGATGTGAAGTTATCAGCCTCTATATACAGGTAGCCTAGTTGTGAAGATACTTCACATGAAACTTTGTTTGCTTACACTTGGATAAAGGATTTAACAAGAACATAATTTCTTAACAAGTTTAATTTATACTTTCATTTCATATTTTGTTTCTGTCTTATATACTACTTCTATAAGGATTTCCATAGACAGTGTTCTCCTGGCCACTATCATTTCCTCACATGAAGGCTGTAAAAACAAAAGTAGTAAAAACTGTAACTGTAAAAACAAAACAAAAGCTAACATCCATTATTGTTTAGATTAGAATGGTTAATCAAAATTTTACCCATCCTAATCTAAATAATAATGATGGCATAAAAATCCCAAGAATTTAGATTGCACATATTCAGCCCGCAACATAAGTTCTTTCAAGTTCTCCAGCAAATTCTTACTTTAGGATTCTAAAAAAACAATGATTTCTGCCCTTATTGGCCACCATCTATATTGTTTTGTTCTAATTTATCCGAGTAATTATGTGAGAGCTTGTTGTTCTCTATCTTAATATACCTCTTAATGATTTACAGTATAACCAAATATCAGGACTCTAGCTTTGATGTATTAAGTTTTTTTTTCCTCACCAGAGGTCATGCCATTAGTGTTAACAGTTGACCAAATTAGTATGACTTTAGCATAGTATGTTGATTGTGAGATAACTTGTTTCTTTGTATATATGTGTGTATACTCCAGATGATGACCTTGATATGAAAGTCGAAATGTCAGGCGATTATTTTTATTTTGGTTTATATTAAAGTTTTACCGTAACATGGGAATTGTTATCAATATTTTTTTAATAATGATTCTGATCACTGTGTAATTATGAAAGAAAGGATAGCTGGAATTATAGTAACAATAGGAGTTTAAACTTAGATGACATAGTTTGCTATTATTCTTAGCCTGCACTTATTTGCTAAAATATGTGCTCTGAAAAAATGATATTTTGTATAAGTTAAAGAATAGCAAGTGAAAACTGCTTCGATTTTTTATTTTTATTTATTTATATTTTTGGACACTGCACTCATGTCTAACACTTCTGTCAGCGGCATTCTGTCATCTAAACTGCAATGTAGTGTCCATGTCCATCTTCTACAGTTAAAAATACTAAACCAAGCATAACTTCAAATATGAGTTGCAATTTAAAAAAAAAAAAAGTTAAGCAAAATTTCAGTTATGCTTATGAGCTTCATCCTCCAAATTTGAAATATTTTTACATGAAATTTTTGAATTAGAAATATCAAGTTAGTAGCACATATTAACTTGAACATTTGCTGGTATGATTTGTAAAATGTTAATGAGGGTATAAAGTATAGGATAATAAGTTTTTATATCAATATTTTAAGTAATTTTAAATTTATTGGTAAGTATGTGTGTGTATATATATATATATATATTTTATTTATTATTTTTTTTATTTTTGTATAACTAGCTCTGAGGAAGGAAAAGAAGACTTAATAGGTGATATTGCTACATATTTACAATCTGAATTGCTTTGGGAACTAGGATATTCTGTTCAACCATTAGATGCAAAAAAAATGTAAGTAAAAAGTTTTTTTAATATTTTCTTCTCCTAAGCTCTCTCTAGTTTAGTTTCCATTGCCTTAGAAATTTTTTGTGGTTGTAGACCTCTCCCATCTCCATTTTTCTCTGAAGGCTTTCTGACATCAATATTCAATTCTTTCTGCCTTCTCTGGTCACCCAAGCATTCATCCTACTTTGTATGATGACCACTAGATGATAGTTTTTGTTCACCTACTGCTTTTTTTGTTCATTTACTGCTTCATTGTGTAACTTATTGCACATTTTCTTGCTCTCTTTTATAATCTTAACAAATCATATACATGGGGATTCAGATCAGATATGATACAAGATCATGTAGGATCTTGTATCATATCTAATACTGTAGCATAAAGTTCTTCAGCTTTGTAATTTTTTGTGGATGTATGTATTAATTTTTTAAACTGATATTATCCTTTCTCACTTCCAGTCTGGTTCATATAGGACATACTCTGATACTGCATTGAATAATTTTGTTGAGATAGTGTCTCAACTATTTTAAACAACTCACTACATTGATTCTTCTTATTCTCCTCACGCTTATGGCAGTTTGCTTTCAAAACACTTATGCAAGCCTGCTCTCCAGTTATGTTCTCCTTCCATAAATTTGTCATCCTACAAAAGTGCATACATTTCTCTCATGCTGTAGTGGTGTACAAAATCGGGCATGTTGAAATCACCTGCCATTGTTTTATGCATTGGTGCCATGACATACAATACAACATACAATGAAACAAAAATAGACAGTTAACCACACAGTTAAATACACAACACTTATAATCAGAGGCGGATCGTGCATAGGCACTGCAGAACTGCAGCATCCCCAATTTTTCTCGATACATAAATATATTTATTAATTTATTTATATTTGTTTGTAATATTTAATTTTATCATCAACAATCCTATATGGGGTGCTTAAGGGTCAAAGCTGAGTGAGAGGAGATCACATAGCCTTTAAAGGAATGCAGAGAACCGACCAGGGCTTCTGACCTAATGTCCAATCCTCATCTTCTCGTGGTGCACCCTGTTGGGTATCTACCTGGATACTGAACGAATGAGGATGGGCTGGCAATTTGGGATTTAGCCGACCAAATTGTATTCTTATTGGTTAAACCAAAATAAAAAATGATGGTACAACATGACAAAATTTCATGCCGGCTGGGGCAGCTGGCATGGCTCCCGTTGTCAGTTACTGGAACAAATCTGAAAAGATTTGTTCCAGTAACTGACTTTTCGCTGTTCACCCTGGTTCCCTGGCAAAAACAACAGGGGGCCTTGTTGATCTATACTTCTTTCCATACTAAATCGTGTTGTTCTTAATAACACGATTTAGTATGGAAAGTATGCTTGGTATCACAAGACTGGATCACAAAAGGAATACATGGATAAGAAACCAAACGAAAGTCTCTAACATCATAGGAAGAGTGAAACATCTGAAGTCGCAATGGGCTGGGCATATTGCTCAAAGACAAGATTAACAATGGACAAAAGAAGTACTGGATTGGATTCCACATGAGGAAAACAACCACGACGCCAACCTAAATCACAGTGGATTGATAATATCATCAGATTAGCAGGAGTGACATGGGAAAGGAGAGCCATGGACAGACAGTTTTGGAGTAATCTTGGAAAAGCCTTCATCCAGCAGTAGATCAACAATGACTGAGAATGATGATGATATATATATATATATATATATATATACACACCTTGGGAAACCTACAGTACTAATCTTTTATGGATGGAAGCCACAACAAGAGGATAATTTCATATATTTTCTCCCAGGTATCAAAGGGCATCTGCAGTATAATTTCAAATTGGAATAAAGGCACAAGCAAACATAACTAAAGATTAAACAATGTGAATGTGAAAACGTGAAGGTAAAAAACATGAATAATGTAGAGTAGCAGCAGAGTCAAATCTGTGCTACAGTCCTGTGTTAAAAAAATTAAATATTTTTAACACAGGACAGATTAGACGAGCATTGTTAAGGAAGGCATTAGGAAGATGTAGCAAATTTCAGTTCTTTCATGGACAGTGAATTTTCTTTGAATTCACTGTCCATGTTTCACAGCCATATGTTAATATAGGAAGAATATACTGGTTAAAAACTTTCAGATGTTTCACAGCCATATGTTAATATAGGAAGAATACACTGGTTAAAAACTTTTCTCTTCAGGCATAATGGTAGTTGGCTTTTGAATATTGATTGTAATTTTCCAAATGCTTTCCACCCAAGCATTGTGTGCCTTTTAATTTCGTCCATGATCTTTTGCTCCATTGATATTTGTTGTCATAAGTATATATAATAATCTACTTGTTTAATTTCCTCATTATTGATTTTTATTATTTCTGGTTGGACATAGCTGTTGAATATAACTTGGGTCTTCTTTAAGTTTGTCTTTAGGCCAGCTGTTTTGCTAGCAATTTGGAGTTCGTGGATACGAGTCTGTAATTCATCTGCAGTTGAAGTAAAGATAACTATGTCATCTACAAAGAGTAAATGCCTTAAATATCTTCCATTTATCTTCAGACCTTTCCCTTCCCAATCAAGAAGTTTGAATATTTCTTCTAGGCACATTGTGAATAATTTTGGAGATATTGTGTCACCTTGTCTTATACCTCTCTGTGTTTCCGCAGTAGAGATGTTCCCAATGAAATGAATTGCTGCTGTGGCATTGGTGTATGCTGATTTGATGGTCCTTATGTATGGCTCCTCCACTTGTTGGTTTCGTAATTGTACAAGTTTTAAGTGAATCAAAGGCTTTCTCATAGTAAGTTTTATTTTTCAATAAAAGTTTTAATTTTTCAATAAAACCAAGACATGGTAGTAATTGATATTCATTACACCGTTCAATAATCTACTGTACAACTTGAATATGGGCCATTATACTAAAGTCCCTTCGAAAGCCTGCCTGTTCTTTTGGTTGTTCTAGGTCTAGAGTCACACAAAGCCTATGAGTTACGACTTTTGTAAACACTTTGTAAACCACTGATAGGTCAGTAGTTCGTCAAGTTTTCTACCTCACCTTTTTTATGTATCAGAATTAGGGTAGCCTTCTTCCATGCTCTTGGTACATCATTTTTCTTCAGGCATAAAGTAAATAGTTTTGCGAAGAGTTTGTAGATTATTTCTCCACCTGTTTTTAGAAATTCAGCTACAACTCCATCCTCACCTGCAGCTTTCCCAATTTGCAAGCTTTGGATGCTCCACATAACTTCTTCTGGTAGACTCTGGGGTACTTCAGCTGTTTCGTAGTTGTATTCTTCTTCACCTAATTCATCATACTGATATAATATTGAGTAAAATTCTTCATAGACTACGGTTGTTTTCAATTGTTTGTTGTACAAATTTACAATTGAATTTTCTTATTTCGGGGTGCTTAAGGGTCAAAGCTGTATAACTGAGAGGAGACCTCCACATAGCCTTTAAAGGAATGCGGAGAACCGACCAGGGCTTCTGACCTAATGTCCAATCCTCACCTTCTCGTGGTGCACCCTGTTGGGTATCTTCTTGGATACTGAACGGACGAGGATGGGCTGGCAATTTGGGATTTAGCCGACCAAATTGTATTCTTATTGGTTAAACCAAAATATAGAATGATGGTACAACATGACAAAATTTCATTCCGGCTGGGGCGTCGCCCGGTTAAACAAGGCCCCCGTTGTTTTCGCCAGGGAACCAGGGCGAACAGCGAAAAGTCAGCTACTGGAACAAATCTGAAAATAAACCCCAACTCAACATCACCAGAGTTGAAGATCGGTACTATCAACGTAAGAAGCCTGAATGGCAAAGAAATGGAGCTAGCTGAGGAATTAGATAAGTACCAGATCGACATAATAGGGGTGACTGAAACAAAAAAGACCAAAACTGGTGAGATCTTTCTGAGCAATAAATACAAAATGTTATATTCAGGCAATGACAATCAAGGAAAAGAAGGAGTAGCCATAGTATTCAACACAAAATACGAGGCTAATCTTCTTGAATGGCAGTCAGTCTCAAGTAGAGTAATGTGGGCAAATATGAGAATGGGGAACTGGACAATGAGACTTATTTGTGCCTATGGTCCCACAGAAGGTTCTACTAAGGTAGAAGTGGAGGAATTTTTTGAGGCTTCAGAAAAAGCAACTGACACAATGAAAAATGAAAAGTTGGTCCTTGTTGGGGATCTAAATAGCAGAGTAGGAAATGATTGTGAGACATACAAAAATATTTTGGGAAAATTTGGAGAAAAGTGCAAAGCTAATAATAATGGCAAATATCTGTTGGATTTCTGCTCAGGACATGGACTGGTTATTACTAACACCATGTTCCAACATAAAAATGTGCACAAATTCACATGGAGAGAAGAGGCAAGGAATAAGAAAAGTCTCATTGACTATGTTATTGTTGATAGTGATGTTTTCTCCCTGGTGCAGGACACCAGAGTGTACAGAGGATTTGAAATTGGAAGTGATCACTATTTAGTCTTGAGCAGGATAAAATTGAATTTCATATTGAAAAGAATAACGTGTAAGAAAGTTTTAAAGCGAATAAAAGTCGAGCAGCTCTCAGATGTGAGCTGTAGACTAAAATACACAAAGATTATTGAAGAAAAAATGAAAGAGTTTGAGAACAGGAATCAAACCTTGGAGATTCAGTGGCAAACTCTGAAGAAAACATTGATTGATTCAGCCAGAGAGGCATGTGGTGAAGTTGTCTGTAAGGAAAAAAAAATCAGAACTCCCTGGTGGACACAGGAAGTTAAAGAGGCAGTGAAGGAAAAGAAGAAAGCATACCAAAAGTTCCTGTCAAATAAGTCAGCTTGTGCTCTTAGAGAATATAGAGACAAATGCAAGAATGCTAAACACTGTGTAAAACTAGCTAAACAAAAGTCATCGGAGGACTTTGGCAAGAATATAGAAAATAAATATCAAGAAGGTGGCAAAAT
Source organism: Typopeltis vanoorti (assembly GCF_054136105.1). NCBI lineage: Eukaryota > Metazoa > Arthropoda > Arachnida > Uropygi > Thelyphonidae > Typopeltis > Typopeltis vanoorti. The sequence continues at coordinate 28,850,847 of NC_143568.1, forward strand.
ATTCTGGAGGTTGTTGAAGAAGCTTAAGAATGGAGGAAAGAGTGCTATAAAAGAAATTAGAGATGATAAAGGTGACATGAAAACGGGAGAAAAAGATATCCTTGAAGTATGGAGTAATTACTTTGAAAAACTGCTAAATGAAACAAGCAGTGATGTCAGCACAGTGGTAAAAGACATTGACCAGGCATGCAGTCAGGAATACATATCCATACTTGAAGTAGAAAAAGCCATCAAAGGCTTGAAATGTGGAAAGGCAGCAGGAGTAGATGATATTCCACCAGAAATGCTGAAGTATGGTGGTATAAGAGTCTTACAGTGGCTGCACTGCATAGTTCAGAAAGCCTGGACAGAGGGACGAATTCCTGATGATTGGAATAGAGCTCTCATAGTACCCATATATAAAAAGGGAAATAAAACTGAATGTGAGAATTACAGAGGTATTTCCCTACTGAGTGTTCCTGGCAAGATCTATGCAAGTATACTTGAGAAATGGTTGAGAAGAATTGTGGAAGAAAAGCTTGGTGAAGAACAAGCTGGATTCAGGCAAAATAGAGGCTGTCAGGATCAGATCTTCACTTTACGACAAATAGTCGAGAAAGCATGGGAATATAACAAAGATCTGTATTTAAGTTTTGTCGATCTGGAAAAGGCATATGACAAGGTGCCAAGAGAGAAGCTATTCAATATGCTGCAGTTATATGGTGTCAATGGGGCATTATATCAAGCAATACTTAGTCTTTATTTGAGTTGTAAGTCAGCAGTTAGAATTGAAGGAAGTACAGGAAGATGGTTTAATGTTAAATCTGGTGTGAGACAAGGATGTACATTATCCCCTCTGTTATTCATTATCTATATGGATCACATTATGAAGGAAAGTGGTATTAAACATGATATCAAAATTGGAGATGTTAATGTCAGCTCTTTGCTTTATGCAGATGATGTTATACTTCTAAATAAATCCGCTACAAGTCTGCAAGATTCTCTGACTAAATTGAACAGCTGTTGTAATAGATATGGTATGAAGGTCAGCAATAAAAAGACAAAGACAATGAAAATAGACAGAATCATTGAAAATGTCAACTGTGTTGTGAATGGAGAACCTGTGGAACAAGTAAAATATTTCAGCTATTTAGGCACGATTTTTAGTGAAGATGGTAAAATAAATATAGAAATAGACAACAGAATCAGCAAAGCTGGTATGGTGGGAAGTCAATTGAATAAATTCATATGGAATAAGAGAGAAATTAGTCGGAAGACTAAATTAGCTGTATACAAGACAGTGTTCAAACCAGTTTTAACTTATGGATCCGAGAGCTGGGTCAGAAGTAAAACACTTGACCAAAGACTAGAGACCACAGATATGAGAGTCCTGAGAAAGATTATAGGCGTGAACAGATGGCATCAATGGCAGTATCATATTAAAAACGAGGATATTAGGAAAGAACTTGGCATTGTCAGCATCCAGGAATGCGTTAGCAGAGCTAATCTCAGGTGGTATGGTCACTTAAACAGAATGGGCGAGGAAAGATTAGCAAAACAAGTGTTCTCTGCCAGGTTGGCAGCAAAACGACCCAGAGGAAGACCAAGATATAGGTGGATTGATACGGTACAAAGTGCCTTAGACGATAGAAATATAAGATCTGATAATGTTGGAGTGATGACAAGTAACAGGCTGATTTGGAGGAAAATTGTAGATAGGAAATTAATAATGATGTAATTTTTTTTTTCATGTAGTACTATCATATCCTGTACACCCCTTGAGGGTACATGGCAGGAATTTGATGATGATGATGATGATGATGATTTTCTTATTTCTTCTTGATACGTTTTCTGATCTTTTGCACAATTCAGTATATTCAATTTTATTCTGTAGGTTAATTGATTGTTTCAATTCTCTTCATTTCTTCTGTTTTTCTTCAGAAAGTTTGTGTTGTTTCTGTTCTGTGGTGCCAGCTATTTCAAGTGAGCATTGTAAAAGGTTTTGGGTAATTTTTTGGATTTTGATGTAATTACTTTCTGATAGATCAGCATTGTCATCTATAATAAGATGTTTAAATCTATTGTTAAGTTCGTGTTGGAATATATCTTTTTTTAATGTTGAGTTTGTGTACATCTATACTTTGATCTTCGAAACATTTTTCTTCTTTCTTTTTGGGAGTTTATTTGGATTTTACTGCATATGATATGATGGTCACTTCCAATGTTGAAGGTATTTATAACAGATCAGCCTTGAAAGATGTTTTTCTTATTGCTGAGGATAAAGTCAGTTTCACTAGTTTTCTTGAAAAAGGAATTCCTGATATACAGGTTTTCTTTTTTTTTTTTTTTTTTTGCAAATTCTATTAACCTTGATCCTCTATCGTCTCTCATGCCATATCCAAAAATTTCCCATTGAGCTTTCATCTGAATGTTGTATACCAACTGTAGCATTAAAGTCTCCCATTACAATTCTGAAATGATGTTTTCCTTTATTGTAGAGTTGGGATAGATTATGATAGAAGGCTTCAATTTCTTCATCAGTATGACTAATTGTTGGTGTGCAACCTTGATCCTCTATCGTCTCTCATGCCATATCCAAAAATTTCCCATTGAGCTTTCATCTGAATGTTGTATACCAACTGTAGCATTAAAGTCTCCCATTACAATTCTGAAATGATGTTTTCCTTTATTGTAGAGTTGGGATAGATTATGATAGAAGGCTTCAATTTCTTCATCAGTATGACTAATTGTTGGTGTGCATAGACTTGAATGATCTTAAGAGTGTATCTTTTAAAGATTTGAATGACAATACTTGCTATTTGATCAGAAATGCTGTCAAATTCTGTTATGCTGTTCTTCAATTTTTTGTTGATCATGAATCCAACTCCGCTGATTCTTTTCTTATCTTGGCCTTTATAATATAGTATGTCTCTGTTTTTTAATTGAAGAATTTCTTCACCATTATGTCTAACTTCACACAGTTCAAGAATGTCCCATTTTAGTCGCTTTAGCTCTTCAGTTAGTTTAGTTAGCCATGCTTCACTACTCAGAGTCCTACAGTTTAACGTTCTAAGGTCTAGTTTCCAATGGCAGCATGATCTGGTTACCCCGGGATTCTTAGCACCTTCTGCCTTCATGTTTAACTGTCTGCTGCCGTAGGAAGTAACAATCCGGCCTCCGGGGAATGAGGGCCATTTTATTTCTGTCGGATTCATCTTGGAAGGTTAGGCCATAAATTCACCATGCTGGCCAAGTGTGGGTTGGTGAATGTCAATATTTTCACATGGGATTGCCAGTCCCAAAACCATTGGTCCATGGCTCTTTATTCAACATATTCAGAGCTGCCTTGATATCCAGCAGGTGGTAGTCAGGGTTTCCCTCCATCCACCACCTAGGGGATGTGCTCGGTAGCCCCGATATATATGTATATTATTTATGATATTTTACATAATCTGAAACTCTGTTATAGAAACCAAACATGGGAATTTTTCAAGTCATCCAGTCATATCAGGTCTCCAGTAAGCAGGGTGATAGCCTTCCACTGGATAATGAAATTTATTTTCCACCTAAGGTCATTTGTTTTTTGGATTGGAGTATTATATATTATATTATGCCTGCTTAAGTTTCAATTCTTAATAAATCATCTTGTCTTCTATAATAGAACAGTCCTTTGTATCTATATCAGTTATACCTTTTTATTTCTTTTTTACACAACTATTCTTCCCTGTCTTATATAATGTTCTTTTATTTACCATTGTTATACCTGTTGTTTTTTAAATAGTTTTCATTTACAATTTTGTGTATTAAAACTGTTAGAAAAACTCAATATGATTTATCACTACTACGTACAACTTTCTTAGTTGACCACATCTTAAACATATTACTTTTTCTCTGTGGCCTTGATGGTTATATTTGTTTTCTGATGTGTAGTATCTATATTTTCCACTGTAAATCATGATTCATATAATCGTAGAGGTTTCAAGGATAGATAATGTAACTAGTTAACCACTCCACTACATTTTTAATTTGTGGCTTTATGTTTATTATTTAGGGCAACATTTTGAGGCTTTCTCCATCTAGAGGAGGTACTTGTTAAAGGTTGTGCTGCTCAAGGAAAAACTCCTAAAAGTATTATTAAAATATGAAAAACTATATATGAACTTACTACTAAAAATATTCATTTCAGTATAATTTCAGGCTTGTATATTAAATCCATGTGTTAAGGCCTAAGTGCTAGGAGAAACTCATGTTAGGCTTAATTGAGTAAAACAGCACTGAGAAAGGATTAAAAACATTTAATTCTTCCAATACTTAGTCTCAGTCACTGAGACATTGTCAGGGAGTACAATATGAGAATTATAACACATATAAAGGCAACACAAGACTAAGTGAAACGTGATGAAAGACTAGAGTCCTAGCTAAGTGGGGTGCCCTCTGTGGGCACCTGTTTGGTGGCCTAGGACAGTGCTTCTCAAACTGTGGGCCGCAGCCCCCTTGGGGGCCATTAGTTTTGTTTAGGGGGCCGTGAAATAATGAAAACAAATTTAAAATGTTTTAAGACTAAGTGTGCCATGTCAAATGTGTATGTAAATGCTAAAAATGTAATATTTGCATTTGATTTTTGCAATATTCGCTGTGTATGTGTTGTATTGAATATAAATATTATAATAATATATGTCTGTATTACGATTTTTTTTCCAATGGGGGGAGGGCGTGAAATATTTAAATTTTTCCAAAGGGGCCTTTACATTCATAAGTTTGGGAAGCACTGGCCTAGGATATAAAACAGGATTGTGAAGTATTAGTGTTTTCTATCTTTTGGGAAGCTTAATACAACTGTATTTATTCAAATTATTATTAATTAATGCAACCATATTTATTCAAAATGCTTTTAAACTTCCCAAAATATGGGAAACACTAATACTTTGAGATCCCATTTTACATTTAACTGGAACAAGTTTCCTGCTTACCGTATCAAAAGAAATTGTCTGTTTTCGGGAGAAACTAGGAATTCTTCTTATAATTTTTATTTATACTCCAACTTAATTTCCTTTGAAAGAAATTCCATCTGTTAATTTTGGGAGAAATATTTGTTTCCCTCATAATGCTCATTTCCACTTTTTGACTTTAAAAATTGTCCTTTACTTTACACTATATTTCTTCCTGCATCTTCCAACTTCAGAATGTATTCTGTTTTAATCAACAGCTGTTATTTATTTTTTTATCTCTTGCTATACAGTATCAAACTTCATACAGGCACACTACTGGCCCACATGGTAAATCATACAGCAATGAAATGAAAATAAAATCGACGCTTGTGTAAACAAGGCTGTAGTTCTTCACTGATATGAAAACCTCATCAGAAAGTTCAGTATTTTCTTCTCAAGTCTTTTTTTTTTGAGAAGAAAATACTGAAATCAGGAATCTCTTGCTAGTTTATTATTCAGTTAAATTTTAATTAACATAGATATTATGGCTCACTCTGAAAATGAATTTTACCTAAAATTAACATTATGAAGTATTTGAATTTGCTCAAACTGTATAATTACACTAGCATTCATAACTTCATACTCTAGACCAGAGGTTTCTTAAGTATAGTGAGAAGTGTCATATTTAGTAAAATGTGATGAGTTTCATATGCACCCAGTGGTGGATTACCCATTAAGGCAATGAGACACATGCCTGGGGGCCTCAAGCTTTGGGGGGCCCCCAAGCCAAGACATTTTCCTATAGTGTTTTAAAATAGATTAATGTTTTAAGTAAACATCATAAAAATCTTGATTATTTTAAGTGAAACTTTTTTCAAAACAATTATTATTTCAATATGTATTTTGAACAGCGTGCACTATCTACGCTTTAAATAATGCCACAATACCAATGTCAGTGCTAGTTGACAAGCTTCATATTTTGTATTTTGAACAGCGCGCGCTATCTACGCTTAAATTAAACTGCATTACCAATGTCGGCACACGGTGCTGTTGACAGCTTCGAGGCCATGAAAACTGATTGCATTGCCAAGATAAGAAGTTTCGCCTGGTTGCTCCTTAACTTCATTTGTTATTGAAACGTGTAAGAGTGAGGTGTTTGTTTCAAAAATAACTTTTTAGTGTGACTTTTCGTGTTTTCATTATTTGAGTGTAGTGCAAGTAAAAAAAAAAAACTTTGTAAAATTGTAAAAAAAAACTGATAAAAAAATTTAAAAAAAATTAAAAAGTTTTATTATTTATCATCCTTTAACCCTTTAACAGGCAGAAAAATCCAGAAGTTCAAAAAATTCAAAAGTACAAAATTTCATTTATTTGCCACCTACCTTTTATTTATTTTTTATTCTTTTTTATTCTTGTTATTTTTTTTGAGGAGCCCCAACTATCCTTAATCTGCCACTGTTTGCACCTTTGTGTATATTGGTTTTGCAGGCTTTAAATGGTCAAGTTATTTTCAGAGGTGTTTGTGTCTAAGTGAGCACATTACTTGTATACCTTGTATTGACTTTGGCAGTGTATTTTTTTGTGCATGTTTGTGTAATAATGGCTTGTAACATATACACAAAATTTAATAAACTTTAACTGGTCAATATAGTTTCCAGTGGCTTTAGGCCAGATGTGATTATTTCTAGGTGCAAGTGATTCTGGAATTGACTTTTGCAGTGTTTCATTTGATTTTTGCATGTGCTTTTGTTTCTGGAGGGCGATACATTGGCTTCATTAGCTTTAAATGGTCAGGTTAGCCTTTGAGGGCTACTGACCAGAGATGTTTGTGTCTTGGTGTGTGTGTGTGTGTTGGCTTTACCGTCTTTAAATAGTCAGTTTAGCTTTTGAGGGCCACATGTGTTTGTTTCTAGGTGTGTGCATTTCTGGTATTGGCTTTTGCATTGTGTTTTAGTTATTTTTTTGTGTGCATTAAACTTAGTGCAATCAATCTATCACCTCTCTGGAAACAAAAATGCATGCAAAATTTATTCAGAAACATGTATGCTTAGAAATAACACTTCTGGCCTGCAGCCACAAAAGCTAACCTGTCCAATTCAAGTCAGTGAAGCCAATATACACAAAGGTGCAAAAGAAACACATATTTTATTAATAACACATTTTCTCATTACACATACAACCTCTGTAACCTCTGGTCTCAGAGTATGAAATTATGAATGCTAGTCATTATACAGTTCGAGTAAGTTAAATATCATTTCGTAAGGCTAATTTTAGTTTAAATTTAAATATTAAGTGAGTTTTGATGTTTATTTTAGTTAAAATTTAACAGACTGGCAAGAAATTTAACTGAATAAAAAATAATAATAATAATTGATGATTTTTCTCTCAGTTTTGATCTGCACTGTAATTGTAAATGATATTGATTTACGCGAACGTGCAGACCCACGCTTTACCATGTAGGCATTAGAAACTGAAATCCTACAGAATAGATTGGTTAAATCTTATGTCTGTAGATGTGTGTGTGTTCACAGGACCAGTTTGCCTTGTTCTGAGGGATGAAAAACCTGAGTTTCCGGGTGAAAAAACCCTCTGTATGAGGAGGTAGAGGTTCCTCACGTCATAGACTGGAATCAAACCCAGGTCTTTCTGACCAAAAGGCATCGTCTATATTGACTGAGCTACGGAGGCTCTGATTGTAAATCTAATACTTTTTAAATTACAAAAATAAACCTAAATTTAAGGTGTTTGAGTTTCATACCAATACTAAATTTGAGTTTGATAAACTTCTTCTTCCTCAACCTTTTGATTCTGTCCACTGCTGGACGAAGGTCTCCCCCATGATTTTCCAGATCACTCGGTTTTCTGCCTCTCCCATCCATCTCACGCCTGTAATTTGTTCCAGTTCATTCCTCCACCTTCTCGGTCTTCCTCTTTGTCTTGCTTCATGCATTGGTCTCCACTCTGTTGTTTTTCTAGTCCATCTCCCGGTCACTGCATCTGGCAATACGGCCAGCCCATCTCCACTTAGCCTCTTTAATGTATTTTACAATATCCATGACACCTGTTTGAGATCTTATACAGGTATTTGTTTTCCTATCTCTTAATGTTATTTTTAGCATACTTCTCTCCATGCGATGTTGGGTTGTTCTCAACTTTTTGTTTAGGGCTTCTGTTACAGTCCATGTTTCTCCTCTGTATATTAGAACAGGAAGTATGCACTGGTCGAAAGCTTTCCTTTTTAGACTCATAGGGATGTCACTTCTGAATGTCTCTCATTTTCCAATGAGCCATCCACCCAAGGTGAATTCTTCGTTCAATCTCTTTTCTTTGGCAATCCTCAAAGGATAACAATTGGCCCAAATATACATATGAAGTTCTATTTCATGGTTTTCAACTTTGACAGTTCTATGGTTTATGTATTTATTCATCATTATTTTTGTTTTTTTCTCTATTTATTTTTAATCCAATTACTCTGGAGGCTTCATTTAGCCTTTCTTCTGATCTTCAAGATTATCGGCTATTAGGACAATCTTCTTCTTCTTTCACTACGTGTATATCTGCTATTAGGACAATATCATCTGCGAATTTCAGATGATGCAGCCTTTCTCCATTTATGTTTATTCCTTTTATTTCCCAAGCAAGACTTCCTCTAGTGCATCTGTAAATAATTTGGGAGATATGGTGTCACCTTGCCAGATGCGTTTTTGTATTGGGAACTTTTCACTGTTGTTATGTAATTTAATTACAGAAGTTGCATTATTGTAAATATGTTTTAGTGTTTCAATATATGGTTTCTCAGTTCGCTGGGTTTCAAGTGCTTTTAGTGTTGCAGATGTTTTAACTGAATCAAATGCTTTTTGATTCAGTTAAAACATCTTTTTGATTCTGTATAGGCCAGACATAAGGGTTTATTGTATTCAATTGATTTTTCAGTGAGCCTGTCTTAATGTGTGAATATGGTTTAAAGTATTGTAATTCTTTCTAAATCTAGCTTGTTCACAGAATTGCATTCCTCTATTTTAGATTTTATTCTATTATTTATAATTTTTGTGAAGACTTTATACATGGTGGGAAGTAGGCTTATAGATCTGTAGTTTTTAATGTCTTCCTTATTGCCCTTTTTAAAAATTAATATCAGAAGTGAATTGTTCCAATTTTTAGAAATTTTTCTCTGTTTTAGGCATTTATTAAAGAGTTTAGTCAGCTGTTTGACAGGGCTTCCTCCCAGTTTTAAGAAGTCTACCATAATTCCATCTTCTCCTGGGGCCTTTCCATTCTTCATTTCCCGCAGTGCCATTTCCACTTCACCTTGTAAGATCTCAGAGACATCGTGTTCTTCCTCACTCAAGTTATCCATAAATGATTCTTGGATGTCTTTGTCTTCATAGAGTTCAGTATAAAATTCCTGAATTCTTTTGATTATTGCATCTCTATTTTTTTTTTATAAGTTCACCATTTTTCCCTCTTACAGCAGCTATTTCCTTTGTTCCAGCTGATATGTTCATCTTAGGATCTACATGTTACTGTTGTTTTCTATTGTTTCTTTAATTGTCCTAATATTATACGATCTAATTTCATGTTGTCATCCTTTTACGTATAGTTTTACAAATTTCTGCATGTTCTATTTTATTAGTGACATTCAAATCTCTTCTTTTCTTTATTCAGATCTAAGGTTTCCTGTCTTAATTTTCCTTCTCTTTGGTGCCTTTTTACACCTCCTATTTCTAGTGCACAATTCGAGATAGATTTTATTAAGATTCATTAGCATCATCGATGGTAGTATCGATGATGCTTCTATACTACCATTGTAGCTTCAATGGTTCAGTTTTGAGTGATTCTCTATAACAGCTTTTATTGTGGTAGAGGTTTTGTAGATTCACTAAATTGACTTTTTTCTTATGAGCTTATTCCGTTCCCATTTTTTGTTGATCCATACTTTTGCCTTACTAGTCTGTGGTCACTTCATGTATTAAATCTATTAAGCACTTCAGTATTATTTATTATATCTCTTCTGTTGGAGAGGATGAAGTCTGTTTCATTGTAAGTCTGTCCATTTGGGCTTCTACAAGTCCATTTTTTGGTTGATTTTCTTCTTGAAAAAGCTGTTCATAATAAAGAGGTTATTTTCTTCTGCGAATTCAATGTCTTTCTCCTCTTTCATTCTTCTGTCCAAATCCAAATTTACCAATGGAGTTCATCTCTTCTTCCAATCTTGGCATTAAAGTCATCCATTATAATTATGTAGAATTCTTTAGAATTATTTAATGTGGATTCTAATGTTTCATAGAATTCTTCTATCTCTTCATCTGGATGGTCCGTAGTTGGGGCATATATTTGTATAATTTTCAGTTGGTGTCTTTTATTTATGAAGAGACTTAGTTCAGCTATTCTTGATGTTATTTTATTAACAAACAGGACATTGTCCTTGAGTGTTTTATTTATTAGGAATCCTACACCACCAGTTGAATTTCTGTCACAGTAGGAGTATATGTCTATCTTTTAATCGCATGAAAGTTTCTTCTTTCCTTCTTATCTCTGAAAGGCCCACAACATCCCATTTTATATGGTCCAATTCCTTCATCAGTTCTTCCAATCTATCATCATCATCCCATAGAGATCTGCTTTTTCCTACTTTATTCATCATTTGCATTGTCCTCATGGGGAGATATTTGGCCTTATTTGATATTAATAAATATAATTAAACAGTTTGTTACAGGCCATACGATTTCTTTTAATACAAACCACTACTAAAAAAATGACCAACTACAAGAATTAATGTATTTGCATTTTGTGTTTAGTGAAATGTTTACTTATATAATAAAATTAAACTTATCCTTTTCTTTTTAATTATTCTAATTTTTCTAAATTGGTTGTTGCTAAAAATGTATATATACAGTAGAATCCTTATTGTGATCACGGATAATATTATCAATCGGCTATTGTTATCAAAATCAGTGGGTCCCAAAACACACCATTGAAAATGAATTAAAAATAATCCGTCTATTATAATCAAATTCCGGTTATTGTTATCAAAATCCTCAAATGTTTAGCCTTCTGGTTTTCAGAATTCTGAGAAATAAGGGTTAATCAGGAAAAAATTTGTCGAAATCTGACTTTTTTTTGTTAATCTTCCTTTAATGTTATACTTCCGTAAATCTTAAATCTTTCAGGCAAATGCAGGGGGTGGGGGATATAAATACAGTCTAATTGTGATTTTTGAAGTTTATTTTCGTGCTCTCTTTTAGTAAGTGAATTTGACTTCAACATAAAGCAACAAACTTCAAAAGGCATTATGAGTATGAGCAATTTATTCATGAACTACTATATTCAAACATAGGACAGACAATACTAGATAAGTTTTTTAAATAAATTTTATGTTGTTGCTTATTAAAAAGTTGTTTATAACAATAAATTGAAATAAACGATGCAATTTTTTTATATCCTTTGTTTAATGTTATCAGCTGGTTATTGTTATCGAAAAGCGACTGTCCCAAAGTGATCACAATAAGCAGCATCTACTGTATATATAAAAATACGATAATCTGATATCTTTAAATGGCAGATATCTTACAGTATATTCATGTATTGATCTTGTATAAACCTAGGCTACTTTAAAAGTAGCTCTTTAGATTATAGTAAGTGCCACTGATAGAGGGGCTTCTTTTTCAATCTGTATAAAGCTGGATATAGTAATAAATCATCCTTGCTGTGTGGTATGCATAAAATGAAATCTGCTAATAAACTGTCTGACCAAATTTTTCATTTAGTACGTGAATTATAAACTGTAATGTTTAATTGCACAGTGATTTTTTTCTTCTTCAAAGTAAAATATGCAATTACTCATTATATGTGATTATCGGGACAAACCTTATATGATCATATGCCATGGTACAAAGATGCATGTGTTGGCAGTATATCTTCCATTTGCATGTACATAGTGACTTGTTTAAATTATCTTCTTCAGTTTGCTGAATCTTTTAGGTTCTTTGCTATGTGTACCAAGCTATTCCATTCCTTTCTGTCTTGAGCTTTTCCATTCTGTTTTTGAATTCCAATCTCAGCTAGTTTTTTTTGGACATTATCCTCACAACGCATCCACAGTCTACCTCTAGGTTGCTTTCATCAAGCTTCATCTTGAATGCTTGTTTAGCTATTCTCACCTCACCATTCTTTCCGCATGTCCAAGCCATCTCAATCTCCATGCTCTAATTTTGTCAGCTAGAAGTGGAGATCTATAAAGTCATATAATTCTTGATTGTTTTCTTCTCCATTCATGTGTTATCTTTTACAGGTCCATAGACTTTTCTGAGGATTTTATTTTCAAAGATCTACAACACTTTTTGTGTCATGGTCTGTTATGCTCCAAGTTCCTGCTTCATATAGAACAATAGGTCTAATGATTGTCTTGTATATTTCTGTTTTAACTTTGCTTGATAGAGTTTTGGAAAATAGTGAATGATAAGATCTGCTGGCAGTATGTATTTTAGCTTTTATCTCGAGTAATCAATGTTCCAAGATATTTGACACACTAGTCACCCGCCAGCCTGATGGAACTATGGTTTTCTCAGTTTATAGAAAACCCACCCATACAGGCAGATACATTCACCAACAATTCCCCCCCCCTACACACACAACAATATGGAGTTATTAAGACACTACACAACAGGGTTAAAGTTATCTGTTTAAATGACAATGCCCTAACCACAGAACTAAACCACATCCTCAACACTTTCTCAGTCAATGGCTACCCCCCCCCCCCTCAAAAAAATATTGACACCAGTTAACCACAACCCCCCCCCTTCAAGACAAACATTATTTTAAATCCATCACCATTCCCTACATCTGAGGCACCTCGGAAAAAATTACCAAAATCCTAAAAAAACATAACTTGACCCCTTGTTACAGACCATATAAAAAATTGGCGGCCCTTATTCTCTCCACAAAAGACCAATCATCTCCCTTAGTGGACAGCTTACAGCTGCAAGGGACCTGGTGTATACCAGGTCCCTTGCAGCTGTAAGCTGTCCTACTTTGGCCATTTATTCAGAATACAAGGACTACATCCGTTTTCACCAGTACAGCCACTCTGGTCTTGCAGACCATGCTCTGGATACTCGCCACAAAATACAGTGGAAGAAAGCCACGGTAATACACCGTACTAAATTTGAAAGGCTATTCATGGCTCAGCCCTAAGAAACATGCCAAACCTCAACAAATTTGGTTGCATGAGACTGCTTCAAATTTGGGAGACTCGCATCAGAAGACCTTCAGCCCAGCAGCCGAGAATATGTACATAGCCCACTAGGGGGCACCATCAAGACTTTTAGGAGAAACAACAGCTTCCTGCTTCGTCTTCAGTTACTGTGTGTAGTGCCTGCGTGCATGTGTCTTTATTTTAAGCTCCTGTGAAAATGGCAACGTGACGTTGCCGAAATATTGGAATATAGATTAAAGTTTAATTTTAATTTATATCATATGTACATTGTAAATTCCTCATAAGCATAGTGCTGCTTATTATTAAATTTCTGGATGCAACCAAATGAATTAATCTTTCTCCATTAATATTTGTCTCTTCATGAAGGCTTTGGTTTCCAATAACTTTTTTATATATTTCTTCTTTTCCAGGTTTTGCATTGAAATCTCCTAATAAAATCATTATATCCTGTTGTGAAATTTTTTGAGGATTAGTTCCAGTTTTTCATAGAATTCATCTTTTATTTCCTCTTCTGAAGCTTCTATAGGTGCATATACATTAATAAAGGCTATCTTAAACCAATTTGATTGTACTCTTAGTTTGCTTACTCTTTCATTAAAAGCTTCAAATTCAATCAGCGATGAACACAGTTTTTTCCTAACGATTAAACCTGTTCCAAATTCCTGTTTATCAGAGTTGTTTCCACCATAAAATAGCAGAAGGTTCTCTTTCTTCAAATCATCTCCTCCTGTCCACCGTGTCTCTTGTTTTGCTACTATATCCATTTTATATTTATTTAATTCATGTACAATTTCTTGAATTGCTTGAGGCCATGCTGGTAGCAATACTACTGCCGGTATAGCTCACATGATCATTGGAATGCACACAAGTCTCCTCATCACAACAAGGTGGAGACACCATCGGAGGGGGGGGGGGACAGTCGAACTTGTTTAAATGATATATTAATAAATTTATGGCTTCAATAAAGAAATGTTTCATATCTTTTCATTTCTTGAAGGGAGGGAAAAATAAATGCAGACTTTACAGGAGGTACAAGTGGCTAAATGGCATACAATAAGTTTTTAAATTAACATCCATTTTCAGTGTAATAAACTTGCAACATTGAAATCAAAACATTCTCAGTATGAAAATAGTTGATGGTTTGTTTTATGTATCTTAAAAATTAAATAGATTTTGCTTGGTTGTTTTGCATTTTACTGCTCTTAGAAATGGTGTTAGAGCAGAAATTACATAATGAAATCAAGTATTTTATGTAACATGAGAAATGGATACAAACATTATTTAGTTGAGCTTTGTTGTAAGAAGCACGGGAATAAAAATAATACTTATATGAACAAAAAGTCATAACGATTTTAATTTACACATGTACACTTTTATAATGAGTGTACTATATGGATATAACATACAAATTTTTGTAACTCTGCAAACATTCCCAGTGGAATAGACAAAAATAAAAGGTGTGACAGCTTTTTTGACCACCTGCATTAGATTACGAGCTGGTTAATAACCTATCTTTGGGAACAATCCCCACTCTAACTACCTTTCCATTGTCTAGCCTCTGGCTCTTCTACCTCACTTTACCAAACACTGCTGTGACTGTAAAATCAGTTAAAATGAACCCTTCCATCAGAAACATGTCTACTAAAAGAAAGTTTCTCCCAGTTTGCAAAAAAATCAAACTTATTTATGAGTTAGAGTGTGGTGCAAAAAATATAGAAGTGGGTAAAAGTGTTTTTTTTCTCCCCTCAACACTATTGATATTGTGGAAGAATCAAGATATTGACATATTTGCACTGGAAAACAACTGAAACAAAAAAATGTTTAGAAAGTACAAGTTTACAAATGTTGATGAAGCATTGCTCGAGTGGTTCACTACAAAAAGAAGTGCTATATTGTCAATAGACATGCTGATGTTTAATATAGAATAGCATGTATGCCACAATAAATAACTTTTTTAATAATGCAGATTCCATCTTATGTAACATAAGACATCATCAGTACAACTATCAAACAGCAAAAGGAACTGAATTTAAAAAAAAAACAGTAGTGAGTACTCTTAAATTTGAATCCTTCTATGTATACAGTCACATGTTCATGGATCAAAAACAGTAGGCTGAAATTAGTTATGGATACCCACAGGTTACACTATATAAAAAAGTTCTGATCATCATAGGCTCAAGCAGAAAAATTTGCTAAGCAGTTTTAACACAATAATTTTGTATGTAACAGTGGTTAGCTGGATCTATTTAAAAACCGATATAACATAACATCATCATCATACGTGTCAAGGATTTAGGCCTAGCATGGCCTGTTCCGAGTCATCGTTGAATCGTTTAAGAGGACGTCCTGGTTTTCTTTTCCCTAATGGCTTGTACTTTAAGGCTTGTTTTGGTAATCTTTCTGTTTTCATTTTTGAATGTGTTCCATCCATTTATGTTTATATTTTTTAATTTTTTCTATTACTGGTTCTTGGTTTAATTCTTTCATAATATCTTCGTTTCTTTTGTGATCAAATAGGGTATACTTTGCAGTTTTTCTCATAAACTTCATTTCTGCTGTTGTTAATCTTTGTTTATCTTTTTGTTTTATTGTCTAGATTTCACTTCCATACATTAAGATCAGTAAGGCTAATGTATTGTATACTTTTAGCCTGGTTTGTTTTTGAACTAGGTTTGGTTTAAATATAGAGTTAATTACACCTGTTATTTTTAAATATTTTGCAATTTTTACGTTTATATCTTTTTCATTTTCATATGTGATCATACATCCTAGGTAGTTAAATGAATTTACCTGTTCTAAGATCTTGTTATCTATTACTATTTTAGTTCTTGCTGGATCTTGTCCTTTAAAGGCCATAGTTTTTGATTTTACCGTTGATATTATCATACCATAATCTTTGGCTATCTCATTTAGATCTAAAATAGCTTTCTGTAAGTTATCTTCAGAATTTGTAATTATTATTTGGTCTTCTGCAAAGAGGAGAGTGTTTAAGTTATGTAACATAACATTGTTTATGCAAAAATCAATGGAGAATCTTGATCTATAGATCTGATAATGGCAAATGAATGAATTTGATTGTTTTGGGGCAGAAATTAGGGAAGATTTCGATGACAAAGATATCTGTAATGCTGACAAAACAGTACTTTTTTATAATTTGACACCTCATACATTTAAATTCAAAGGGAAAAAATGTGTTGGTGTGTGTGGGAGGGGAGGGGAAATCAAAGACTTCCTTGATGGTGCCCATATGTACAAATATGATAGGAACTGAAAATTATTGAAAAATCATCAAAACCTCAGTGTTTCAAAAACATAAGAAAACTTTTTGTGGATTACACTATGAACAAAAAAGCTTGAATGACTTTGGATATTTTTGGCAGTACTTACATGATTGGAATATGTAGCTATTCAAAAAGAAGAAAAATGTAGTATTATAATTTTTGATAACTGTTGTTATGTCGTTGTTTTTTCTATATTATACCTTGTTCTACCTCTAAATAGCCTGCTTTCTAATCTACTGTTGTGCCCTTAAAATATTAATTCAGTACTATTTCCTTTTCGGATAATGGCAAAATTTATTTTTATGCTGTGCCAGCCAATATCCTATAACAGAAGAGACTCTTGTTCAGGGAAATAGTTCTAAATTCTAAAGGGATACACACAATTATTAATCTTACGCTAGTGCTGTGCAGATTCAGTTAGCAGTCGTGACCTGAATCTCACTTAAGCAATAATATCTAATTCCTTCCTGCCAAAAGGTTCTATTTCATAAGTGGTGGTTTGAATTCGTAATCAGGAATAAACTCAGGTATTGATCCGGTAGGTGTCGCACTGATATGATCGTCGGCTTGTCGAGAGCTCCTGAAAAGATCAGTAGTATTTTATGTTATCATTGGCAATTTTACTAGAATTTTACGTAGCATTGTTTGCTTTTCATATCTTAGTGTGTCTATGCGATTTTTGTGTGTTTTCTGTGTTATTTCAATTATTATTTTGAAGATACGATAGCATCCACATGGCACTGATTAAAAAAAAATGGCGGCCAGGTTGCCATGTTTGTTTAAGAATTTGAAAATAAAAGCGCATTGCATAAACTCTTATAAAAGAGTTTATGCAATGCGCTGTCTGCGAGATGTATGCTTTGCGGAGAGCGGTTGGAGTCTGTTAGATGGTGATAGTGGAGTGAATATGTGCAGAAAGTGTAAGGAGAATGAGGATCTAAAGCGTGTTTCGGGTGGCGAGAGTGATATCGTTAAAGAAAATGGCTTCAGAACATAGAAAATAATGATGTGATAAGAAATTGCGAGGTAGTACCAGATAGGTGTGAGAGCGACGTTGAAAGTGTAATTGAAGGTAAAAATACAGAACGAATGGATGATTTAAATGATAATGAAAATGGTGAGATAGATGCAAGTAGTGAGCTCGAACGTTTGAGCGGAGCGATACATAGAGCAAAGCGGCAGCTGGAGCGTATGCAAAAATGTGTACCGAATGTACCAACTAATAAACGGCAAAAGTCTGATACGAAAAATAAGAGAATGTTCGTAAATGTAAACAAAATGAAGGAGCGAGTGCTGTACGGAGATTCGTTATTAAGAAGTGTGATAGTTGAGAGTTTGACAAAATCATACCAACTGGGTGCGAACATTAAGGACGTCAGCAAGTCTATTAGATTGCAAAAACAGAGGGTGAAAGAAATGATAGTCGTGGCAGGAACAAATGATTTGAAAGAAGACAAAATGGAAATTTTAGAGGATGTGAGGGAATTACTAGAGGTAGCAAAAGAGAAGAGTGAGAGAGTTAGAATGGTGAGTATTTTGCCACGGTATGACAGTGAAGTGTTTAGAAGGAGGGCCATAATTGCCAATGACTTTATGTGCAGGTTATGCATGGAGAGTGGTGTGGAATTTGTGGATGTGTGGAGTGAGTTTGATGGGTGAAAGGATTTATATAAGATGGATGGTTTACATTTGAATGGATTTGGTGTACAGAGGCTTGAAAAAGTATTGATGAATGAAGTGGATGTACAGACTCAGGGAAACTAGATTTATTGGGGGGGGGGAGTAGATATGCAGACTTTGGGGAGGCAGTTGAGTGTATGAATGAGTATAATATGCCCGAGCGAGCACGAAGGACAACAAATCAGAATGGGATAGTTAGTATAAGGCATCAAAGTAGGGATGGGACTAACGAGCTTCTGCAATTCATGTACGCTAATGCCAGAAGTATTAGGAACAAGAAGGAGAAGTTTTTGGCCTTGGTTGGCACTTCCAGGCCACAGGTTGTTGGTATTAGTGAAACATGGCTGACAGAAGATGATAAAGCTAGTGGGATTGAATGTGATGGGTATAGCTTGTTCAGGAGTGACAAGGAGAATAAAAAGAGGGGAAGAGTGTTATTGATGATAGCTGATGAGTTGCAGCCAAGGAGTATAGAAGTTGAACTGCAAGATAGAGAAAAGAGCACATTTGAGGCTATTTGGTGTGAGTTAGAGGCTAGCAGAACAAAATATACAATTGGGTGCTGCTATAGACCAGGTGATGGAATAGATGGTGGGGATAGTATGCATAGGCAAATAGAAGAAATGAGTGGAAGGAGGGTAATTATTATGGGGGATTTCAATTATGGTAACATTGACTGGAAGGAGGAGAGGGCACATGAGAGGAGGGAATTGGATTTTATGCGGTTATTAAGGGACAACTATCTGTGACAGCATGTAATGGAAAATACTAGGGAGCGGAGAGTGCTTGACCTAGTAATCACATCCGAGAATGTGGCTGTAACGAACATGACCATGTTGCCACCAATTGGTGGGAGTGATCATAAGGTCACTATGGGAGGTGGCTAAAGGAGTGGAATTTACAATTAAGACAGGGTACATGTGGAATTACTGGGCTGGTAAGTATGAAAAGCTTAGGAGTGTGCTTGGTTCAGTGCCATGGCATGTAAAACTGCAAGGGCTGGATATTGATAGTGTATGGGAGGTGGTTAAGAAGTGTTTGCAGGAGGCAATGGTTGACTGTATACCAAGAGTCCAAATAATAAATCAAATAGGGGTTAAATGGATGAATAACACCATTAAGCATGAGCTGCAAAAAGAGAAACAATTGTGGAGGGAATTTAAGGAGAAAGGTGACCTGCAGGTGCAGGAATGGTATAAAGCTCAGGCCAGAACGGTAACAAGGGTGGTAAGAAAAGCAAAAGTGGATTATGAAAGAATATTGGCCATGTAGGCTAAAGAGAATCCCAAACAGTTTTTTTCAATATGTTGCAAGTAAAAGGAAAAATGTTCATGGCAGAATGATTTTAAAAAATGCTGAGGGTAGGGAGGTAACCAAATCAGTCGATATAGTGGAATTACTGAGTGAGCACTTTGCAAGAGTATATATCATCCAGGTAGTGACATTGCAGAAATGGAAGAACCAACAGCTTATACTGGAATTGTGATGAATGAAGTAGAGGTAAATAGTCTATTACAGAACCTCAATATCAATACATCTGTGGGATTGGATGGTATACCAGCTCGTGTTGTACGTTTAGTGGCTAAAGAATTGTCAGTGCCCTTGACCATTTTGTTTAATTTGAGCCTCAGATCTGGGTCAGTCCCAAGGAGGTGGAAAGAGGGGAAAATAGTTCCGCTGCATAAAGGTGGTTCCAAGGCTGCTGTTGAAAATTACCGGCCAATCAGCATAACAGGAATCGTTATCAAGGTCTTGGAGAAAATATTCAAGAAGAAAATACAAGATTGGACAGATGAAAATGGGATACTGTATCTCGGGGATAGCATGGTTTGGCAAAGGGTAGGTCATGCCTCAGTAACTTGCTCACATATTATAACATAGTGACGGCTGAACCGGATAAGGGTAATGGGTTTACATTGATTCTACTGGACCTTGCTAAGGCCTTTGACAGGATACCACATGGAATTCTAATCAGTAAAATGCAGCATATGGGGATGGAAATAGGATTGGTGAGATGGATAGGAGAGTGGTTGACGGAGAGATATCAGAGTGGTTTATTCAGGAGTAGAGTCCAAAAGACGGCTTCTGACTAGTGGTGTGCCACAACGATCTGTTCTTGGACCACTGCTGTTTAATTTGTTCATTAATGATATGGGAGAGGAACAGTTCATTTGTTCGCAGATGATGCAAAGTTGGGTAGGGCAATAGTGAATGCAGATAATGTCAAAATTTTGCAGGATGATTTGGATAGATTGGAGGTCTGGGCTAAGGAAAATGGATGTCAATTTAATGTGGCAAAATGTAAGGTTATACATTTTGAGGTGAAAAGATTAGCAGCAGTTTACTACATTGGTGGAACTGTACTCCAGGAAATTGATGAGGCGAGAGATTTAGGAGTGTTGGTGGATAAGGAATTGAAGTTTAGGGGCACATTGCAAAAGTGGCCAAATCAGCTCATCAAATCACTTGGTTGCTGAAGAATACTTGGACAAGCATGTTATTGTTCCTCTGTATCGAGCCTTGATAAGACCCCATCTCGACTACTGTGCCCAGATTTGGTCACCTAGGTTTCTTCTTGATGGGGAGGAGGTTGAGAGGATCCAGAGGCGAGTGACCAAGATGATAGCAGGTCTGTGGAATGAACCTTATGAGAACACGTTGAGGATTTGTGGATTGCAGAAATTGGTTGATAGGCGGAGGAGGGGAGATATGATTGAAACATTCAAATTACTGAAGGGTTTCTATAAGATTAATTCAGAAGATATTTTTGAGAACAGGGCTGGTGGTGGGAGGACTAGGGGGCATCCATGGAAGCTGGACAAGAGTGTGGTTAGTAAGGGTGTTAGAGCTGGGTTCTTTACTTTTAAAGTGCTGAATGAGTGGAATAAGCTGCCAGAGCCTGTAGTGGGTGCTGTGACAATGAATGAGTTTAAGGCAAGGTATGATAGATACTGTGTGAATGTCGAATAGTTGTGATGAACATGATTTGGGGCCTCCCTAGATGAGTCTAAGGACTCCCTGGAGTTGCCCGTAATAATAATAATAAGGTACAAAACATGTTTATTGGAAAAGCATAAAACATTTACAGTTAAGAAAATTCAAATACTCATTAGAACAAAACTCACTCTAAGTTAAGGTTCACACTAAATCACAACAATAAAAATTGAGTAAGCTAAATCCTTCAATTACGAAAAGATAAGATTAAGTGTAAGCATAACACTACTAGGATATAATTCCTTTCACAAGTTATTCACAGAACACGCATTGAACACTTTCATTAATACTCTATCAATAACCATCTTAATTCTAAATTCCATTAGTCAAGTCTAGCCATTCTCAATCAAAATACTGCCTGTCAACAATTCTTCTTTGTTCCACATGGTCTTAACTAATTCAATCAAATTCTCACTTAAAAGTTCTCTATTAGTATCCTTAGTTTACAGTATACACAAATTTCTTATTCTTCTAAGTGATTTTTAACATAGAATGAAATTCTTTACATTACCGGATCCTTTCTGATTTCATGCCGCCATATCATGTAGATCTGGATTACCTTATTATATATTTATCGGCTGTCTTTGCGCCTGGCGATGCACTACACTTTTCTTTGAATCATTTCCGGACTGTGGCGTGCTGTCTACTACTCCATGAAAATGGAGGAAATTTTCTCCATTCTCCTCGATGGGACTTTATTCGAAGGCTCGATTCTACATAGGCCATTGTAACACGATCAGCTTCACTTGGAAATCCTCAAGCGTTCTCAAGAATAGCCCTCGTCGTCCAACATCACTGTAGTTGACCCACCGCTCTCTCATGAATCCCCCGGCAAACCTCCTAAAACTCGAATCCAGGAACCGAAGAAGAAAAAAGCAAAGCCCTGTAACATGGCACGCATCGTCTTTTATTCACCCCTTCGGGTGCCCTCTATTCGATGTGTTTTTTTACCCACGAACCCCATCGTTCATGCCCCTTGGGTGATCCTACACTCTCCCTAATCTTTTAGGTTCCTCTATTCCAGGTAGTCGTTCTGATGTCACTTTCCGCGTAGGTACAGCCTCCAGCGCTACGCTCGACTTGTACAGATTATACACGATTATTCCAGATTACTCTATTATCTTTCTGGAACTTTCGTAATGTACTAGACAGCTTAATGGGATTTACAAATAACTTAATTCCCTTACATAATTCTTACTATTCTGACACAAAATTCCCTGCTTCTCATTTCAGTTATACAGGAATAAATTTCAATATATGGCACATATGGACTACACATTATCACATAACATAAAGAAATTTTTCATAATTATTAGCTGATGTGCAGGTATCTCTTTAATTAGTAATATTTATCATGTTAAATCCTGAATAAAGAATTTATTTGTAAAGTTCTCCATTCAGGATCTAACACTGTCCTGCACATCTCCAGATTCAAAAATTGTCCAACATTAAGCTAGTGCTTCTACCTCTTAACGCAGCATTAATTTTACTAATGGATATGGGTGTAATCAAGAATTTGAAAGGATTTTATAAAATATTTGTAGTTATATATCTAATCAGTCAAAGAGAACAGAAACTTAATGATTTTGTCAATATTGAATAATATGCGTTTACTGACTGATGTGTGGAACAATGTTACTTCAACAATGATATCCAATTTCTTCAATAAAGCAAAATTAAATTCAAATAAAATTTCATTCGTAGATTAAGATGATAGAAATGAAGAAACAACTTACCACTATCCGAATGGTTGCTACTTAACATTCTAGGTTTTAATAATGACATCAGTGAAAACTTAACTAGTGGTCTTCTTATGGAGTGTGACATTGTAGCTGCTGTGCTCATCAATGGCAATAAAGACAATGACATCATGACAAATGATGAAAATAAATCAAAATCAGCACAAACAGTCCCCCAAATCAAGGTGCAATGGACATCATTAGTCAATATTTTTGAAGGAAATGAAGCAAATAACAAGACTTTTAGTATGTTGAGATTTTAAGGGAAAATTTGAGAAATATCAAAGTTAAGATAAAGAGCCAAGAGGCTATTTTTACGGTGGCATAAATGAATTTAAGAGGATAAAAATTCCCTCATTATTTTAAAGCCAGATACAAAACTCGGAGATCGAAATCTAAGAGTTTCATGTTGAAGAACTATCAGCGAGTCCAAGCGTAAGTCAACACCTGGGTAGTACAACACTAGGGCAACTTGGAGCAAAGGTGGAGCAAGATCCATCACTATCCTTAATATTTTCTGATAATATAAAACGCAGCTCCTAGGAGATGTATTACTGTTTTACATTATGAGGAGAGGTCACTACCCAGACCGGTTTTGACTTTTATTGAGGTCTCATCAGTGAGTAGGTAGACCTGGATAATGCCAAGGTTTAAGTGAAACGAACTTGCATACCTCTACTATAGGAGTTGCCAGAATGGTGTACCCATAAATTATTATTACTACGATAAAGAGCCAAGAGGCTATTTTTCCGGCGGTGTAAATTAAGTTAAGGGAATAAAAAATCCCTCATTATTTTAAAGCCAGATACGAAACTCGGAGATCGAAATCTAAAAGTTTCATGCCAAAGAACTATCGGCGAGTGCATCAAAGTTAAATCTTTAAAACAAACATCAGTTTCAAGATTCATAAATAAAAATATTATTTGAAATCATGTTTATTATTAATTAGCATTGTTTTTAATTATAGAGAAATAAACTGTGAGATTTTAAAATTATGGACAAATAAATTGTGTTTAATATTAAGTGTATTGCATTCATATAGATAATTTCATTTTTTTTCCTCTCTAATATTTCTTTCGGTTTTTTTTAAATAAATTTTTATCGAGTTATTATTTTAAAAAAGTAGGTGGTGGATACTCATCACTGATATCAAGAACCAGCAGACTGAAATATTCTGAAAATTTTTTGAATTCATTCTGAAAAAAACAACTATTAACTGTTAAAAAATAAGTCAGAAAATATGATATTCAACTCAACTTAGATATACAGATAATTGTTATTGTCTGTAGTTAAGTTAACTGGCAATTTTTTCAAAAAAAAAAAAAAAAAAAAAAAAACATATTTAAAATGAGGATTATTTACAACTAATTCAATTTGATCACATGTAATAAGTACCATTGACTAATGTGATGGCTAACTTAAAAAAAAAAAAATACAGTTTAATTTTCTAGTTACCTGTTTCTATTTGTACAGTTAATGAACATAGTTCAAACTTTTTTTTTTAGTCTTTCTCTGACAACGTCAGAGAGTTTCCCCCATTTGGATGAAATTGTTCTTTTTTTTAAAAAAAAATAAAGTTCTATATTCTTTCTACATGTAAGCCATATAATGTATGCCCACAGATGCGAGACACTTCTGCACATGTCAGAAGGAGAATCCATTCTGATAATAGGGTAATCAATCCTTCTCGTGGGACGAGTTGTTTATTATTTCATGCCAGAAAATTAACTTTTCTTTTATGAACATTGAAGTTTTTAAAGTAGTAACTATTTTGCTTGTATAACAGTTGGAAAATTTTATGTTCATGCACGTGATTTCGTGTGTTGGTAATGAATTCGTACATCGCATTATTCTTTTCTCCCCTTCAGCATGAATTGTCTCTTCTTGACACATTGGCGGCTGAGGGTCTTGGATCTGTGGTCAGACAGTATCTAGAAATAAAACATCTATTCTCATAATATGAACCACATGGATGCCCACAATGCCGGTTTAATAAGTCTTTTAATAAATAACTGATTGCTGATGATGGATGAATGGATTTTATATAGTGACTAGCAGATTTTCATTTCATTTCATATTTGAACCATTCTCACATCATACTTTACTATGAGTTGCTTGTGCAGCTTGTATTTTGCAAAACTAATAGCGTATAAGATATATGTCAGTTTATTTATCTCTGAATATTGTTGGTAAGTCAAGAAAGATAGATATTTACTTTTGTTTTCTTAGTGAGTGGTGCATTTGAGAAGTATAAACAGCTGTTCAAAGTGATCACTAAAAACTTCTTTTCCTGATGTCATCATTTTTATCTTCACTAGCTGTTTTTTTTTTTCCAACTTAAATTCAGTATGCTTATTCATTCATTATGGCATTTAGAAATTCATAATAAATACTTGTACAGCTACTAAGATTGAACCAGAAGTAAGTATCAAATATTACTTTACAGTAAACCAGATTACATATATGAATGAAACAGTGCATAATTATTATTAAGTTATGCACTTTGGTGTGATGGGATTAATTAAAATATTAATTAAAAGTATAAAATATGACTTCAGACATGATCTACCATTAGTAAATCATGCAAAGCATAGCTTGTCTGTCAACCCATATTCGTATGGAGATTTCTTACCAACTTTTTCTAAATCTTCACCACCACTCCAGTGACACTGACTGGTCAGTAATTAGATATATCAGTTTTTGCACCCTTATACAATGGGACTGTCATCATACATTCTTGTCTATTCCTGTGGAATATTTACTGAGGTGTGACTCAAATTATGCAACTAGGTTAAGGGAATAACCAATTCAGCTGAACATTGCCTTACATCATGTTGATATCCCATCTGTCCCCAAGCTGAATTTTTTTCCTAGGTTATGCAACAGCTTGAGAACTTCCTTGTCATGCATATCTCTCTCTCCAGCCACTGTAGTGGCAGTACTGTGCTCCATGTTGCATATACCAGATTGATAGATCTTAGAGAAGTGAGCGTTCATTATTTGAAGATTCACATCTGCTTCAATCATAAGCATACCATCAACATTCAGTTGAGTTATTCTCCCACTTTTATTCCTTCTTTTACTTGCAGCATAATGCTAAAATTCTTTTAGATTGTCTTTAGCCTGCACAGCCAATTTATTTTCATACTCTGTATGAAAATAAATTGTTTTCTGTGCTTTCTTTTCTGCTTTCTATACTTATAACTTTTCTGGCTTGTGCTTTATATATCATAACTTTTCTCATCTTTATTCTCACAATATTTCTTCCACATCATCTTCTGATTAGCATGGATCTCTTGCTTAATAAGGTTGCACATCTCATTTCACTATTTGTTCTTCAAACTTTACAGACACATTTATATACTGTATCATTTAAGCATATTTACACTGCATCCTTGTGCACTGCTGCTGACTTTCTCATTCAGTAATTGATACCATGACACAGATTATAGAATTTTCCTGAGTTTGTCATAATTTTCA